>NC_040915.2:45786519-46087561 GCF_004126475.2 Phyllostomus discolor
GAACCAGGCACAGGGGCACACCGAAGCCCCACAGGCACCTGCCCCGAGCAGGGCTGGCCTGGAGAAGGCAGAGCACCCGGTGAGATTCTTGAGATGCCCTGGTTTCCAGCCAAGATTCCGGGCCCTGTCCCGGGGACGTCCAAACTGTCCTCTCTCGCCACCACCCCAGCCAGGCTGAGAGCCTGGCACCCTGTCCCTTCTCAGCAGCCAACAAGAAACGGAAGTCGTGAAAGCGCCAAGCTTTGTAGCTTCAAAGCACCTCAGTATCAAAAATTAAATTAAAACAGGAGCCCGTCACCCGAGCCAGCGGCGAGCCCGAGACTGCAGGCAGCCAGCGCCTCCGCTCGTCCCCTGAGCCCCGGGGTCTCTCAGAGACAGCAGGAAGGGATCTCGGGCCACGTTTGTCACCAAGAGGGGTCGTCTTCTGGAGAACAGAGGTCGAGGGGAGGTGTCCTCCGGGAGTCCCCAGCACGGGGCACCGAGGACTGTAAACAGGACCCAGCCCCCAGAGTCTCCCTGGACAAAGAGCAGCCACCGTGGAGATGAGAACAATGGCCTCACCATCCATCAGGAAACCAGGAGTGGAGGCGGTCCCAGCAGCCACGCACAGCCTCACGCCTGCTGCTTAGCCCCGCGGGACCAGCACCTGGCCCGTCCTGGGCGGGGAGTCAGCCGGTGGCCGCCCCCCCCCCCCCAGTGAAACCTGCTGGAAAGGCAGCTCAGGCCACGGCCGCCCGCCCAGGCTGAACCCGGTCAGAAGAGCTCCCGCGAGGCCTAGTCCCAGGGAGCTCGGGAGACTGAGGGTGTAGTTGAGGACTGTCAGGAGAGCGAGTGACGGCCACCACAGGAACGCAGACAGGCTCGAGGCTGCAGGGTCACTGCCACACCAGGAGTGCCACCTCAAGGCCTGGCCGAGGCCCAGGGCAAAGTCCTGCCTGGGCCCCACTCCAGCCAGTAGCCCTGGGGACTAGGTGACCTCACCATACCGGTTCGGCATTAAAACCTGCCGTCGCCTCCTCACCTGCTGCTCCGGGAGCAAAAGCAGGTCCCACCCAGGAGTGTGGCACGCCCGAGCCTTCCCTCTGTGTGTGGAGGCCCCGTCAGGGACCAGGCTGACAGGGCACTTGCCTTCGGGCCACAGATCCCCGTCAGGTCCCAGTGGCTGCAGCCAGGACCTGATGCCAGCAACAGGCCTTTGCTGGGTGATCGGGCTGGGCCTGGGGCTGGGGCTGGAGTCCCAGCCCTCAAGCTTCTGGAGGCTCAGCCAGGCCCCCGATTCTTCCTGGGAGGTACTATGGCCTCCTCTGAGTCCTGGAGCACCCCTCCGAGTCCAGCATCTTCTCAGAGCTTAAGTCCCCTGAAAGCAGGCCACACGGGGGGCCCGGTTTTCTGTAGGGCTTGGCCGTGGCTTCCCTCGGGCCCAGGCCCCCAGTCTCTCAGGACAGGCCCGTCAGGGCAGGGCTCAGGGCCAGAGTCCCTCCAGAACCAGGGCCGCTGGCTGGTGACCTCGGGGCTGGCTTTGACCCTTGCCCCTCAGCACAGGCCCTCCCCCCACCGCTTCAGGGCTGAGCCCGGCTTCTGAGCCACTGGCTCCTCAGGGCCCTGACCTCCTGCCCGTACAGCTCGTGCAGCTGGGCAAAGGAGGCCGAGTCCAGAGGCCCGTTGGGCGCCGAGGCCCGCCGGCGGGGTGGCAGTGGCGGGGGCTCGGGGCCAGGCCGGGCCCGGGGGGAGGCGCCTGTGGGGGCGGCGGGTGTCTCGGCGCTCCAGACCGCACAGCCGTTCTCCTTGGGCAGGAGGGCGCGGGGCCGGCACGGTGGGGGCGGGCAGCCCCCAGCCCGCATGGCGGCCAGCTGCTGCTCCAGCTCACGCACCACCAGCCGCAGGTAGTCGAAGCTGGCCCGGGACAGCGCCTTCACCCAGCCCTCCATGGCGGCCTGGCTCTCGGCGGCCAGAACGTAGGTGCGGACCCGGGCCCCGGCGAAGCGCACGGCGAAGGCGAACTCCTCCGCGGCCTCCACGAGCTCCACGGTGCAGCCTTCCAGGATGATGACGCCCACGGGCTCCCGGCTGCCCGGCTCCTCGAAGTAGAAGAGCATGTTGCCGCGCAGCACGAACCAGCGCCGGTGGTAGGCCGCGTGCCGGCCGCCCTTCTTGTGCAGGAAGCCCGCGTTGTCCACCGGGGCGTCGCAGGTGGCGTAGAAGGCCAGGCTGCGCTCGTTCAGCTTCATGGCGGCGCGGCCGGGTCTGCAGGGAGCTCAGGGCCTGTCCCGCCCAGCCCAGCTGTCACTCACATGGCCACCACCGCCAGGTCACCCAGCGCCTCCCCCCGACCTCCCAGCCACCGTTAGGCATCACAGAACTCAACACCCCTCCATCACAAGTGAGGAAACTGAGGCTCAAAGAGCGGAGGCAACCTGCCCAGGCTCACACAGCTCTTCAGGAGCAGAGCCGGGACTCAGGACCCTCCTGCATCCTTCTCCCCAAAACGACGTCGGGGATTCCTGCATGCCAAGCATTTTATGTATCTTAACTCATCCTGCAGCGAACCTCAGTTGGCAGGAAGTAGCCTGACCCCCATTTGGCAGATGAGGAAACAAAGCAGAGGCTAGTCACGCGCCCAAGGCCACACAGCAAGTTGGGTGGAGCTGAAATTCACCCCCAGGCCTCACTTCAGGCCCTGCTGGGTCCCTCATGCCTAGGGACCAGGTGGAACGACCTTGTGTCGTCCCCTTCAGGTCCCGGCTCTAGTTTCATAACTCAGCGTGGCTCTGCCTGCCCGTGAAATGACAACAGGAACGGAACCTATCTCAAAAGGTTATAGGGACTCCATTCATCCAACAACGAGGCACTCACTGCGCGCCAGGCACTGTCCCGGCCACTAGACACCAGCAGTAAACAAGACGGAAAGGGTCGCTGCTGCCCGTGACGCTGTCACTGATGCCAGTGGCCAGTGAAGGGGGCAGACAAGTGACGAAGGGACAACATGAGTCTGCCCGGTGGTCCGGGCTTCAGTGCTGGAGGAAAGCTGACACGGAGAAGGGGTCAGGGGTGTTGGATCATAATGGGGTGGGGGGGTCAGGAACAGGTGCACTGAGAAGGTGACATTCGCGCAGAGCCCTGAAGGGGGCGAGGGAGAGGCCCTGCCGTGGGAAGCTGCTGCTGCTGTGCTGGACGACAGGCCAGAGGGCCAGCGAGGCTGGAGTAGAAGGGGGAAGGGGCGAGGTGGCAGGTCCAGACAGACAGACAGACAGACAGAAAAGCCTGTGGTGAAATAATCCAGAAAAGGGGCCCCGAGCTCAGCCCGCAGTTACAGGCAGGGGGTGGGCAGAGAGCATCAGGTACTCAAAGTGGAAGAATCTCGCTATGCACCTGGCTCAGTGATTTTTCCCACTTTCCCCAAGGAGCACATGAGGGGGCAACAGAGGCCAGGCAGGGCTCAGTGGGAGGTGATACGTGGGCCCCTAACGCTCCCACACCTTCCCCTGGGATTCTCCACGGCCCCTGCGAGGACCCGCCTTGTGCTCCTGCTTCACGGCCTCACTCTATACAGGACATTTTTCAAAAGACAAAACATGTGCAGTCCCTGGAATGCAGTAGGTGCTCAGCCAACGTTCATTCCCCAGCCTGCGTGGCGCCTTGCTCAGGGCCTGGAGGAATGTGGTGTATGGGAGGTAGCTCAACCGGACCCAGGGTGGACAGGGTGGTTGCTCCCAACTAAATCCACCTCATCTCACCTGCCTAGGCCATCAAGGAGGGCTTCTTGGAAGAGGCACCACACACTGTGATTTCATAGCTGAGGCCAGCCTCTCTTGACCTAGGAGCAGGTCAAGGCCAAAGACCCTGAAAGCTCAGGGTACTTAGTCCCTGCTCTGCCTCCCTGACCTGTGACCTCAGACAGGCTACTCTCCTCTGAGCCTCAGTTTCCTCCTCTGCAGAAGGAGCCTCATGCCTCCCCCCCCCCCAAGCCCGACAGCTGCATGCAGGCCCCAGCCCCACTCCTCACAGGAAGCGCCCACGCTGCCTGCCCCGTTTCCCTCCTACCTCTCAGGCCACCGCTCGCCTCCCTGCCCTCGGCCCGGTCTGCTCTTGGCTTGCTCTTCTCTGGGTTCAAATGTCAGCTCTGTCGTGTCCAGGCTGTGTGACCTCAGGCAAGCTTTAAGCCTCTCCGGGCCTCTGTTTCAACATCTGTAAAGTGGGATCATAAAAGCACCGAAGTCAGTGTTGCTGCGACAATGACACAGTTAATTAATTACACAGAAGGCGCTGGGCATGGTGCCAGGCACACGGTACCTGCTCAGCAGTGACAGCTGTTGCCACTCGGCCTCCCCAGTCGTCCGGCTCAGCACCCTGTCTCAGCAAACAGCCCTTGGCCTCTCCCCTCACCCCACTCCGACCACTGATCAAGTCCAACTGATCTCCTTCCGACCTCCTCCCAATCAGTGGCCTAATCTCTACCCACTGCCACCTCCCCATTCTAGGTCCCCATCATCGCTGGACTAGATGGCTCCAGGGGCCTCTTCCTTGGTCTCCCGGCCTCCACCCCCACCCCTCCTTGTCCATGTTCTTCAGGTAAGAGCCACGCTCCTTCCAAGGCCCCTCCCCGGGCCCCACAGAAACTCACCCCCCAACAGAAAGATCCTGTTTAAAACCAAATGCAGCCACAGCCCTCCGCCGTGCCTCCTTCTCCCATTACAAAATTCAGTCCTCCCCCGGGCCTCCAAGTCCCCTCCCCCTCACTTACCCAGCGTCAGCCAGCCAGCCCGTACCCCTGCTACTCCTCCAACCCAGCAGGCCTGTCCTGCCTGGGGCCTGTGCCCTGGCGCCTGTGTCCTGGCCATTCCCGCTCAGGGGAGCATCCCCAGCCACTCTGGACACAAGACTCCCCCGCTCCCTCTTGGGCACCCCAGCCTGAAATTACCTGGGTCGCGTTCACCTGTTCTAGGAGGGCAGAGTTGTTGTTTTTTTGCCTGAACTCCATCCTGGTGTCCGCTCAGATGCCTGTAGAATGAGTCAAACAGTCGTCTTAGACCTCTCAACAGCTCCCCCAGAAGGTGTGCCCCTGTCCCGTGTTAGGCGATGTGGAAACCGAGACACAGAGAGGTTAGGTGACCTGCCCAAAGGGCCAATGCTGTGTCCAGGATCGCACGCTCCAGACAAGTGGCCCAAAGGGGCTAATCCTGGGGTGGCCCCACCCCATTAAGGCCAAAGAAAGAGCAATTTCCCTCACACTCAGCAGCCCTCCTCCCCTCACTGCCCAAACTGGGGCTGGCTGGGTACTAGGTCACCAGTGACACAGGAACCCGCTCTGTCCGTGGCCCCTGCTTCTTCCAGCCTCAGCAAGGAGGAGCAGGGCAGGGCAGGGCAGAAGGGGGAGGAGCAGGGGCTCCAGCCTCTGGGAGGGCCTGCTCCCTGCCTTACCTCTCCCACTCAAGTTGCTTCTAATATAATAAGTCCAGAGTCCACTGTGACTGCGGGCGCCACTACTGACTCACAGCCCGAGGCCAGGCAGAAGGCTGTAGGGGGCCCCCCCACCTGCCCCCCGAAACTCCCTGGTCCCAAGGTCACGCTCTCTACCAGTCCAGGCTGGAGGGCCCTGAAAAGGTCACTTCCCTTTTCCAAGCCTCAGTTTCTTCATCTGTCAAATGAGCTGTGGAGAGGATTCAATGAGCTAAAACGAGGAAAGCCCCACAGCCAACTATGGGTAAAGCACCAAAAATACCGCCTCTGTGCGTCGGAGTTTTCACCACCTCACCTCTAAAGCGAAAACATGAACATGCACCCCCTCTGGGAAAGGTTGAATAAGTTAGTCCCAGAAAGGTAAATAATTAGCTCCAGGTCTCCAGGGACAGAGCTGGCCCAGGAATGGGGCACTCGAGAGAAACTGACATGGCATTTTGGCACTCAGTTCCAGGAAAGAAACCACAGCACAGGTCCTAGGGTTGAGTCCAGCTGCCACAAATGTCCCCGAACAGTGGGCACGGGGGAGAGGGTGTGGCGAGCACGGGGATGAAAAGCAGGGGCCCCAGGGGCGCTCCCCCACACCTCTGGGGTGGAGGCAGCCCCACGCCCCTTGTAAAGTCTGGATCTCCAGGTGTGCCCCGCTCCTAGCAGCCCTCTGTCCCTTTGTGTGTCGTGTGGGGAGCTCTTGAGTTTCCTGGGGGACGGTTAAAGCCCCAAACAAAGCGTGGATGCCAAGTGGAGGGCTTGTCTCCAGAGTTCCCAGCAGCAGAGGTCCCTTATGGGGCCGGGAAGGGGCAGTTCATCGGCCAAGTTCGCCCCGGACCGCCGGGAAAATCACTGCTGACTGGCAGTGGCAAACAGGTTTCTGCCGCCGCCCGCGAGACCCGAGGCCCAGGGCGGCCCGAACCCGGGCCCGGGTCCCCACGCAACGTTCCCCGCTGGGCGGGCCTTACCTGGAGGCGCGGCCTAGGGCAGAGGCGGCTGGACGGAAGGCTCTGGCCCGGGGGCAGCCCGGCCATGGCCCGGGACCCGCACTAACAGTGGCGGCGGCGGCGGCGCTTTGTCTCCCCGGCGGCCCGGCGGGCGCAGCCGCGGGAGACCGGAGCTCGGCTGGAGGGAGGCGGGGCAGCCGGACAGCCGGGGACCCGCGGGCGCGCCTCTTTAGCACCCACGCTCATCCCACCCCCGGATTGGCCGCCCGGCCCCGCCCACCCGCCCGCAGATTCGCCCCGCCTCTGTGGGCCCCGCCCCGCCTTTCGGCCCCGCCCCGAAACCACTCTTAAGGGGACCGCGACCGGTTCGCAATCTTGAGTGACGAATCTCAGGAAAGAGGATGGAGTCGCGTAGAGTCAGCCGGTTTCCAGGGCTAAGGACAGCGGGGAGATTCGCCCGGAGAAAACAGCGGGGTCCTGAAGTCCTAGGACCGGCGTCCGAGCCCTCCCCCGGCTAGGGTTGCCAGATTTAGGAAATTGAACGCCCAACTCAATTGAAAAATAACTCCACATGCTGAAAATTTGTGATTTATTGGAAAAAGGAAACATTGAATACAGGACATTTCGGGCGATCTGACAAAGTCAGTAGAGGACTGCAACCCTAGCGCTCGCCCCAGAGGAAGAGGGAAGGTTCTGGAGGGCCTTGGAGAAATGGCTTCACCTCTCTAGGCCTCAGTTTCCCTATGTGTAAAATACAGACAGTCAAGGTACACAAAGGCCATGGCACACAGTAGGTGATCTCAGCAACAAGCAATCGCCGTTCTTTTTGTTCTGCACAAAGTAACACAGGCCACCTCCTTGCTGCCCCCTCCCCGCCAACTCCAGGGCTCAATCAGTGCCCAGTCCTGGCCTGAGGGCAGGAGACCAGTCGGACTGGTCAGCACCATGTATTCCATTGTGCAGCTTCTTACTAAGTGCCTACTGTGTGCCAGGCACTGTGGCTGAATCAATCAACAAACCGTGCAAATAAGATGAGCTCTATAAGCAGTGAGTGCCAGGAAGATGATTTGCCGTCCATGGGGTGGAAGGGCTGTGAATGCCATTTAGGACCAGGCGGCTGGTCAGAGGAAGCTTCTCTGAGGAGCAGGGACCTGAAGGAACTGGAGGGGGGAGCCGTGGAGATATCTGGGGGTCTCCCAGGCAGAGGGAACAGCAAGCGCCGAGGTCCTGAGACGGGCCATCCCAGGCCTGTCCGAATGAAGAAGAGCCCAGCAGGGCTGCAGCCGGATGAGCAAGTGCAGGCATAGTAGGCGGAGTAATGTTCCGTTGCGCGGATGGGCCACGTTTTTGTGTATCTTAGCACCCATCCATGAGCATTAGCTTGGTTTCACCTTTTGGCTACTATGAATAGCCAGGCATCTTTGTGGCCAGAACTGTAGAAAAGAGACAGTGATTCATAGGGCCTGGAGAGAGGAATTTGAGAACCAGAACTGGGTCGTGGCTACGTTACCTAGTCCTGGTGATGTTACCTCAAAATCGTGTCTCGAGTCCGTCACTTCTGCATTTCCGCCGCCGCTTCCCCATCCCAGGCCACTGGCCGTATCTCACCAGGTGGGCTGCCAACCTTCTCTCCGGTCTCCCTTCTGCCATTCCAACTCCCAAGCCCCCAAACCCAATCTCCATGGAGGGATCCTAGTATAACTGAAATCAAGCTCCGGCACTCTCTTGCTCAAAGGCTTTTTCAGATCCACAACTGTGGCACATCGGGCTGGTGCTCTAACCAAGTGAGCTACCCAGCCAGGGCCAGAAGACAAGTCAACAAGACAGGCAAGCACATACATTTATTTGCATAGCAACACTACTGACAATACCCAAAAGGGGAAAGCAACACAGATCTCCGTCCATGGACAAGTGCATGAATGAAACACGGTACGTCCATGCAATGGGATGTGACTCAGTCATAAACGGGAATGAAGCCCTGACGCCTGCTACAGTGCAGACGGATCTCAAAAACGTGATGCTGAGTGTGAGAGAAGCCAGACACACAGACTGCACAGTGTGTGATCCCATTTGTATGAAATGTCCAGAGCAGGTAAATCCTTAGATACAGACAGCTGACTGGCGGTTGCCAGGCACTAGAGGGAGGGGGAAATGGGAAGTGAGTGCTTAATGGGCAGGGGGTTTTACTTCCGGGTGACGAAAATGTTCTGGAACTAGATAGAGGTGCAGGTTGCATAGAGCATTGTGAATTCATTTCAAAATGGTCAATTTTTTAAAAAGATTTTGTTCATTCATTTTTAGATTTTATTTATTCGTTTTTAGAAAGAGGGGAAAGGAGGAAGAAAGAGAGGGAGAGAAACATCCGTGTGTGGTTGCCTCCTACATGCCCGCCCACTGGGGACCTGGCCCACCACCCAGGTACGTGCCCTGACTGGGAATTGAACCTGTGACACCTTGATTTGCAGACCAGCACTCACCCCACTGAGCCACATCATCCAGGGCAAAATGGTCAATTTTATGTCATGTGAATTTCACCTCCATAAATTAGTTTTTAAGTGGCAGCCAAGCGTTCCTGCCCTCCCTCACCAGAGGAATAAAATAAGGAAGCAACACTCACGCGGTACATTAGACAACAGTAGGCGTCAGGGAGAAAAATAAACAGGGGCTGAGCGCGTGCCTTGTGAGTGAGAATGATGGCTTAGCCGTTTTCACTATGAGGGCCACAGAGAAGGTAGCTTTTGAGTAAAGACCTGAGGAAATGAGGGCAAAAACCATGCAGACATCCAGAGGGGATGCGTTCCCAGCACAGGGACTAGCAAGGGTAAAGGCTCAGAGGCAGGGAGCGCGTCCAGGAAGTTTGTGTGGCTGGAGCAGAGAGAGCGAACGGAGAAAAGAAGTGGGAGCAGGGGGACCTGTGGGCTTTTCTCCAAAGGCTCCGGGGAGGAGCGGGCCCCACGAAGGCGATGAGAAGACGCAGATGGTGAAATAGGCCAAAAACCAGGACAAGCCAACTGTAGGCAGCGTAGTTGGGTTTGAAGACTCTGTGCCTAACCTGTGAGGCCCCCCAACCACCAGTGAGAAGGTGGGTCTGGGAGTGCAGGGAGTTCCGTCTGCTTTGCTCTGTGTGGCACCTCCAGTGCCTGGCACGGTGCCTGGCAGACAGTAGGTACTGGATGACCGGGACATGCGCGACTCAGGGCCTGAGCCAGTTCCTCCTGGGAAGGTGCCCGCAGGACCTGTCACCTTGCATCCGGACCTCGGCCTCCCCACCCTTTCTAACGATCCCCCCCACTTCGTTCAGCCACCAGCAGGGGAAGGCAGTGCTCCAAGCTGGCGTCTGGGGCAGCGTTTCATCCCACAGTGGCTGTCCCACCCCTGGAGTGGCTAGGACCAGCCAGCCCCAAGGAGGAACTGAAATCGCCCTCCGCCACCAACACCCAGCCCAGGCCACAGGCTGGGAGGGACTGGGGGAGGTGAACTGTGGGAAGGGCCAGATCCCTTCATGGGCCTTCCTCCCTTGGCACATGTGGAGGAGAAATGGGCCTGAGTGCACCAGCCTGAGGCCCAGGTCCTGTGCATGAGCGAATTTTGCTGAGGGCTTGGAGGCTGGGAAGGTCTTGCCAGCTCCCTGCCTGGTGTCAAGTGGAGGATTTGGGAGCCCTTCCTTAAAAGGTGTTCATGCCAACTCCTGTCCTCATCCCCTCCATCGCTTATGGGGCCTCTCATCCCCCCTCCCTGAACCCTTTCCTCTATCTTCTTCTGCAGACCCCCATATTCCTAAATACTTCCTCCCAAGGAGCAATTTAAACTTCCTCTGAGTTTCACCTGCTCCTTAATAGTAACCAAGATGTGCTGCATATCAGCCCATGGCCGAGTTCCTTTCACAGACCCTTACATTGACCCTCAAGCCAAGGCTCAGAGAAGGTGAGAAACACACCCATAGTCACACAGGAAGGGGCAGAACTGAGGCTACAACCCAGGTCTATTGGCTACCAATGCCTGTATTCCTAAGTACGTAGCTGCCTCCTCTTCCAGGTACTCACTGCCCTAGCAGAACCCCAAAACCAATAGCCCCCTCTTTGAGATAAACCACGCCCCTCGCCCCGAACACCAGAATGGCTGCCTCTGGTGGGATGTTAAGTGGGATATGTTTTTCTTCCTGCTACATCAGGTCAGGACCCGAAGGGAGGTAGGTAGGGTTGGAGTCTTGGTCCCGGAGCCACACAAGGACTACAGAGGTCCAGGGGGAGGTCTTTCATTTGCCTATCAAGCCCCAGCTAATAAAGCAACTTGTAATCTTGCTTGGAGCGGGAAGTTAATGGATTTAATGTACATACCTGGGTTCCAATCCCCACTCTGCCGTTTTCAAGCTTGGTGACCGCCCCCAAGTCACTTCACCTCTCTGTGCCTTGGTTTCCTCATCTGTACGACAGAAGAAATGCCAGTCCCCATCTCAAAATGTGTGACGAAAGATTTCAAGAATAACGGGTAAAAAAAAAAAGAGAGAGTAACAGGTAACACTTACTGAACGCTTCTCATGTGTTTTGCTTCTCACGACGACTCTGAGAAGCAGGGCCAATTTTACCACCCCTGTTTTACAGGTACAGAAGCCAGGACGGGGTGGCTTGCGTGAGCTCACGCGGCGAGCAAGTGGACTCGAATCCAAGGGCTCTGGCGCGTGAGCCTACGCCTTGCTGCCCTTCCACGTGACGATGCAAAGCCCTCCGAACAGCACCGGTAAGGGCTCAGTAACTGTTAGGTGTTACCACCTTGTCCTGCTTACAAGTTTTGGTTGCAAGTTCAAACATCTTTGAGTAATGGAAAATTGAAAGACAACTAAGTCAGTCGCTGGGAAGATATAGTGCTTGGAGATTAAGAAAATCAAAATAAGCCCTGGCTGGTGTGGCTAAGTAAATTGAGCGCTGGCCTGAGAACCAAAGGGTTGCAGGTTCGATTCCTAGCCGGGGCACATGCCTGGGTTGCAGGCCAGGTCCCCAGTAGGGGGTGGTGAGAGGCAACCGCACATTGATGTTTCTCTCCCTCTTTCTCCACCCCTTCTCCTCTGTCTAAAAAAATAAAAATAAATAAAATCTTTTAAGAAAAGAAAATAAAAATATAGAGCCCTTGGGGAAAATCCATAATTTAAAATTTTTTAATTAAAAATATATGCCCTGGCTGGTGTGGCTCAGTGGATTGAGCACTGGCTTGCAAACCAAAGGGTCCCTGGTTGGATTCCCACTCAGGGCACATGCCTGGGTTGCGGGCCGGGTCCCCAGTAGGGGGCGCATGAGAGACAACAGCACATTGATGTTTCTCTTCTCTCCCTCACTTTCCCTCTCTCTAAGATAAATAAATAATTTTTAAGTAAAAAAGCCAATTAAAAATAAAGATATTAATTAAAAACTACAAAGTTTCTGGGGGTATAACACAGACAAATTAATGAGCAATTGCACTGTAAGGGAGAAGCCCGCTCCCCCTCAGAGGCTTGCTAACGGCAGAGGCAACGTGCCCAGAAAGCCGGGGTGGACTTGAGGCAGAGGTCATGTCTCAGGTGGTTTCAAAGGGCGTGCAGGAGTTCGCCCAGCGGAAGAGAGGGAGTATCAGACGGTGTGACGGGCCTAGGCAAAGGTCTGGAAACACGAGACAAGGACAAGAAGAAGTCTGGTGAGGCCGGAGCGCAGGGGGTTTGGTGGATATTGTCACGAGATGAGGTCTTTGCAGCTGAGACTGGGAAGGGGCTTGGAATGACAGGCTGAGGTGTCTGAATTGTATTCATCAGGTGAGAGGAACCATGGACGGTTTAGAGCTGGAGAGAGACATGGCACATAATCAGAGTTGTGCCTTGGAAATAATAATATAATAATACAAATAATAATGATAATAATAATATTTATTATAATAATGATAAATAGCAGCAGCATTTATTGAGCACTTATTTAATTGTCACTACAATCCGATGAAGTAAGTGCCTCCCTTATCCCCATTTTACAGATGAGCAAACAGGCTCGACTCAAATCACTTGGTGCCCCTGGTGACACAGCCAGCAGGAAAGAAAGAAAGTAGGTAAACTATGCCCCAAATCTGTGTTTTTGCCCTTGGTAGCTATTCGGCTGTGGATTAGAGGCACCAGACCTGCAGCCTGGGGGGGGGGGGGGGGGGTAGCGGCGGAGGGACCCAGGGCGTCCAGGTCTCGGCCAAGGAGGGCCGCGAGGCTGGAAGCCACTGTCAACCCGCCACCACCCAAGAGACCACCAGGGGGCGCCGGAGCCCCGCGCAAGCCTGCCGGCCACACCCCCACACCCCCCACCCCTCCCCTCTCTCGGGGTCGGCAGCACCCGGCAGTCTGGGACGCGGGCCAAGCTGGCGCCCTGGAAGCTCGTGCGCCCACGCTGAACCCGGGCAGGGGCGGAGACCGCGGGAGTAACTAGGTTGTCGGTCCTCTGTGGAGCCATTAGGGCCTTTAATTACCGGGATTGGAAGTGAATAATTATCTGCGGGTCCTGAAGCCACTGAGTCACTTCCCCCGCAGAAACCGGATTCCCCCGCGGAAGAGGGGGTGGCCTGCACTTCCCTGCTGGGCTCCGGGTCTGCGGGGTGGGTGTGGGGTGCGCAGCCACCGGGCCGAGGGCCTAATTCTGGAGCCTGAGTGTACATCGCTGCCTGGCCTTGGACCAGTCTTGCAATTCTGGCAGGCCATTTCATCGCTCCGTGCCTCAGTTTCCTTCTCTGTCACGTGGAGGGAAATAATGCTCTCTCCTTCATAAACTGTTGGGAAGATTAAACTATTAATCCGTGTAGAGCCCTCAAAGTAGTGCTTGGTACGTGATGCTTTCATAACGGTTAATTCTGTTATTAGCAACATCGTTATTACTATCTGGGCATGGTAGGTAGTTAAGAGCTGGAGTTCTGCAGTCAGACAGGCCTTGAGACCAGGCCAGCTACGGCACTTCAGTCTCTTAACGAGGCGCGTGGCCCTGGACACATCACCTCACTGCTCTGTGCCTCCGATTCCTCATCTGAAAAATGGGGACGTTCACAGCAAACCCCTCCCGGTGGGGAGGGGCTGGGAGGGTATAACAGTGCCTGTGGTGGTCTCAGCGTGGTGCATACTTCTGGAAGTGCAGTCCAGATTATAAAGACTGTCCATTCTTTCCTTAGGCAAGGACTGGGGGCAATTTCAGACTCAAAGGTACTGGGAGGACAGAAAAGGGAGCCAGCCTTGGGCTGCCAGCTCGGCTGGTTAGAGCATCGTCCTGATACACCGGGGTTGTAGTGGGATCCCGAGTAGCAACATACAAGAAGCAACCAATGAATGCATGAATGAGTGGGACAACACACCAGTGTTTCTCTTTCTCAAATCAAAAAGAGAGAGAGAGGCTGTTGTGGCTCAGTGGATTGAGCATTGGCCTGCGAACTAAGGGGTTGCTGGTTTGGTTCCCAGTTGGGGCACATGCCTTGGTTGTGGCTGGGTCCCCAGTCCAGGGGGGGGGGGGGCGGGTGCACAAGAGGCAACCACACATTGATGTTTCCCTTCCTCTCTCCCTCCTGTCTGTCCAAGGGAGGGAGGGAGGGGGGGAGAGAGAGAAGAAAGGAAAAAGAAAGAAAGAAAAGGGAACCAAAGCTGCAAGAAGGAAGCAAAGGGGCACAGACAGCATCAGGCATCTGTGCTCAGCAGACGGGGGTCCCCCCCCGCCACCCCGCACCGCCCCCAGGAATCCAGCCTGGGGAACTCCAACTGCAGGGCAGAAGGAGGACCGCCCAGTTATGGAATTCTTTTCTGACGCCCTTTCCTGAACCCCCCAGCCTCAGCTGGACCTTGATGGGCAGCGAAAGAGGTGGCCAGGTGGCCCCAGAGCTGTCTTGAACGCTGTGTTTATTAGTTATGTGCCGTGTAACAAATGACTCCCCAACTTAGTGACCTCAAGGTCCAGTCTCATCTAAATCAGTTATGAGACTCGAAGTTGACCCATTCATTCTGAGGCAAATTCCTCTTTCGTGAAATGGCATCTGTTAGGGGCTTCCGAACACAATGGTGGGACAGGGTTGGGGTAGGCATTCCCACTCCCAAAGGGAGACACAGAAAAGAAAGGGGTGATAGGTCCCGGGGCTCTTCGGCTCAGGCTCTGCCCCCTAGGACACTGCGGCTGTGGTCCTGCCTCTGGACCTACCGGGCAGGGGGAGTCCTGTCTCTGGCCACATCAGGATGGCACTCCTGACCCAGAAATCTCTGCGCGTAGCCTCGGCTTTCTCAGGTGAAGCCTTGGGAGCAGGGGTCCTGGGCTGGAATTGTAAGCGAGTGGCTCTCCCAGCCCGGAGGCACGCCCCCATGACTCTGGGGGATGGGGAGGGGGTGTTTGCCCTGGTCTCAGAGGTGGCCATGTGCCTGGGTTGTGCCGCTGGCAACCCCTCGGGAATCTAGGTGGAGGCAGCCACGTCCCTCAAAGCTTTGCGGGGGCGCAGCGCGGCTGCCGACGGCCTGCTGGAGCTGTTCCTGGGGTCAGCGGCTGGGCGGCCCCGCTTCTCCTTTGAGATCCTCCTGCCCGCGAGCCCTCGTGCTGCGGGCTTGCGACGGGAGGGGAGCTCTGATGGTCTCCGAAGGCCTCTGGGGGCATTCTCCCACCGTCTGGGACATCTTTTCCTGTAGCCCTCCTCCTCTATTTCTGGGCCCTCACCAGAGTTGCCCCTAATGGTCAGTTCTCGGCAATACAGGCTTTTTCTGGCATGCACCCCAAAACTCCTGCAGCCCCTACCCACGACCCAGTTCCAAAGCTGCTCCCACCTTTTTAGGTATTTGTTACAGCAGCACCCCCAGTTCTCGGAGCCAGTTTTCCGTCTTAGTCTGTTCCTATTGCTGTAGCAAAACGCCACATAGACTGGGTGGTTTAGAAACAACAGACACTTAGTCTCACACTTCTGGAGCCTGGAAGTCCAAGACCAAGGGGTCGGCCGATGCAGCGTCTGGTGAGACCCAGCTGTTTGGCTCAGAGGTGGTCGCTTTCAGCTGTAACCTCACAGGGCAGAAGCACAGAGGGGCCTCTTTCGGGCCTCTTTTATAAGGGCATTAACCTGCTGCATTAGGACTCTGCCCTCATGACCCATCACCTTCCAAAGGCCCCACCTCCTAACGCTGTCACCTTGGGGACTAGGAGATCCACCTGAATTTTAGGGGGATAGCAAAGTTCAGTCCACTTACCAGCCCCCGCCCAGCTAGGAGACAAACTAGGCACTCCGGCCTCCTCACCAGTGGCCCAGCCCTCATTCCCAGGAGGAAGAGGACCAGTTTCTGGAAGCGTCTTGTACAGCTGTGGCCTCCACTCACTGGCTGAGGGATCTTGGGCAAATCTGTCGTCCACTCAGGCCTCAGTGTGCTCATCAGTAAAATGGGTGTGGGGGCATACGGCCCACAGGGCTACTCTCCCTGGCCACCGTTCTTCACACTCCTTGAAGGACATATGACTTGACTCTCATACCCAATTATAAATTCAGCCGACATTCTTCAGCCCTGACCGATATGGCTCAGTTGGTTGGGTATCATCCTGCAAAGCAAAGGGTCACAAAGGGTCACTGGTTCTATTCCCAGTCACAGCGCATGCCTGGGTTGCAGGTTTAGTCCCTGGTTGGAGTGCGTACAAGAGGCAGCTGATCGGTGGTTCTCTCCCTCCCTTTCTCCCTCCCTTGCCCTCTCTCTAAAATAAACAAATAAAATTAAACCAACATTGTTCATCGAGCATGTGTTATGTGGGTGTGCCACCTACACGCCCAAGCCCTTAACATAAATTTCCCATCAAATTCTCCCTTGCAACCCAAGGAGGCCAGCCCTGTGTTGTCCCCATTGTGCAGGTGAGGAAACTGAGGCCCAGAGAGTCCACGTGTCCACCCAGCTCGGAGGAGGCTGAATGGAATTATAAACCCGTCTGGATGACCCCAGAGCCTTCGTTCTTTCTTTTTCTTCGTTCTATTTTATTTTATTTACTCATTTTTAGAAAGAGGGAAAGGAAGAGAGAAAGAGAGGGAGAGAAACATTACTGTGAGAGAGAAACATTGGCGGGCTGCCTCTCACATGCCCCCACCGGGCACCTGGCCCACAACCCAGGCCTGTGCCCTGACTGGGGATGGAACCAGTGACCTTTCAGCCTACAGGATGACAGCAAACCCACTAGTGAGCCACCCCAGTCAGGGCGAGTCTTCCGTCTTGATCAGAGGGCCCCTCAGACAATGGCCTCCTGCCTTGACGTGTGTTATGGTTCTGCTCAGGGCTAATGGCTCCACTTTTGAGTGCCTCAGTTTCCTTATCGTAACGTGGGGACAATGACAACAATGAGAGCACCGGCCCCAGGGCTGCAGTGAGAATCAGATGTGTTATCATGTAAAGCGTCCAGGGCTGGGCTGTCCAGTACAGTAGCCACCAGCCACGTGTAGCTATTTAAATTTCAGTTCATTAGCATTAAATAAAGTCACAAAGTCAATTCCTCAGTGACACTAACCACACGTCCAGTGCTCAGTAGCCTCACATGGCTGGTGACCGTGCCGAACAGCCCAGATAAAACATGCCCACCAGCACAGAAAGTTCCATTTGTCAGCACTAGTGTAGAGGATGCCTGGCATCAAGCAAGCCTCAAAAACTGTTAATCATGTTATTAACCCTGTATCTGTTCATTATTATCATTATAGGGTTATATCTGTCACTGTTAATCCTGCCCCAGCTAATTATTATTATTATATTTATTATTAATCCCGTAACTAAGTGCTGAGTTGTTAGTCCTAGAACTGTTAACCAGGACTATAGTATTACTATATTACATTTATTATTAATGTTATTACTAACCTATTGTTATGTTATATTTATTATTTATTATTAATCCTGTAACCATTAGCTCCTATTATTACTAGTAATCCTAGGCCTGTTAACTGTTATTATCCTCTTTATTATTACCACTAATATCCTATTGTTATTTTATATTTGCTATTAATCCTGTAATCCTATTATTATTCATTAGACTCATTAACTGTTACATTATTATATTTATTATCAGCCCACTTATTATCAATCCTGCCCTGCTTAACTTCCATTTTGTTATTGTTATTATTATTGTTGTTGTTAACTGTTAATATTACTATTAATAGTGTGTTTATTAATAGTGTCATCAACTACTGTTTTGTTGTTGTTGTCCATCCAGAGAGTCTTCAGCCCCTGGAACTGGGCAGGCAGCAGGTGCCTTCACCCACTGGAAGGACGGGTGCTGGGAGCAGCTTCCTCAGCCTGCCTTGCTTGCTTTTTGGGGGAATTCAAGCCTCTTTCTCTCGTTGGGGCCCAGCAGCGACCTGCGGAGTGGGAGGAGCCGCCCTCGGCCGGCCTCCGAGAAGATGAAATCGCTGCTCTAAGCCGCGATGCTCTCAAATCCAGGGCAAGGCAAGCAGACAGACGGGGTATTCCTGGCAACCCGTTGCCTTTCCGGGGAAAGGCAGACACCGCAAGTGAGACGACTCTGTCACAGAGAGCACTGAAACGAGAGACTGGAGTCTGGAGGGGACGCCGGTGAGAAGAAGAACTTCAGGGAGAGAGAAAACCACTTTGGGCCTCAGAGAAATCTGGCGCGAGAGAAGGCGTGCGCGGTGATTAAAAAGGGGAAGAACCACAAGTCTCCATTTAAGTCAGCAGAACAGCCGTCTGGGCAGTGAGAGGGAAAGTGCTTGTGGCTGGCAGGCTTCAGCGACCCTTTGACGACGGCTGTGTACCTGGCTGCTCTGTCGGCACCGCCTGGCACTGTCTCTCTGCAGGCAAGTAAGTGCCCTCTCTGAGCCTCGGTCCCCCAAGTGGAATATCGAGATAATGATACGGGGTGAACAGTTAAGCCTTCCCTGACACCTTTCCCCTCCCCACCCTCCACCCCCCATCCCACATCCTCAGATGGAGTGCGAACATCACAGGGGCGCCTCCTGGTGGGTTGCCAACAGCCGGAACCCAAAGTTAGGAGCTGAGCTTCAACAGGTCCTCCTCAAACACTCCGTGGCTCCCTATTGTCCTCAAAGGATTCCCAAACTTACCACCAGGACCTTGCAGTCTCCATATGACGGGCCCACCTTTCCATTCTCCCATCTTTCCCATCATCGCTGCCTTCCTGACTTTCCTTCAACACACCAAGCTTATGCCCACCTCAGGACCTTTGCACTTGCTGTTCCTTTGCTCTGGAATGCCCTTCCCTCAAGCCTTGTCAGGCCTGGATCCTTTTAGCAGCGGGGTGGGGTGGAGGTGTGGCCTCAGCTCCAGTGTTAGCTCCTCGGAGAGGTCCTCCCGGAGCCTCCAGCCTAAGCCTCTTCCCACTCTACCCGTGGGTAACTGTTTTGTCATCTTCATAACACAGCAGCCCACTCACCTCTTTATGCTCTTCCCCCACCAGAATGTCAGCTCCAGGAGCGCAGGGGTGTTTGTCTTGTTTACTGCTGTGTCCTCAGTACCTAAAACAGTGCCTGACACACAGTAGGTATTTAATATATATTTGCGGAAAGCACGTGTTTGTGGCCAGTTCCTTCAAGGTTATAGGGCTCCAAGGTCCCCCTCTTCCCATCTGGGTGGCGTCTGGAAATCCCCACCTTTGGGGGAACCCCTTCCTGTAGCTCAAGGGCAGGAGTAGGCTTGATAGTTTCAGAAAGACTCATGTAGCAGTGTTTTCCCTTGGGCAAAGCCCACGCTAACTGCTTTAATGCATTAACTCATTTAATCCTCCCCGGAACCCAGGGGACTGGGTACCTGTATTGTTTCCATTTCACAGATGAGGAAATTGAGGTATGGAGAAATCTAGTCATTTGCCCAAGGCTAGTAAGAGGGGGAGGCAGTGGAATGGAGGAATGAGTATGGTGTCTGGGAAGGGGTGATGTGGCCCCCGCGAGCTAGGGGCAGGAGCGACTTGTTTCTTGTGTGGGAGGGAGGCAAGTGTAGGCATTCCTCTCTCCTCTCCTTCCCATGCGTTGGGGGAAGGGCTGGCCGAGACTACGCTCCACCTTAGACTAGGGGAGAACCTATTGTGAATCTTCCCCAACGTAAGTCCTGTACAGAAAGTGAAAGTAGACCTGGGGAGAGCACAGAAGGAGGCTCAGAGGACATGGGAGCCAGTGGTCCTGGAGAGCTTCCTGGAGTAGGGGGACCAGTGCTCCTATAGAGGCCGGTTTGTACAGGCACGGGCCGAGGCAAGCAAGAGCAGAGCTGAGGGTCCGGACGGAATCAGAATGGGGCTGCTGGAGTCGCGGCAGGTAGGCTCAACGGAGACGGGGATTATCGAGGCCGGGTGGGGTTGGGATCCTTCCCCGGGTGATGATGAAAGCTGCGGTGTCTATTGCACCGAACAGCCGGGCGCGCGCAGATAAGGCCCAGAAGGAGGGAGTCGGCTGGGGCGCGCCCCCTCGAGGCCAGGCAGCTGGGCCCGGCCCCGCCCCGCCCATGCCCCGCCCCATGCCCCGCCTCTTCAGTACCTGACCCCGCCCCCGCTGGCTGAGGTACTTGGTGGTCTGCGGGCGCTACGTGGGTGGGGCCAAAGTTGCTCCGCCCCTCGGACCTTTCATTCCCTTCTTTAGGCTGCGTGTTGCGAAATCGGGTGGGCGAGATGTGGGCGTGGCCTAACCAAGCCCCTCCTGTTGCCGGGCCCGCGTTGGAGACGCTAAGACCAGGCCAGCCAGGGAGAAGCGAGTTGATGGGCGGGGTCAGGTCCGGCCCGAGCCCCCTCGGGCTCAGTCTGGCTCGCGGTTGACATGGGCGGAGTTCGTGTAGCCCCGCCCAGGCCCCGCCCAGGCCCCGCCCCTGCCGTGGCCGCCCTCCCCCGCCGGGCTGCGCTCTCTCAGCCGGTTCCTCTTTACATAACGGCGCGGGGCGGCATGGGCTCGGGCCACCGCCTCCGCCCGGCGGCCCGCCCGGACTATCGCGGCCCGCGGTGGCGACGGCGGCAGCAGCAGCAAAGTTTCCCCGGCGGCGGCCCGGGGGCGCATCCCCCCGCAGCTGTCAAGCTCTGGCGGCGGAAATGATGAGACGCTGGCCATTTTCCGAGCCCGGGTTTCCTGCCTGAGCCCGGCTTGAGCGAGCCGAGAGCCAGGAGCCGGCGCGCAGAGGGAACGTGCCCGGGGCGGGGGCCCGCCCGCCCCCTCGGGATTTCGTGGGGCCAGGGGCGCGCGACGCCATGGGCCGGCCGGGCCCGGACCCCCTCTCTCTCAGGTAAGCCCGCCTTCCCAAGCGCTCGCGTCCTCGGGGACGGGAGGGCTTTAATGGGGGAAGAGGAGGCCCGTGTCCAGTTCTGCTCAGTGTCTGCGCACTCGTACGACAGCCTGAAATGTTGTCCTGCAGCTAACTCGAATGGGGGCGTTCCCGGGGTGACCCTTCTTCAGCGCCTGCGACACCCTCCCAGTGACACCCCCACCCACACACGTGCTGGGGATGTAATGGGGGTAGCCCAGGCGGCGAGGGAGACACCGAGAGGGTATGGCCAACACTGCCAGTCCGCCTCTTTAGCAGCCCAACCCGTTGAGGGCAGCAGTCCCCCTCAACTTGTGATCGGTGAGGAAGGGTCGGGGGTCACCGCTAGGTACCTTGAAAGTGAAAGTTGTCCAGCTGAGGCTGTGAGAATAGGAGAGCCCTCCAGCCTCGGCTCACTCCCTCTCCCAGGCCAGGCCATGTGGCTAGGAGAGTAGCACCCCGATTTTGGAAGCCCCTCTCCCCACTCCTTGCACTGTGGGGGTAAGCCGGGTCAGATGCCCCCATGCCACTGAATTTGGAGGTTCACAAGGTTTAGGGGGTCCTAGAGCCCAGGTCTCTTTGGCCAGGGACCCTCACAACTAGGACCTGGGGCTCCAGGGGAATTATCCCACCAAAGAAAGGGTGGGGTGGGGTGCGGGGCGTTGGACTGATAGGTCAGCAGGGCTGGGAGGGTGTTTCAGAGGCCTTCCATGCCCAGTGAAGAAACCCCTCCCTCCCTTCGGCCACCAGGGCTTTTGGAATGATGGGGACTGCATTTGAGGAACTGCGTGTGCCTGTCCCGCTGCTGCTTTTTCTCTTTAGTTTCCTCATTCCCCTGTTTCTCTTCCCCATTCCCGGGGCCACGATGATGTAGGTGAGGAGGTCACTGCCTGCAGCTGGGGGCCTCCAGGGAGGGGCCTGGCCAGGCCGGACCTAGGGGGAGGAAGTGAAATTGGGGTGTGGGCAGGGGCTTGAGAGCAAAGGGCCTGGCGATGCAATGTCTGCAGGGCCATGGTCCAGCTTTGGGGGCAGGAGGGGCTGAGACCCGCGCCCCCTTTGCCTGGGAGGTGAGCATCCCCTGACACCCGCCCGCTGCCAGGCTTAGCTGGGGCCGCCAGCCCATTCCGCATTCCCACTTGTAGCCCAGCCACGGGGCCCCTGCCAGGGCGGTGGGCGCATAGGTCTCCAGGGCTGTGGGCTCGAGTCGTGTCTGGATTTCCCGTCACTGACCTGGCCGCCAGAGCGAGCGGAAACAGCTCTGGCGGCTCCTCAGGGCCTGTGGGGGCTGGAGACCCAGCCCTAATAGGGGGAGAGCAGGCAGAGGCCGCCTGGGCGGCCTGGGGTCAGTGAATGAGAGGCCAGGGCCTGTTGGGGAAGCTGGAAGGGTTTTTAATACACTTTTTCTGAGCCTTTTCCCACAACCCCCCTCGGGGAGGGAAAACCCTTCTGAGCCAAAGGGTGAACATTCCTAGAACTTGTTGGAGTCCCTGCGGGCTACAGAGGCCGCGGCAGGGAAGGGGGCTGGACTGAGGACCTTCAGGGGCTCAGCAGTGGCAGAGGAGTGTCCTGGAGGCTTAGATTCGATTCTCTCACCGCCTCCTTTCCAGCCGAGGGTGGGGGCAAGTGCTGACACTGGTGAGCCTCAGTTTCCCATTATGTTAAATGGGGTAACAGCAGGTTTGTGGTAGAGACTTCAGGAGCCAGTGTCTGAGAAGCACCTGCTGCCTGGCAGAGAAGGGGTTCAGTTACAGGTGGAGGTGGCAATGTTATCGTTGCCATCATGAGTGTCACCGGCTGTGGGCTGTGGAGTGTTTGTTGGTGGGTGCCTTGAGCACCTCCTGCATGGTCAGCTCCGGGCTCCCTGAGTCTTGGGGAGAAGAATTCTGAAGACTCAGGCAGGTTGCTCAGATGGTGCTTCCTTGGCTATGAGACCTTGCTTAGCCACACCAGCCTCGGTTTCCTCATCTGTCAAATGGGAGAGTACCTGCCTCTTAGCGCCCTTGGGACCACACATACGTGAATTCACCAAGTGTTTACAACTGCGTGACCAGGGGGAGGAGGGGCGATAATGATGAGATTGTTGTTATACTGTCTGTCCTGGATGTGAGCTCTGCTTGTTCTCCTATCAGGTCCTCCCCCTCCCCGCTCTTCTGGACGCTGGGCACGAGCCTTCTCTGATAGGGAGAACTTTATTTTTTTTAACTTTTATTTTATTTATCTTTTGGAGAGAAGGGAAGGAAGGGAGAAAGAGAGGGAGAGAAACATCGATCAGTTGCCTCTTGCTGGCCCCCAACTGAGGACCTGGCCTGCAACCTAAGCATGTGCCCTAACTGGGAATCGAACTGGTCACTTTCGGTTCACAGGCTGGCACTCAGTCCACTGAGCCGCACCAGCCAGGGCTGACAGAACTTTCTTTTTTTTTTCTTTTTTAAAAAGATTTTATTTATTTAGTTTTAGAGAGGGAAGGGAGGGAGATAGAGAGAGAGATATCAATGTGTGGTTGCTGGGGGTCATGGCCTGCAACCCAGGCATGTACCCTGACTGGGAATTGAACCTGCGACACTTTGGGTCACAGCCCGAGCTCAATCCACTGAGCTACACCAGCCGGGGCTGACAGAACTTTCTAATACAAGTCAAACTCTGCCCGAGACCAGCAGGTGCTGGACGGGGAGCCCTGCTGCAGCTCAGCCTGGGGGCCCCCTGGGATGTCTGGGTCCCAAGGTGCCACCCGGGACCTCCTGGATGGAACCTCTCTTTGGGCAGAAGGGGGTGGGGCTGGAGGCGCCTCCCACTGCCTGTCCTGGCACCCGCCCACTTTGAGTGGCAGTGACAGGGTGCATAAAGCACTTAGTACTGGGCCCTGGCACTTAATAATAATAGTTATTATTATTATTATTATTATTATTTAAATGAGAGGCCTTTCCTGTTAAGTTGCCAGTTCTCCCTGGTAGCAGCCTGGGCTTTGAAGCCAAATATGGGCTCTGCCAGCCTGTAGCTGTGAGGCCTTGGGCAAGTGACCTGACGCCCTCCGGCCTCACCTGTCCGTTGAGGGCGGAGAATCCCAGCCTCTCCAGGTTCTGTGAGCCTGTATGTGGGCTCATATTCTAAGCGTGTGAGCCCGGCAGAGTGTTGGGGGTAATTTCTAGGGCTCTGTGACCTTGGGCTTGTCCCTTAACCCCCCCTGAGCAACAGGTCCCCTCCTGTAGGTCATGGGAGTACACGTGACTTCACAACAAGGTTGTTGCGAGAAGAGGCAGGTGCGGAGCCTCGCGCACAATCAGCGCTCGGTCAGCGTGGGCCACTGCTGCTAATGCCCGGGGGAGGGGCTGGCACTGAATCGCCAGGTTCCCTGGGAAAGGGTCCCTAGGGGGCCCTGGCTGTGCGGCGCTTGGGGCCGGGAGGGGCAGGAAGCTGCTTCCATCTGGCAGGCAGGAGAAGCCCGCCTGGTGGAGTCCGAAGGTGTAGTGCCAGTTGCGAGCTCGCAGCTCCCCCTCCTCCCCGAGGAAACTGAGGCGGGCAGGCCGCCCAGGGGAAGTGACTCAGCTGGGGTCACTAGCTGAGTCAGGCCTAATTGGACCCAGGAGCCCTGCACCCCAGCTCCCTGGCTTCCGGGGGCCTGAGGTCCCTTGGGAACCAGGCGGGTCCAAAGGCCACAGCTGGATACTGCTTGCTGGGGCCCCTGAGGCCTGGGTGACCAGCTCTCCTCGGTCAGGGCTCCAGGGTCCCCCGGCCGCCACTGGATGCTCAGCCCCGCGTCCTTCCTCCCAGCCGGGGCAGGGGGCACTTCCCCAGGAGAGCAGGTCCTCCCGCCGGCGTCCCCGGCTCGCCCAGGCCGGAAACACGGCAGCTGAGCAGATGGCTGGAGGATTTTTCCTCCCACGCCACCCTGTCAGGGGTCGGCAAGGGGGGCCGGGCTGCAGGCTTCCTCGCGAGCCAGGCCTGGAGCCTCTGGGGGCTGGCCCGGATGTGGGCCCCCACCCTGGCGGGCCAGGGGGAGGCTGCCGCTGCCCCAAGCGTCCCCAGGGAGGCCTGGGAGGGAGGAAGTTTGTGCCCTGCTCACCGGGAGCTGACTCACAGGGCGCCTGACGGTGGGGGGTGGGGGAGCCCGGCCTCGGGGGCCCGGGGGACTGGAGACGGGATTGGCGGAGGTGGACACAAAAGGGCCCTTGGCAGGGAGTCTGGCCCTGGAGAGCTGGCACTCCGGCGGTGTCGTGTCACAGGAGGGGCCCAGAGAGGGTGACGAGTGTGGGGAGAGGCACAGGAGTGGGTGGGCTTGAGGGCACCCCTCCTGAATCGCCCCAAAGCAGCCCCGCTGGCGGGGGAGGGGGAGCTTGCTGAGCTGCTTCCCCTCGTGCAAGTCAGTCTCACCCTGCTCTCCTCGGCCCCAGGGCAGTTAACCAGGAAAAGTCGCAGGCTGGGACGGAGAGGGGTGGGGTTTGGGGAGCACTGCCCATTCTTGGGGGGTGGGGGGATGGCCCCTGTCGTTCCCCCGCCTCCCCAAGCCCTGCTGGGCCTGGGTGTCAGTCTGGGGCGGGGGCAGAGGAAGCAGGGGGCATTTCCGGTCTGGCAGACTGTGCCTGTCTGATAAATGTCCCTGAGCGTGAGGGGACCCAAGAGAGTGCATCAGGGCCCCGCCGGCAGCCCGAGGGTCTAGGGCAGACCCCACCTCTCAGCCTCCCTGGGGCCCCAGAGCCTTTGTTCCCTACTCCCCAGGGCTGCTCCACTGGGGGAGCTTGAGTGTGTGCAAGGGCCGTGGGCCACCGGCCCGGCAGTGTGTGTTGGGGTCCCCCCAGCTCTCTGGGCCTCCCTGGGCAGAGGGTCTCAGCTCCTGGAGAAGTTGGTGGTGTGGGTGGGAAACACAGAAGTGCTCCCCGTGGCCTGGAGTCAAACCTGGAGGCCTCCCCAGAGGAGGTGTCTCTGAAGGTTTGAGACTTCCTGCCCAAACATCTGTGAGCTGGGGGCAGGGCTGCTGGGGACCTGAGGGAGGGTGGAGGCTCTGTTTGGCTCATTTTAACTCCGTTTACCACAATTTAAAATATCCTCCCCACACCTTGGCAGGTAGAGTTCCCACAGGTGGGTAGGAGCCTTCTCTGCACCTGGGCCCGATAGTTTAAAGGGACACGGTAGCTTGCCGAGATTGCATTACCCGGGGTGGTAGGATGGGGGCGAGCCTGAGAGCCCCATCTCAGGGGTCACGGCCCCACGCCCAGAGCCAGGGCTCCCAGCTGTGTCAGAGCCTGACCTCCTCTCCCTGACTGGGCAGAGGCTTGAGGGTCCCCTAGGATGGATATGCTTCAGTGAGGGGGACCAGACAGCAGGCTGAGACTTCGGGGCCCTCACCAGGTCGCCCTCCGCGGGCACTCCCGTGGACACAGTGGTTCTGACGGTGGTTCTGAGTCCGGGGTCCTGGGTGGCAGACCGCCCCCTAACACTGCCCCTCAGCCGGGCCACAGGAAGCTGTCTCCATCTCCTTGTGTTTGCGGTGGGGGCTCGGGGGTGGGGTGCCAGGAGGGGATCTTCTGGCATCACCTCCTCCTCATCCTCACCCTGCTGTGGCACTGGGGAGTCCTGGGGCCCTCCCCCACAGCTGCGGAGTCCCTGTCCCGGAGGCCAGACTGAGCAGGTGGAGGACCTCTGGGCGTGCAGACCCCTCTGGGTAGAAAGCTGTTCGTCCCGCCGGCTGCCCAGGTTCCTGAATGCTGTGGTCGGGGGGCTGAGGTGCCCAAACATCCCTCTAACTCCTGCTCCACAGCCTCAGCCTGGGGGCTGCTGGGAACCCCCAGGTGGTGAATCATTGCTTTCTGTCCGGAGCTTTTTAGCCCCTGACCCCAGGGTTGGCATGATCTGATCAACTGCCCTTCCTCCTGGCTTGGCACCTAGTAAGTGCTCAATAAACGGCCGCCACCTGAGCCGAGGCCCAAGACGGAGACTGGCTTCCCATGGCCTGGCTGCCTACAGCGCCAGAAGCCTCCTGGCACCGCCGCCTCCTTGCTCTGGGCCACAGCTGGCCATTTCCTGCCTGGAGCAGCCGCCTCTCCCCTGAGAAGGCCTTTTGTTCGGTTCCCGTGATGCCCCCGCCCTGCCCACCAGGCCAGACTCTCCCTGTGGTTTCTCCTGGCCGGCAGGCCTGGCCTCCTCGGGAGCCGGCCCTGCTCCTCCCTAACAATAATCGTAATAAAGTGGCCATGGCCATGCGTTTCTGGAGCCCTGCGCCAAGCACCCCGCAGACATCAGTCCTTAGAATACTCCTAGCAGATGCCCAGAGAGCATCAGCCCATTTCACAGGTGGAGACACTGAGGCTCAGAGGGGGAAGCCCCTCTTCTGCAGCACCTGGCAAGGAGGTGACCCCGGTTTTGGTTGGCAGTTCCACCACGGAGAGGTCATCTGGGTGGGGGTAGGGGTCTCGGCGGGTTCCTCAGACCCCCACCCACTCACTGCCTTCTCTGTCGGCCCTCCTGGGTCAGCGGCGTGGCTCTGGAGTGCGCCATTTGCAGCCTATCCGGACCCCGAGAGTTCACTAATTCACACAGCTGGCATTTCTGAGTTCCCGCTGTGGCCGGGCCCTGGGGAGCAGGCAGGGCCGGGAGGGCCTCTCAGTCCGCTGGCCGCACAGCCCTGGGGGAGGGAGGTAAACGGTAGGCAGCAGGGCTCCTGTTCACTGAGAGTGACTGGGTTCTAATCCCAGCCCTGCCCCTCGCCGGCCCCGTGAGCCGGGGAGAGCCACTCCTCCAGCACCTCGGTTTTCTCAGCTCTAAGTTGGGCGTGACTCGGGGACTCCCCCTCCGACGGGGGACGGACGAGAGAAGAATGCGTCTGCCGCAGAGCAGGGCACACGGCACGGGCGAGCGTCGCCTGTTTTGTTTCCTTGCTTTCACCCTGTGGCTATTTCCCTGACCCCCTGGTGCGCTGGGGACCGGGAACTGAATGGGACCTTTATGCTCCTGCCTGGGTCACACTCATCCATTCCACAAACACTCGCTGGGAAGAGTCTTCTTTGTGGGGTGCATTCGGCACCCACGGGCGTTTCGGGGGCGCCTCCTGCCGTCCATCCTGAGCTGTGGCGCCTCTCTGTGCCTCAGTTTCTCCAGCTGTGAAATGGGGGCCGTTGTCGGCCCTACCTCTGAATGCCGTCATGAGGCCTGGCGGGGGCGGGGGGTCCTCGTTTTGCCAGGGCAGTCAGAAAAGTGTGTGCGATGCAGCGAGTGCTCAGGACACGTCACTCTAGGGGAGAAGCCGGAATGCGGGCCGTGGCGAGGAGGGGGCCATCCATCGCCCGCGCAGGGACGGAGCCCGGAGTGGGCACAGCTGTGCCGAGAAGGCTCCTGCTAGGGTTTGGCCCCACAGGTGGACGTCGAGACTGACACGCAGGGGCGGCCAGGGACAGGTGTTCCAGGCAAAGGGGCGGGCAGGCAGGCAGAGGCCCAGGGTGCACAGGAGGTGGGCTGGCCCATCGGTGGGCGCCGGCCGCCGCGTGTCAGCCGGAAGAGTGAGAGGCTGCAGATCCCGCCGGCCTCCTGCATGTGTTCACTCGACAGGAACTTGCTGAGCCCCTGCTCGGTGCCGGGAGCTCCTGCTCGGTGCCTGGAGCCGCCGCCGCAGAACGGGGAGCCCCTGGCCTCGTGGAGCTCAGTGTGGTGGGAAGACAGGCGCCCATCACACAGTCGTAGCTGCCGAACGGCAGTGTCACGCTGTGCGGGGTTGGTGAGTTCAGGGGGGCTGCCCGCCTGCGAGCAGGCGGGGCTGCAGGATGCCGGTGCAGTGACCGCCCAGAGGCGGCGGGGGCCGGTGGGGGCCGGGGCCTGGCGTCCGAGCGCTCTAGTCCCCAACCTGAGAGGACAGCCCTGCCGCGCCTGTGTCAAGGCAAGCTGCAGGGCTGGCCGGGGCCCAGGACACCCCCACGTGCAGGCGCAAGCCTTCCGCTCAGCAACGGGGCGTGGGTTCTCAGGGCGTGACGGTCAAGGGCATGTGTGGCTCCTCGCCCTCCCCTCTGTCCGGCAGCTTTTGCTGCCTGCCTACTCGGTGCAGGGAGCCTAACGTGTGCGGGTGCTCAGCCCTGGGCTGTCTTGGGTGTCCTTCTGTGACCAGCAGCGGCGTCACCACCGTGGTCTGGAGATGGTAGGGTGACAGAACCCCAGTTTCTGGGCTCAGGTCTCCATGTGAGCCCCCTTTTTAAGGACTCCTCATAGCCATTGTATGAGGCCGATACCACACTGCTCCCTGTTTGACAGGCGAGGAGCCCCGGGTTCAAAGAGGTCCAGTTGGGTATCAGGGACCACCCAGCCTGTGTGTGTGTGTGTGTGTGTGTGTGTGCACGCGAGTGTGAGATGCAGCCTCAGGAGAGTGAGCATTTCTGTCTGGGTCTCCGGCACTGCTGCATCCCCAGGTCCTGGCACAGTGTCTGGTACATAGTAGGCCCTCGGTAACATTTTGGGGGGCAGGCAAATAAGCGGCCATGATTCTGTGTCCCCCAGTGGGGGCTGGAGCGCAGCCGGGTCCAGCTGGAAGGAGGCCAGTACTGGTGGTGCCCTGGGGTTCAGCACCGCGGACAGCAGAGGGTGGGGGGCTTCCGCCCCTCAGATGGGCCTGAGGAGGGACCTGAGGGGCGGAACGGAGGGGAGCCCCAGGCAAAGGTCGGCTGAGCAGGAAATACCTTTGCACCTTCCCTGAGTCTAGGCAGTCTGTCCCTCTCCATTTGTGGCTTTGTGTTTATTGGCAGCAATACACGGTCCTTGTAACATTCAGATAACAATAAAAACAGCCAGCCCTTACTGTGCTTTTCCTAGTCTCTGAGGCCTTTACATTAACTAACTCAGTTCTCACAACGCTCCAGTGAGGCAGGCACAGTCATGGCCCCCACTGTACAGACGGGGACACTGAGGCAGGGAGAAGCTGAGTAACTCACCCAAGGTCACACAGCTAGTAAGTGCCGGCGCTGGGCTCTGAACTCAGCCTCCCGGCTCCGTGTTTTTGGGTTCTGTTTTCAAAGGGGAGAAGCATCAAGTCTGAATACCTGTGCGTGGGGCATTCACATAGACCAGAAGTTCCAGAGACAGGCCACACTGGGCGTCTGGGACGTTCCGGACGCAGGAGAAGGGTTGGAGCGGTTTTAGACTTCAGAAGGGAGAATGGGTGATTGGCAGGTGGTTGAGGAAGAGCCGGACACACCTGGCAGGAAAATCCTCGCGAGGAGACAGGAACCACGGGACGCGGGGAACCGTAGCGACGGGCTTTGTGTTGTCAACCACACCTTCTGGCGAAGAGTCGCCACGGTCGTCCTGGGTTACCTGTCGCCTGCACCCCAGGTCTGGTCCCTCGGCCACAGAGGTCGCCACAGTTTCTGGATGGGTTTGCTCCAGCCACGCCGTCCTCGCCCACCACGCACACGCATCCACGTGCCCACGAACGCCGGCAGTGGGGTTCCGTGCGTGTGTCAGCAGGACCACGCCGCGTGCATCGCTCTGTGGTTTGCTTTGTTTGCCTCGTGGTGTCCCCTGGAGATCTCGCCGAGGTGGCGGCACCGGTCTCCACATCCTCCCCCACTACTGCAGGAGATCCCAGCCTGCAGGTGCGCCACGGGCTCCGGCCGAAGGGCAATGGGGCTGTGGCAAGACAGGAGCCTGAGGTGTCCCAAGTTACAGCAACAGGCTGAGAGTGAGGGGTGGAACAGCACCTCTGTGGGCCAGCGACGGCCAAGGCCTGCTCTCGCGTCTGTGGGTCTGCTGCCACTGAGGATGGGTTTCCAAGGGATTATCGAGCCCCAGGAGCCTCGGCTCCTGATTTACACATGAAGTTTCTAATGCGTGTGTGTGTGTGTGTGTGGGGGGTTGCATCAGCTTTGTCTGTGGCTGGTGTAAATCCTTTCAGACCAGGCTTAACCCACCCCCACCCGCCTCCACCCACCCCCACCCTTGTGGTATAAAAACCTGTGGGGACCTCCAGGGCCAGGACCCAGTGGCCCCCCCCCCCCCAACCATGCCCCCGGACCAGCCGTCCACGGCTTCTCCTTTCTTCCCTTTTGTCTTTGGGCCTGGCAATGGCCTAATAAACCTCTTTCTTTTAAAAAAGACTTTCAGCCACGGGAGGCTTAAATTTTTGCTTAACAGTTGTATCTACTTTTCCCCCATTTTAAATGTTGGGCCGGGAAAGGTCTAGCAGGGGGTTGTCCTGAGACTTCTCTTGAACACTTAAAAGTGGAATTACTGGGTCCGGAACTGGGACCCGGCCACACTGCCCTCCAAGAAGGCGGTGCCGCTTAACGGTAGCCGCAGCTTGGTACGGAAGCGCCCGTTTCGTTGCATCTCTGCGTTGCGAGGGATCTTCGATGGCCGGTGTTGGGCTTGGTGAATGACGAGCCCCCGGCGGCGGGTTTAAGAGGTCCGATCTCACCTGTGTGCTCACTCCCTGCTGCCTGTTCCCACCTGTTTTTCAGCCCGGCCGCGCCACCTGCATCTCCGCCATGAACGGGCCCGCCCTGCAGCCCTCCGCGGCTTCCTCCACGCCCTCCGCCTCCTCACCCACGAACGCGGCGCCGGCCCCGGCCCCACGGGGCTGGAGCGAGTTCTGCGAGCTGCACGCGGTGGCCACGGCGCGAGAGCTGGCCCGGCAGTACTGGCTCTTCGTGCGCGAGCACCCGCAGCACGCGCCGCTGCGCGCCGAGCTCGTGTCGCTGCAGTTCACCGACCTCTTCCAGCTCTACTTCTGCCGCGAGGTGCGCCAGGGCCGCGCGCCCGGGCCGCCGGCTCGCGACTACCGGGAGGCGGGCCGCGGGCCCCCGGCCAAGGCCGAGGCCCCCCGAGCCGAGGCGGGCTCCGGCCCCGCCGCCCCTGCCCTGCCCAAGGCCCGCAGCTCGGAGGAGCTGGCCCCGCCGCGGCCGTCCGCGCCCTGTGCCCTCCAGCACCTGCGCCACAGCCTCCGCCACATCATCCGCCGCCGCTCGGCCGGGGAGGTGCCGGCGGCTGGAGCCGCGGGGGAGGCCCGGCCCAAACCCGGCCTGGCCAGGAAGTTCCTGCCCTGGAGCCTGGCCCGAGAACCGCCGCCCGAGGCCCTCAAGGAGGCGACACTGCGCTACAGCCTGGCCGACGAGGCCTCCATGGACAGCGGGCCGCGCTGGCAGCGCGGGCGGCTGGCCCTGCGGCGCGCCCGAGCCCCGGAGGGCGGCGCGGACCGCGTGCTTGAGCTCTTCGACCCGCCCAAGGTAAGCAGCCGGCGGCCTGCGCTCGGCGCGGGCGTGGGTGGTAGCTGATGGGGTGGGACCTCGGACTTCCAGCAGGTGGCCGCCAAGTGCCCGGAGGGAAGTATACCTTTTCAAAACTGAACTTTCTCTTTGAGAACCACCTGATGTATGGAAAAGTCGCTAAGACAGTGCCGAGTCTCCCTGCCCACGGCGCCCAGCTCCGCCTGATGCAGCGCTACTGTGTGTTCGCCACAGGAGCCCGCCCACCCTGGTCACTACTATTAACTGAACTTGGCGGTCACTCTGGGTTTTGCCCGTTTTCCCCAAGGTCCCATTTCTGCTCTGGGGTTGGATCTAGTCGTGAGGCGCCTCTAGTCGTGTGGCTGTGACGGGTCCTGTCTTTCTTTTCTTGTTTGTGGCGACCTCCACAGTGTTGAGGCGCGCCCGTCAGCGATTTTGTAGACTATCCAGGGACACCCCGAGTCACCTGGGCCGTGGTAGGCTGGCCCGAGGTGCTGGGAAACCCTGACCCAGACCGACCTCGACATGCAGGCGGCTGTTTCCTAGGGCGCGGAACCGCTGTGGCACTCCTTTGCACGTGCGCACTCAGGCCCCGATGTGTTGTGGATGTCTTATTTCTTTCCAGTTTTAACAGTTTCGTCTTTTCCCGGTTGCAACTAACTCAATCCCAGCTGCGTCGTGAGACTGAAGGGCCGCTGCTCCACACACCTGTTCCACCCCCACCCAGGTGTGTCGGGTCGATGAGACGTTAATGCCTCTCTCCGTGGCCCAATTGCGTGCTCTAGGGGGCGAGCCGAGCACACGTGATCCAGCCCTGGGGGCTCGCAGGCTGGGTCGGGAGGCAGTTACACGCTCGTGCTAGGGACGGGGCACTGGGCGGGGCGGGGCTGTGGGAGGAGAAGGCCGGCGGGTGTGCACGGAGTTGCAAGTACGGGCTGTGTTCGAGAGCCAGAGCAGCGGGCGGCCCAGCGGGAACCTCGGGCCCGAACCGTGAGCGGGATGGGGTGTTGTCAGCGCTTCCTCTCGTGTGACGAAACCGTCTCTCTGACTTCACCGCGGCGTCGGGTGCACACACCCGAGTGTGGGGCGTGCCCCTGAAGCTCCGTGAGTGTGTGTGTGTGTGTGTGTGTGTGTGGCTCCCTTCACCAGTGACCCCCACCGACACTGGGTGCCACCCCACGGACGACAGGCCTCCGTCCTGGAGCTTCGTGGACGTGCAGTCACGTGGCCCGTGGCCCTTTCTGTCCGGCTGCTTTTGCCCAGCACCGCGTTCTGGGGGTCGTGCGCGTTCCCGCGTGTGTGGCCGGGCCGTTTCTCTCCGCCGCCGGGCAGGGTCGCGCTGTGGACGCACCAGCTCCGTGAGTTTATGGCGCGTTTACCCACTCACCGCCGGTGGGCGGCGGGCCGTTCCCACGGAGGGGCTCTGACGGACCAGGCCGCCGCGAGCGGTGCCTGGAGGCCCTGGGGGACAGGCGCTCCCACTTCTCCGAGGTCGGCTGCGGAGCGGGCCTGCAGGCTCACGCGGTGAGGGCGGGGTTAACTTCGTAAGACACGTCTAACCTTTTCCGAAGTGGCCGCGCGATTGCGTGCGTGCGTGGGTTTTCAGTCCCGCCCTTCCGGTGGGCGGGCTCTGGGGTCTCGCCGTGCCTTTAATTTGCATTTTCCTGACAACTCGGGAGGTCAGGCACCTTCCCAAACGTTTGGGGGACGTTAGGACGGACTCTTGTGAAACGCTCGTTGTCTTTGTTGAGTGTCCACCTTCTCACCGGTCTGCGAGGGTGGTTGTGTGTTCTGGACGCGCTTCCTTTGCCCGGTAAGTGCCACCTCCCGCTCCGCGCGTGGGTTCCCTTTCTGCTCCTTGAGAGCGGAGCCTCCTCCCCGGGCGGAAGGTCTTGTTTTAACGAGGCCCCGTTTACCAGCGGCTGCCCTTCGTGGTTCGTGCTTCTCGCGTCCCGTTGAAGAGACCGTTGCCGCCTGGGTCATGAGGCTCGTTCTCGCTTTTGGTTCAGAAGCTCTGAGGCCTGGGCGCCCCCGTTTTGGGCGGGGGTCCGCCTCGAATCCGTTTCCGTGTGCGGTGGGAGGTGCGGGTCTCGATTCCCCACGCTGCAGCGCTGTGTGAGGAGGTGCCGCTCCCCCCGCCCCCCCAAGGCCAGTGTCCATGTGTGTGCTCGGGGCCCGCCGGCCCCCTCGGCCTGCGTGCCTGTCCTTGGGCCAACACCACAGGGATCACCGAGGTTTCGTGGTGAGTCCCGAGAAGGTGACTTCGGACTGAGAGCTTCACCCCGAGCTAAGTCAGACCCTCGGGGTGTCCCAGGCGGAGGGAGGAGCAGCGACAGAGCCCCGAGATGGGAGAGCGTTTCGCGTGTTTTGAAGAATGACGGACAGGCCGGTGTGTGTGTGTTGGGGGGGGAGGTGGGGGGGTGCGGAGGGAAGATGGGGACCGTGTGGGGGCAGAGGCCCCCGTCCGGGGTTCGAATTTCACTCCAGACACAGTGGGGAGCTGTCGGGGAAACACAAACACAGACAGAGACTCGGGCTTCTCGTTGCTGTCGGGGTCAGTGACGGCCGGAGAGGCGACCAGCGGCCGAGTTGTGCCCCCCCCCCCCCCCCCCCCCCCCCCCCGCCCCAGGCTCCACTGCAGAAGCTGCTGCTGCTGCTGCTGCAAACAACCCGTCTCGGCGAACCAGGTGTCAGCAGTCAGAGGGGCCGAGTGGGATAATGAGCTCGTTCTTCCCCGGCCTGGAGGCCTTAGGCGAGCGACACCAGTTTTCCGAGCCTCAGTTTCCTCCTCCGCACAAGGGGCCCATTCATAGCGCCCGCATCGTGCGGCTCATGTGGTGGCCGGGCGGCGCATCTGCCGAGCGCCTGACGGGGAGGCTCCGTGTGGGCGCTGCGGGCGCTATGGCGACGACTCGGGGGCTGTGAACGCGGGCCTCTCTCCAGGGTTGCTCTGGGTCGCGTCTGGGCTCCTGTTCTCCGTCCGGGCTCCTGTTCTCGGGGCGCCCTGAGCTGGTGAAAGAGTCCGGGACCAGGAGTCCGAGGGACAGCCAGACAGCCGGGGCTGGGGTGGCCGGGGGCAGGGAGGGACGGGGTGGGCCAAGGGCTGGGCTGGGCTGGGTGGGGCCCAGAGGGGCTGAGACAGGTGCGGGGGCGGCCCGGGCATTCCTGGCCTCGGGGCGGCCGCGGCAGAGTGTGGCCCAACACTGCTCCTAGAAGACCCTCCGGTGGCCACTCTCCCTGCGGCGCCTGCCCCTCCCCCCCATCCCCTGCCCCAAGAGGCCCCACTCCCAACCCCCAGCTCGAGTCGGAGGGTGCGGGGAGCCAGTCCAGCCAGGCCTGTGAGGCGCCACCCTACCCGACAGCTGAAAGAAAAAAATAAGAAAGTTGGATTGGTTGCCAGTGTTCAAAAACACAAAGTGGAGGGAGCTCACGTGAACGTCCGGATTCCTGGTTCCTCTTACAGAAGCGCCTGGCCCTGCCCGAGCTCTGCCCAGGGAGCCGTGGGGGGGGGGGGGGCCGGCGGCGGGGAGGGTGGCAGAGGCGGCCACTGGGCTGAAGGGTGGCAGCTGGCCTTGGGGCAGGGACTCCCGGGCGCTGGGGGTCCATGTGGAGCAAACCCGCTGGCCACCGCCTTTGGGCCAGCCCTTGGCTCTTCTGGGCCTCAGTTTCCCCGTCTTCCCAGGCCTCCGGGCTGTCTGAGATGGTCTCAGAGCCTTGCGAGCCCTGCGGGGCCTGGGGGCCGAGCCTCAGTTCCCCTCACCTGCACGGGGGTGAGGCCGGAGTTCCAGCTGCGGCCGAACTGGCCTTTGTAGCCAGCGTCGACCGGGCACCTGCTCTCCGCCCGGCACCCTGCCGACCCAGCTCCGTCTAACCCTCCCTGCAGCCCTGTGGGGGGGCCTCCTCCGGTGGGGGGGCCCACTCCGCGGGCCGGCGAGAGGGCAGGTGACTTGTCCAGCTCTCTTGTGGCCGACGTGGGGCCGGAGCCCGGGCGGCCGGGCCGGACCTGGGGCCGAGCGGGTCTTCAGGGGGCATAGCAGCGGGCTGGCGGCGGCGTTGAGGGTGTCCGTCTGGAGTCCTCAGACCAGGAAAGGCTCCCCGTGGCCACCTCATCCGAGGCCACCGTCTACCTTGGGGACCCTGAGGCCCAGAGCAGAGGGAGGGGAAGAGGGAGGGGGCCACCTCAAGGGACTCGGCCCACAGCCCTGAGCCCCCGCCGCCCCCTCCTGGCCTCACGTGCCCCCAGGGAGAAGTGCTCTGGTGGGGGGCGGCCGTCCTGCTGGCCCGGGGGTGGTCGGGGTGGGCCAGGCACTGAGGTTCTGAGTGCTGCCCGCTCTGCTCCCGGGCCGGGCCCCCTCGGACAAGCGCCTTGAGCACGCTGGGCCCCAGCTGCCCTCCTCCGTAGAGTGGGCTGGTCACGGCGCCTGCGGGGGGTGGAGTCACGTGGGCGAGGCCGAGATGCGCTGGGTGCCCACTGGATAAGTGAGGGGAGCCCGGCCCCGGCCCCACCCCCACCCCCACGAGCGCAGAGTTCAGCCTGCGGGACTGGGTTTGTGCTGAGAGGCCACTCAGGCCGAGGGCCGCCTCCGCTCCCTGCCCGTGCCCGGGGTCAGCCCGGGAGCAGGCCGGGGCACGTGGGCAGTGGGTGCCCGTGGACGCCTGGGTGGGCGCCCAGCAGCTCGCAGGGGCCGGCCCCGCGGGAGCAGCCCACCAGACGCCCGCCCGCCACGAGCCTGCAGGGTGGACGCCGGCGCCGCGCCCGCGTCGCAGACGGGGACATCGAGGCCGAGGTGGCCGCGGTGTGGACGCTGGGCCGGGCCTGGAGCCGCGTCCCCGAGTGTGGGAAAGAGGAAGCAGAAAGCGAGGGACGTCGTCCGCCGGAGGCCTGGTGGTTTCCTCGAGGCAGGAGCGCGAGGAGGAGGAGGAGGAGGAAGGCTGGGCAGGAAGCTGCGGGCAGGAGGGGCAGCTGCGGCGATGGCTGCCTCTACCTCCCGGGGTGGGGAGGCTTTGCCCTCCCCCTCCCTGCCTCTGCTTTCTCGGGTGAAAACAGCCGCCCCCCGGCCCCACGGCCCCAGGGCCCCAGGGAGTGGTCATGCCCCCCCCCCCCCCCCAACCAGGAGCTGCGCCCAGCGCGCCACCCGGCCCGGCCCGTGCAGTCACCGCCGGCCCCGGGGTGTGGGGACAACGACCCGGGCACTGGGGCACGGAGAAGCCGAGAGGCTTGTCCAGGGCCGCACAGCAGGGAGGTGGCGGCGCTCAGCACAGAATCCGTGCGTCTGGGCCCCAGAGCAGGCAGGGGCCTCGGCCTCCGGCCCGGCCGCCCCTCCCGTGGGCAGGCAGGACCCCGCGGGTCTCGGGGGGGGGCCCCCAGCCCCACCCTCCCCAGGAGCACGGGGGGCAGAGGCTCGGAGGGAGATGACGACGGGTTCAGTCCTTGCCCCGCCGTGGCTGCCGTGCGACCCGCGTGGGCCCCTGCCCCTCTCTGAGCTGCGACGTGGGCAACCCGGGGGCTCCATCCTGGCCCCCGGGCTGGGGCGGGGGGCGGGGAGGAAGCAAGGGGTGCCGGTGGGCAGGGCTCCTCGGGGCCGCCCCATCTGGCCCTCACGGGGTTCCGCGTGAGACCCTCTTTGAACACTGCTCTGCCGCTCAGAAGCACGCCCGACCACGCCGGAACCGCGGGCGATGGTATCGCCGAGCTTCCTCTCAGCTCGAATCCTGTGAACCCGCAGAGGAGCAAGGGCCCCGATTCCAGCAGGCGGGGGAGGGCGGGCTCGGCACCCATTTCTGGTCCTTCACTGAAGCCCCCCAGCGCCACCACGGGGGGCCGGTCCGCGTCCCCTCCTGCTGTCCGGGGGGGGGGGGGGGGGGGGCCTGCCTGCTGCTGCCGGCTTCTTGGAAGTTCGCCTTCTGTGGTGTTTGCTGGGGGGCGGGGGTTGGGTCTTGGGGGGGGGGGGACCCTGGCGCTGCGGAGTCTGGGCTTCGGACTGGAGGCCAGGGAGGGGTTTGATGCCCTGGCCTCTCTGAGCCTCAGTTTCCCAGTCTGGAAAATGGGACGTCGGTCCTTGACTCGCTGGGCGGTTAAGAGTCAAAACAGGCTCAGGGAGGGCCGGGAGGGCCTGGCACCGGGTCCCCGCCCTGAGAGGCGGCGGAAGAAGGGGCTTCCTGTGCAGGAAGTGGCCGGACCCAGAGGTGGGTCCCCAGATGCCCTCCCAGGGACGGGTGGCCACCTGGCCGGCCCCGCACCGGCGGGGCCTGGGCACCAGCTGACGAGCCCGCGGGCTGGGCGGCACGGCTGGAAATCCCCCACCCACCTCCTTGTGAATGGAAAGGAAACCAGCGTGCACCAGCCGAGATCTCGGCGTTCCGAGCGGCCTGCCCTCGCCGTGGGGGGGCTGTGGGGGGGCTGCTTCCTCCCCCAGGGCAGGAGGGGCCGCCTCAGCTTCCTCTTCGGGGCCCCACACCCCTTTTTCCTATGTCCTCCCTGAGCCGGGGAGGAGGCCGCTGTGTTCCCCGGGCCGTGCGCCTCAGCCTCGGGGGCCGGTGGGCGCTCCCTCATCGCGGCGGCTGCTGCCCGGCTCGGCCTGTCACAGGCCCGAGGGGACTCCCGACCGTGCTGAGCAGAGGGGGTGGGGGCTGACCCTGCCGGTGGCAGCAGCAGCAGCCGCAGCCCCAGCCCCAGCCCCAGCAGCAGGGGGAGAGACTTCTCGCGGCCGCCTGCAGCTGGGGGCCCTGCTCCGTCTCATCTCGAAGCTCCGTGTAATCTAGGAAACGGCCCGCCGAGGGCCTCCAGGCTGGCGTCCCTAATGGCTCTGGTCTTGTTTTTTTTTTTCAATGAACAAAGCTCATGGAAGGAATTATAAAAAAGTGACTGAAACACCACCCACAGCCCCGCTCCCCGGAGCGAATCAGCGTTTCCATCCTGGTGGCCTTGCTCTCCTCTGGGTCCGGGACGTCTCCCCCGAATGGCCGCCCCCCCCCCCCGCCCCGCCCCGCCCGGCCCGGCTCCCTCTCCCCCAGCCCTGCCGCCAGCCGGGCGCTGGCGGGGGCGCCGGAAACACAGGTGGGAACCTGCGGACCAGACCCCCTGCCCCCGTGGCGCGGACCTGTGTCTGCCCTTTCCCGCGTGCGTGTCCTGAGCGGTCGTCTGTCTTCCAAGACCGTCTCCTCTGAGATGCTGGCTGCCTGATAGCTCACGTCCACAGTCAGGCCGCGCGGTCTGTGTGTCTGCGGCCGTCTGGGTCCCCGATTCAGCCATCTCTGACTCTCTCGTTCAGACAGATAACCCGGTGACGGCGTCGCGTCCGTCAGTCTTGGTGCTCGCCCCTGATTGTCCCCTTGGGCCAGGGTCCCCGAGGGGGGCGTGCTGGCCGGGGCGGGGGGGGCGGCTGTGGGAGCCCCTCGAAGCTCGCAGGGGCGCGTGCTCTCTCTGAGCTTCGCCGAGACGCCGTTCACACGCCGCGGGGTGGGCTCGTCTCGGGCGTGCGCCCCCGGGACCGAACTGGACGAGGCTTTCCTCGTCTCAGGAAGGAGCGGGCCGCTGGCCGTCCCTGCCCCAGCCCCGGGCGGCCACTCCTCCTCTCTCTGCCTCTAGAGTTGCCCGTTCTGTTCTTTCCCGTCCGTGGGATCACACAGCCTGTGGTCCTGTGGGACCGGCCTCTGTGACCGAGGGTGGTGTCTTCAAGGCTCACATCCTGCTCTTCCCCTCGGCTCTGGACCAGGTCGTGGAGGCCGCTGCCAGGAACCCGGGGTGCGGGCAGACCTCGAGGACACGGTGCCCCCCCTCCAGGCCGGGCGAGGCACAGCCTCTTGCTGGAGGGGGGTCGTCTGGCTTTCCGGCGTGAATGGACGCGACACCCGTGGTGCCCTGGAACAGGGCGTGTGTTCCGTGTGGACGTGCGTCTCCGGGGCCCGCATCCGCAGAGCGGCGCTGCCGGGTTAGGGGCCGAGTGTTCGAAGGGCGAACCCAGCTGGCCTTCTGAGCCCTGGACCGAGTGCGCCCCCAGCCGGCGACTCCTCCGCCTTCTCCCGACACCCACCACTGCCCGCCCTTCCGGTCAGAGCCGCTCTCCCGCCGGCGGCCCCCCACCCCCACGGCGGCTCCTGGACGGCTGGGCACCCCGGGCATCTTCTCGTGTGCTCACCAGCCATTTCTAAAGCGCGTGAGGTCCCCTTTTCAAAGAGCTTTCCAGAAAGGCTCTACCCACCCGTCTTCTGGCCAGCGGTGCGAGCCCTGGTGGTTGGTTGTCTCGTCCTCTCGGATTGCCAGCGCGGGGCGGGGGCGGGGGGGGGGGGCGCAACCCAGGGAACACAGAACGGGCCATGTGGGGGCGCTGCAGGGCCGTCACCCCAGGGGAACCCCAAGGGGGCCCCCTGCGCCCATCAGCAGGCAGCCCCGCCCGGTCCCCAAGCCCTAGCCCCTGGCCACCACTAGTCGACCTTGTCCCTGCGGACGGGGACGGCTTCTCTCGTGCTGCCTGGTCCTGTGGGTTCTTCTGCCTGTCTCGCAGGCCCTTTGCTCCGCGTGCTCGTCTCCTGCACCGTCCGCCTTTCCGCGCCGCTCGGCCGGAGTCCTCGAGTGCCCTAGCTCTCCGTCACGTGTGGCAGGGACACCCCCCTCCCCTGGTTTGCCGTTCGGCTTTTCTGTTTCAGCCCCGAGTTTCTCGGCTTCGGAGGTTTTTCAGTCTGGACAGGGGGATCCGGTGACCTTCCCCTTCGTGGCTGCACGCTTGGGTTTTTCTGCTGAGAAAGGCCTGGGCTCAGACAATCGCTTCGGTCTTGTCTTTCACTTCTAATTACTGAGTCCAGCTGGCTCTTCCTCTGTGTGCCTGGTGTGATTTCCTGTCGTGCTTTCGATGTCAGTGAGCGGCTGTGCTGCAGGGCACGTCACATAGTAGGTGCTCACTAAACTCAGGGGGACCGGGTGCTCGGACGGGGGGGTGGGGGGGGGAGCGTTGCTGCGGTGGCTGCAGCTGGGACCTGGCCCGCTTCTGGGGCTCCCGTTTGTCAGCTCAGCCCGGGGCGCTGCGGCCCCCAGCCTTCCTGGCGCCCCCCCAGCCCCTCGCGCTGCGCCAGGGGCCTTCGCCGTCACCTCTTCTTCTGAATCAGCGTTCTTCGAAGGCAGCCGGTGGCCGCCGTCCGGGGCTCGGGGATCTCGGTGACAACGAGCCCCCCCACCCCCGGCGCACCCCCACGGAGGCCAGTGACAGAGGTTCCTTGTTGTTCTCTAACCACAGGTCTCTCCACGTCTGCGGGCGCGGGGCGGACACCGGGTCCGGCCGGGCCGTGGGGCTTCCCCGTGTGTCTGCTCGGGCTCTGCAGCGGGGCTGGGAGGCGGGCACCCCCCCCCTCCCGCCGTTCGGGCCCCGGGGGGGCTGGGTGGCTCTGCCCCCCACCCACCCCCGGCCCTGCGATGCCCGCCGTGGTCCCCCACAGGCCGCCGTGGGCCCGTCTGCCTTCCCGGGGTGTGGGGTCCACGGAGCCCACAGGAAGGCTGGGGGCAGTGCCAGGTTTGGTGCTGGGCATGTCCCTCCCCACGCAGGGCCCCGGACACGTGACGTGGTCTCGCAGAGCCACGGCCTCCCCTGCTGCCTGGAGGGGCTGAGAAGCCTCTGGGGCCTGGGGCGTCCCAGGACCGAGGTGGCCGGGACTGGCACCGTGTGAGGGAGGCCCAGGCTGGGTAAAGGTGTGGCTGGGGACAGGGCGCACTGGCCTGGGGGCTCTGGCCACGTGGGGACAGTGGGGGGCGGGGAGGACTCCTGGCAGGGGCGCCGGGAGCAGGATGCGGTCACTCGAGGTGTGGGTGGGGGCAGCGGGTGTGCGGCAGCCGAGGGGACGGGGTCCGGCTGGGCCTGGGACCCTGTGCCAGACACGTGGTCGCTAGAGGCCTGCCGGGTGCCGGCCGGGCGCTCCCGAGGCCGCTGTGCCCACGGTGACGGTCCGGGCCCGCAGCGCAGGGGCCGGTGGCCAAGCAGCCTGTGACAGCCCGCTCTCCCAGGCAACTCAGCTCCGGAGGCCGGGCTGTCCCCCTCGTCTGTCACCCTGGGGGCCACGGGCTGGGCAGGGAAGGTGGCTGTATGGAGGGGACAGAGGCAGGGGGTGTCCCTGGGTGGCCTGGCCCCTCACCCCTGCCCTGCAGGCCCCGTCCCAGGGCGTCTGGCCCCGCTGAAGCCGGGACGTGGCCTGGCCGCCCGTCGCAGGCGGTGGAGGCGAGACGAGCCGGTGAAGGTGCCGGTGGGTGACCAGCGCCCGGGCTTGCCTGTCCGGCCTCGCCCACGCGGACTCCAGGGCAGCCCCCCTCTGAGGCGCCGTCACCCTGACCTTCGGTGCGGCCTGCCACTGGCGGCTCTCAGAGCGGGGTGCAGGCCAGCCTCCCAGGTGGTCCTCCGAGCCAGGGCGCCCCCCGCTCCTGGGGGCGGGGCCGTGGCTGTGGGATCCCAGGCCGGCCCTGTGCTGGGGGGTGGGGGTGGGGTCTCTCTCTATGGGGGTCTCTGTCTCTGGGTGCTTGTCTCCGCAGGGGGAGGCCGCGCCAGCCTCTGAGAGGGGCTTTGTGTCCCTGTCGCTGTGATTCTGTGTGTGTGTGTGTGGGGGGGTGGTCTCCGTCTCTCTGAGAGGGGCTTTGTGACCGGGTCCCTGTGAGTCTGTCTGACGTCGGGGACCCCCCTGCGGGGGGGGGGGCTCGTCAGACGGGCCCCCGCCCGCCAGCTCCCCAGTCTCTGGCTGGTGACCACCCCGGCCTCCTGGAGCCTTGGAGGGTCCGAGTGTGGGAGGCCCCGGGGGTCCAGGGCTCAGTCCCCCGGGGTGTGACCGGGCACCACCCGCCCACAGGAGGGCAGCAAGCGGGTGGGGAGCCCGTCTGTGAGCTTGTCGGTTGCACTTGGGGGTCTGCGCCTCCCATTTTTCCTTGGCTCTTGCGGGGCGGGGGGGGGGGGATCTGTTTCTGGCACTTGCAGGGGGCTCTCATTTGCCAAGGGGAAAGCTGACCTGATCCATGTGGCTTTTCTCGAAGCTTCTCTGGTCCCTCTCCTCCTCTGTGGGGGCCCCCCAGGGGGAGATCTGGCCCGTAGGGACGTGCGCGGGGGGCAGCCTGGGAGGCTCCCGTGAGCGCAGGGCAGCAGGCGGGTTCCCTGCGGAACCCGGAGGGCGTGGGCCGCCATCACCTCCGCCTTACAGACGGGGAAGCGAAGGCCCCAGGAGCGAGGCGGTTTTCTCAGGGGTCACCCAGGAGAGGGGGCCGGCACAGGCATCTGAAGCGGGGGGCTTGCAGCCCCGGGCGCGGGCAGAGGAGGGAAGGGACCGTGACCCGTACGTCCGACGTTGGTTCAGTCCCCCCCACCCCAGGGGAGCCCGGGGACGGGGGTAAGATAACTCTTCCCACCCCGCGCCTGCCCCTGCTCTCAGGCCTGAGGGCCGGGGCCCTGGGCGGCCGCCCGGCCACTCCCCATCCGCGTGGCAGACCCTCTCTGAGGACCTCCTGCGGGCCAGAGCCGGTGCTGGGCCCCAGCGGGGGGCAAGGCTGGGTGCCCTGTCCCCGCCCTCGGAGGAGCTCCCAGTCAGAAGGGGGGGGGCGCCCCATCGCCAGGAAGCAGTGGCCGGGCCCGATAAGCCCCAGGCACAGGAATCGCGCTGACCATGGCGGCGTGACCAGAGAGGGCTCCCTGGAGGAGGGGGGCCTCATTCTCCGCCACGACCTGCAGCAGGAGAGGCCGGGCCTGGGCTGGGCCTGAGCCTGAGCCCCCGCTCCGCCTGCCCAGGCCTCCGCTCCTTTGCCTGTTGCCCGGGCTCGGTCACTGTGCTGGGGTCGGGGGTCAGGAGCCTGCCCCTCGGCCAGTCTTCTGCTGCTGCAGCGGGAAGGTGGGGGGACGGGGGGGGGGGGGTCAGACCTCACTCCACCCCACCCCCTCCCTCCTCCTCAGCCCGAGAGGTGGGGGTGTCTGCAGTGGGCCCGTGCCCGACTGACCCCCTGCGCTCATGATACTCGGCAAACAAGAGGCCGATGACAAATGCTTTTGTGGGAATAAAATTGAGGGCGTCCGACCCACCAGGCCCTGTGCTCGGGGCTGGGATCCCCTGTGAACAGGGCCAAGTGCCCCCGGGTACCGTGTCCAGAGGGGCCTTGCCGAGGCGGCACTTGGGCTGAGCGCCCGAGCAGGGCGAGATCTGGTGGACTCAGAGGAACTGCCGGTCAGGCGGCGGCAGCGGCAGGTGCAAAGGCCCTGGGGCGGAGCGTGCTCAGTCCGTTCGCCTCCAGGGGAGGACAGTGTGGCCGGAGCTGAGTGTGAGGGACGGGGCTGCAGTCACAGCGCCGACACGGACGAGAACCCACGGGGGCCCCAGACCCCCCTTGAGGACTCTGGCTTCCTTGCTTAGTGCAGTGCGGCCCACAGGGGAGTCTTGGGGGGCAATGGGAGGCAGCCGGAGGAGCTGGCTGTGGCTGGGAGCAGGACTGGGAGGTGGCAGCACCTCAGGGGGCACAGGATGTCACCCTGTTTTCCAGCCCCTCCCCCTGTCACGGGGGGGGGGTCCCCCACGAGCAACTCCTCTGCCCCTTCAGGGCTCCCGTAGCTCCCCGGTGCCTGGGGAGGCAGCAGGGGGTGGTGTGTTCTCTGTGCCGTCCCCACGGAGGTCTTCCCAGCCCCTCCTCCTCCTGTGGGAGGTGGGGGCAAACTGCCAGCTGCAGGGGCTGTGGCGGTGACAGAGGGAACGGAGCAGGGCGGTGAGTCTCCTCACCAGAGCGCCACCGTGGACTGAAGGAACATCGGGGACCGCCCTCCACTCGGGCACAATGCCCTTCCTACTTCCTTGGTCCCCAGCACCTCCCTTCCTTGACATGGTGTTCTTTGCTGTGAAACCTAGAACATTCTTGAAATGGGGCCGGTCTGGGAACCCAGCCGTCCTGCAGCTGCTGGCTGGGGGGCCCCCCTCCTGAGGCGCACAGTAGGCACGCACCGAAGGGGCTGTGAGGGCGCTGGCTAGTCCCAGCCGACCCCCCTGCCCTCCCGGGGGCTGGGCAGCCCTCGCTGGCCCCTGGGCTCATCCTCCAGGAGCCTTCCCTCCAGCGTCCCACTCCGGAGAGGTCAGCAGACGTGAGCAGCCCCACGCTCTGTGCCCTGCAGGACAGGAAGATGGCCGGGGGGGGGGGGGCGGGCAGGGGCAGGGAGTCCTTGCTGAGCACATGGTCAGCTGACGGGGAGACAGCCCGAGGGCTGACGACAGCAAGGGGGCAGCGGCGGCGGCGGACAGGGTCCTCCAGGAGCAGCTTCCGGAGCCTGGGCCCCCGAGGCTCGTCCGGCCCGGGCCGCTCTGCTGCCGTCCGCGGGCTTCCCCACGTGCCCCCGTGTGCCCGCGCTGGGCGCCGTGGTGCTCACCGTCTGCGGGACGCTGGGGCCCAAGTCCAGGGGACCCAGGGTGCTCTGCGCCAGCGCCCGCTTCTCTGGAAAACCCCTTTGCGTTGGCTGCCACGGAGCTCAGACGTGAACTTGAGCACCTGGGGTTCCCTGTCTGGGTGCCCCTGTAAGCCGCCTGAAGTCCTCTTTGGAATAAGGACGTTTCCTTGTGTTTCAGGTGGTTCCGATACCGATCAGTGAGACTCGAGTGAGCGTTTTCCGTGACATTTCACCTGCTGGTTTTGCTCCTTCATCCAGGCGGCACCCACCGTGGGCACTGGGTGGGGGCGGGGTATCGGCTGAGCCTTTGGGTTTCCAGGGCCGCCCGCCCTCCCCCTACTTGGGGCGGTCGGCGGGGTTCCTCCGCCTGCGGTTCCTGCGGAGACCAAGGCTGCCGTGGGCGCTGGGCCCATGGCCCAGAAGGTACCGAGCGGTGCCGCCCGGACGCCAGCTCGAGGGCAGGGCAGGCCTGGCCGGGGCGTGGGGCTTGAGCCTAGACACCTGGCCGTGTGCTGCGTCCCACTTCCTGGGCCACTGCTCCTCTTGGTGGGAGAGGAGGGCCCAAAGCCCGCGGAGACCAGGCTTCCAGGGGCTGGGGTGGCCTGGGGGACACCAGGTGGGGGGTGGTCTCTCCTGTAGGCTTTCGCTGGAGGCCCCTTCGGTGTCCAGGCGGGTCGCTGTGGCTGCACCAAGGCCAACGTGAGGGTCTGGCCTGCCCCCACGGTGGAGCCCACGTGCTGGGCCCTTGGCCGCTCCGCTCCCCGCAGAGGCGGCGGCGGTCACCGCTGGGTCTGGCCCCACAGGCAGACCTGCTCCTGCCGAGGGGTCCAGCGTGAGCTCCCACTTCCCCACACCGCCTCAGACGAGCCCCAACGGACTCACTCCCCCAGCCCCGAGACCCCTTGGGGACTTCCAGGCCCACTGTGGCCACCTCACCGCGGGACCCGGAGGCCCAGGTGCTTCCCCAGCCCAGCGCGTGCGCAAAGGCCATCCCGGGGCCTGGGGAGCTCAGCTCAGCTCTTAACGTGGCGAAGCTGGCCTTCACCGCCTCCCGCCTCCCCGGCGGGCACGCAGTTCCCGTGGGAGACCAGCAGCTCTGAGCGCCGAAGGCCGAGTGTGTTTTGTTCCTGCCGGGGCACCGGCACCAGCGGCTCCGTGAGGGCTTGGCCAGGCCCTCTGCTGGCCCCGGCCCTCAGCACCCAGGGAGCAGCGGCAGGTGGTGGCAGTGCCCAGGGAAAGCCAGGCCGTGAGCGACGGGCCAGTCTGGATGCCGCCGTCGTTTTCGTTGGCCCCCAGGCCGACCGGGGGCTCCCAGCCTCTCCACTGGCAGCCACGGAGACCCTGGGCCAGCGGGAGCTGGGGGACGGGATCTGTGGGTGCAGGCAGAGCTGTCCACACGGCCCTCCAGAGACGACGGACCTGGAGCCAGAGCTCGCTCGTGTTACACACACGTGCATGGGGCTTCTGCCCAGTGCCGGCGCCCATTGCCCCGGCTGGCCGTCCTCCCAGGCTCACCCGGCCCCTGGCTCCTTCACGTTATTTTTTTAAAAACAAACTCAAGAGACACCCAAGTATATCATGGGCACAGTCACAGTGAAGTGCATTTTATTTTAGTGTGAACTACAGTCTCTCCACTCCCTGTATCTTAGGGTATGTAGGTCACGTCGCGTGTGTGCACCACTGCAGGCGGTGAAGGGCACGCTCCGAGTCACTAGCAGGGCCCACACGCGGGGGGTGGGGGGCCGGCTGGAGCGCCCTGCTCAGGAACCCTGGGTCTGACACTGCAGCGGACCCTCGAAGGCTCCCCCCCGCCTCCGCTGGCCTCCGGCCCCAGCAGCCCCGTGGAGAGAGGCTGTTCAAGCAGCTCTGCTTTCCGGATGGCCCAACTGGGGCAGGAGGGCTGAGCCGCTGGTCCGGGGTCACACGAGAAACGGGAGGGTGAGGGGATCAGAGCCCAGATGAGCACAGCCGCGGAGCTGCCGAGGACAGAGTCAGAGCTCCCTAGCGGCCAGCGCCGAGTGTGGGTCACCCCACGGGAGTCACAGTGGCCCTGGGAACGGAGCCAGCCTTTCGGAGGTGGGGCGCTACACACGTCCCCCAGGAGTGGACACCACAGGACGTGGTGGGCGATGCAGCCGCTTGTACCACAGCCACCTCCAGTGGTTTGGCTGTTTTGATCACCTGAGCAGTGTGACTCCGAGGGGGGTCCCCAGAGCTGGGGCTCGCTGGCCCTGCTTGCTCTGCGAGGAGGCAGGGGAACTAGGGCGTGTGAGAGAGGGGGAGCCTGCCGCCCCGCCACCCCACGTTCCTCTCCGAGTTTGGGTTCGCGTCTCTCCATCACGGCTCTTTGTCAGCACGCCTCTCCACCGGGAAGGCCCCCGCTGGTCCCTCCACACAGCGGCCGGTGCTCGGGGTCCTGCTCCAGCCCAACCTCGGGTGCGGCTGTCCTATCTTCAGGCCTCTGTCACTTGCCCCTCCGATCCGGGGCGGCGTGGAGTCAGACCCGCTGCTGCAGACCCCAGCCCTGCACCCAGAGCTGTGTGACTCTGAGCAGACAAATGGGCCGCCCTGAGGGTTGGAAGGCCCTTACCCTGCAGGCAGGCGGTAGCCGGGACTCAGACACCATCTGTGCAGCCGGCCCGGTGGGTGCGGAGGGGACCCCTCTCCCCACCACCGCCCGCCAGGTCAGCAGTTCCTCAGCTGCTGGGGGTGGGGCTGGCACGGAGGGCCCCACATTCAGAGTGAAACCGGTGGCTTTGCCGCTTAATCTCTGCACTCACTGGGGCTGGGCCCGCGGCCAGGCCTGGAGCAGAACTGAAAGGGAGGCCAGGCCTGTTCCCCTCTCGGCCTGGCCTACTTCCTCTCGGCGATCCTGAGGCCGGGAGCCCGCGGGCGGGGCGGGGGCCGGGCAGGGCCCTTGCAGAAGCAGGAGAAGGAAGGAAACGGCCCTCTGTGCCTTACCCACTCTGCAGACAGGAAGCGGGGGCTCGGACCGGCTGGCTCTGGAAGCTGCCGGGGCACAGAGGCCCCTGCTCCCCAAGTGAGGCTGCTGTGCTCCCCACGTCTGACCCCCAGGCTGAGAAGCTGGGGTGCAGGGGACATGGGAGAGAAACTGGAAAGGGGAAAAGGCTGGGGTGGGACCGACTAGCTATGCAACCCCTCGCTTCCTCCTTCGTGCCGTCAGTGTGACGACGCAGCAAACCCCGGCAGAGGCCAGTGGTTCCTCGAGTGCTGCTCCTGCCCCCAGATGGCTGTGTCCACGGGCAGGACCGGGACCTCCCAGGAGCCCTGTGGGGCGCTGGGGGCCGCACCAGGAGGAACCCCAGTCTGGCTAGCCCTCTCGCCAGGCTGCCGTTCCCCCTCCCTGTTCACTGGCCTCCCTGCCAGGGGGAGGGGCTGGAGGCAGGCAGTGAGAGGTGCCTGGCTCCTGCGTGGCCACCGCACGGTTAAGCACGTCTCTGTGGGGACCACCTTTGGAAAGGGCAGCTCCCGGCCAAGAGGTGCCCTTCTGGATGGAGGGGGTGGAGGCTGGATCCCCCAAAGCCTGACTCTCGTTCCCACTTCCCCGCCCTGTGCTGGCTCTTTAGGGGCCACCGCCTGGCCCTTCTGGGGGAAGGAGCTGCTGGAGACGGTGGGAGCTCAGCAGGGCCCCCTCTGCCCAGTCCCAGCCCATCTCTGGCTCTGTCCACCGTTCTTATCTTCCAGTCTCTGCTGGAAGTAGCCACCGTTGCTGGCCCAGGGTTTGGGGACCATTTCCCACCTACGCTGGAGCTCGTGTGTGTGGATGTCATGGCAGGCTCCTGGGCCCGAGGCTGTGTGGGGCTCTGGGCTGGCTGTCACCTGGGGCTGGCCGGGCACGCTGGCAGGAGCCCCCAAGGCCTGTGGCTAAGCTACTCCTCCAACCCCTCCTTGTCCTGAGACAGGACAGGTTAGTGAGTTTTTGGGAATTGGATGCTCTGGCATTCAAAACCTGCTCTTCTCTTCCCCGAGTCAAACGGCTTCACCCCCAAGATCTGCGTTTTTTTCATAAGCTGCAGTGACAGAATCTGCTTCCTGGGGCCGCTGTTAGGTCAGAAGGAACCCATACTAGTGGGGGGCTAAAGACATGGCACAGACTTGGGGCCCCTGGCAGAGCCAGGCAGCACCAAAGAGCAATGTGACCTGGGTTAGAGCCCCTCACGTCACGCCCCCTCTCCGGGCTGGTGACAGGTCGGGCAGTCCACGTGACAGGGCTGCGCACGGAGCTCTTCGCCCCAAAGGGGAGAGGAGAGAGGTCAGCAGGCGAGCACATGTCGGTGCCGGACTGTCCACCCGTCCAGGTGAAGGGGAGTTGGCCCCCGGCCCACACAGGACTCACTCCGGGGATCTCAGTGTGGGGGGTGCTCCAGGGGCTGGAAGGACCCCCTGTGGGCTCCTGAAAGCCAGACGCAAGACTTTCCTCCAGACTCAGGGTGCCCGCTTCGCAGCACCGTGAGCACGTGCTCAGCAGAAAACTCAGAGGCCTGGGGGTGGGGGCAAAGGGCCATCCGAGGGACAAGCCCTGAGTCTCTGCCTTGGTCGCCTAGAGCTCCAAGCCCAAGCTGCAAGCAGCCTGCTCCAGCCTCCAGGAGGTCCGGCGGTGCACACGCCTCGAGATGCCCGACAACCTCCACACCTTCGTGCTGAAGGTGAGTGGCGCGGCCTCCCACACCCAGGGGCAACACCCCGCCCCCCACAAGGACCCCATACAGCCGTTCCCTTCCTGCCCACCAGGTGAAGGACCGGACAGACATCATCTTTGAGGTGGGAGACGAGCAGCAGCTGAATTCATGGATGGCTGAGCTCTGGGAGTGCACAGGCCAAGGGTGAGGCGCCCCAGCTCTGCTCCTGGCACTGTTCCCCCTCCACCCTGATCTGCACAGAGCCCTAACCCCAGCCTCTTCTCCAGCAGGTTGGAGAGCGCGGACCCAGAGACGCACATTCCCTCGGCTCCAGAGCCCGGCACGACCAGCTCACCGAGGGGAAGCACCGAGTCCCTGAACCAAGGTCAGTGGGTCTGGGCCTTGGTGCTCTGAGTAACGCCTGAACCAGCCTCAGCCCAGGGTGTAAGGTACCCGACAAGGGGTCACCATTACCCATCTTCTCTAGCAGGGGCTTCCCCTGGGGCGTTGCTGGACCCCGCCTGCCAGAAAACAGATCACTTCCTGTCCTGCTACCCCTGGTTCCACGGCCCCATCTCCCGAGTGAAGGCCGCCCAGCTGGTCCAGCTGCAGGGCCCCGACGCGCACGGAGTGTTCCTGGTGCGGCAGAGCGAGACGCGGCGCGGGGAGTACGTGCTCACGTTCAACTTCCAGGGCATAGCCAAGGTAGGGGCAGGGCAGGGGGGGCCGTGCCCCCACCCCAAGTTCAAGGCCCGTAGGGGCCACTGCCTGAGCCAGCCCTCTCCCCGCCTCCCCCCCCAGCACCTGCGCCTGTCGCTGACCGAGCGGGGCCAGTGCCGCGTGCAGCACCTGCACTTCCCCTCCGTCATGGACATGCTCCACCACTTCCAGCGCTCGCCCATCCCGCTCGAGTGCGGCGCTGCCTGCGACGTCCGGCTGTCCAGCTACGTGGTGGTCGTCTCCCAGCCCCCAGGTGGGAGCCCACTGCCCCTGGGTCAAGGGGGTGGCTGGCCCAGGGAACCGCAGGGGGCGAGAGCTGCTGCGACCCCAGGGACTTGGGGATCTTGTCTTGGGTCCCCCCGACACCTTCCTGCCCCGTGGACGCTGACACTGCGGTCTGTCACTTGGTCCCCAGGTTCCTCCAACACCGTCCTGTTCCCGTTCTCCCTCTCGCGCTGGGACTCAGAGCTGGGGCTGCCCCACCTCAGCGCCGCTGCCTGTCCGAGGGGGCCGGGCCCCGGGGGCCCCCCAGGCCGGTCCTCCCCCCCAGAGCAGATCTTCCACCTGGTGCCTTCGCCCGAGGAACTGGCCAACAGCCTGCGGCACCTGGAGCCAGAGCCCCCCGGCCGCGCCCGGGACTCGGACTACGACATGGACTCCTCCCCCCGGAGCCACCTGCGGGCCATCGACAACCAGTACACACCTCTCTGACGGGCGGCGGACGCCCCGGAGGAGCAAGCACAGCGAGTGGAGACAGGACTTGTGAATGTAACTGCCTTTCCTTCCTTTCAGAGAGAGGGGACACTGTTAACTGTTCTTCCAGTTTGGACGCAACCCTTCTATCAGGCCTGTTACAGGGCCCCTCTAAGTTGCAGGCTGACTTTCTCCTTGTTTACAGACGTGGTTCTTGTTCGCAGATGCCGCCGGCTCCCGCCCTGGGCCGGCCCCCGTCACTCTCAGGAGGGGCGGGCAAGGGCCAGGCCTGGCAGTGGAAATGTGTTCTCTTTCTCACTGACGCTGTCGCAGCTGATGACAGGCGCTCTGCTAGCGGGGAGGGGTCCTCAGGAAGCCCAAAACACTAACCAGCCCTGGACTGTCGCATGGTTTTCCCGTTGTGGCGTCAGTGCACGTGGCCGCTCTGCGGTGCCCCCGCCACGGGCGACCACACCTCTCCTGCTTCGACACTCAGCCTTACGACTAAGCTCAAGAATGATGTTAAACATTTTACCTCAGATAAATTTTTCAAAGGATTCAGGTTTGAAAACTAAACCAAGCATCGCTCATTTCACTGTACTGTCTGAACTAACACCCAGGTTTCTGCAGCTAGAGACAGCTATGCAACCCCCACCCGACCAGCTCCCGGCCGAGCCAGCCGCCGGGCCTCCTTGTCTGGCGCGTCCTGAGGACAGGCACCTGCTGCTGAGCAGCCGCTGTCCTCCCCGGTGCAGAGAAGTGGAGCCTGTCACCCTTTCGGGGGCATCCAGGCAGTTACTGAAATAGGGTGGCAAGCTGTTGTTCTACCCTGGTGCCTTATGAGTCAAAAACTGGATTCTGCTTCACAGCAGCTTTACGGTGGGCGTTAAACTGAGGGGTGAGGGAGGGACAGGCAAGGAGGGAAGGAAGAAGGCTCCCAGGCCTGCCTAGTAAGCCCTTCCCGAGCAGGGCCAGCTCCGAGCTCCCTGGCATCCACTGGCTTATTAGGTTGTCCCGCAAAAGGGTTCCGGCTAATGCTGGAGCCAAAATGGAAGCTAGGACTCGGGGCCACAGCTCTGGAGGAGCTCCGGTGACGGCCCACGGCTGGCGCCCTGTCCCTGCGGTCCTGCTGTGCACAAGGAAGAGTGCACTTGGGCACGCATCTCCGGCACCCAGGGAGATCCCGGAGTACAACCTCCATCCATGCTTCCTTCACAAGCGATACAATTCCTAGTGAGGGGGCTCGGGGGGACGGGAAGCCAGCTGCTTCTGGGGCCAGCACAGCCAGGCCCACCGAAGGGGCCCCCAGGAGCCTGAGTCTGGGGAGTTCAGCGTAGCTCTAACGTGCACACACACACATACCCATCAGTCAGCCAGAGGCTGAAGGTGAGCCTTGGCCTGAACCCAGCCAACTGCGGCCTGCCTTACCTGGGCGAGCGTCTGGTCTGCTCCCGCCAGCTGCACTCTGCACTCTGAGAGGCCAGGCTTCTGCTTCTATTTTCTGTTTTTCGCTGGGGGCCAGTAGCCACCTCTTTGCTTTTAAAACCAACATTCCTGGGTGTTGTCACGGGTTGTAAAGCAGCTCCAACCCCGATCCAGATTTCTGGTCCATTTCTAAGACAGATTTCCTACACACCAAGCAGGTTTCTCTAAGTAATGAGTGCTAAGCAAAGGGTGCACCGGACAAACAAGCACTATTAAGAGAGAAACCTCATCACAAAAGTCAATGCCGACAAGTCACTGGTGCAGGAAAGGGGTCAGACAGACAATGAACCGAGCGAGCCCCACCCATCGCATCTGGGCTATGACATCTTCAGGCCAGGGTGCTCACTCCTTAGCAATCTCGCCACGTAGAATCCCCAGGCAGTGCCGAGAGGCGTGCCAGACACGGCCAACGAGCAGCTCCGACCCCCTGGTTACAAAGTACAAGCTCGGACTGACAGAGAACCGAAGTCACCCACCTGCAGACTGCTTCCGTGTGAAGTGTCCATGAAAAGCACTTTTCTCTAGACATGTCTGAGTTACCAGGACAGCTCAAGTACACCCTGACAGAAAGCCCCGTCCTGACCTGGGGAGAAGTGACCCCGAGGCCATGCCTCTCCCTTCTGCTGCAGCAGGTTGGGGTGCATGGAGGGAGCAGTGGGCCCCTTGGCTGGACGCCCTCACAGTGACCCCACGGGCGGCAGCCAGCCCCCAGCACGACAGCACACGCCGCCCTCCTTCCGGGCCTGACGTGACCGCTGCTGGCGGCGCGAGGCCCCGGCAGCAGCCTCCACCGAGAGCCCACGCTCAGTGCCAAAGGGACAGTTCGCGCCGCGGTCTCGTCGGGCGCCCCTGATCGCAGACGCCGAGGGTGGCCTGACTGTCCCCAGCACCAACATCCCCTTAGTCGGACGCTAACAGACTTCCACAAACTAACAGTCACCAGCACCAAAGAATGAAGTCAACTAACCTGCCTTGAATTTTAGACCAGCAATCCATATGGCTTTATCTGGTATAAATCTTCTGCCTTTGATCATTTCTGGACCGTGTAGGAGAAAGGAATAGCAATCATTAAAATCTCAGACTAGAGAACACTATTTTTATATGACAGTTTCTTAACCTAAAATCAAGGCCTTGCACTCTCCCCTCCCCTAAGGGCTGCCCGTGCTTTCTTCACGCTTTCCTTCAGGGCTAAGCCTCTCCGCGCACCGCCACGTGAGCGCCCCCCTCCCGCAGGCCGCAGGGGCCTGCAGCACCTTACCCACCGCCGCTTCACAGGGACACGTCGGACTCCAGTGTGCGGCTGGAATAAGAGCACATTGTGACAACACAGAAAACGGCTTCGTCTTGTATCGTGGTGGGCAGAAGGTCTTTGGCAAGTTTTTATGTCTTGTTTATGTACTGTATACGTAACTTATTCTTGAATAATGCAAATTTTGCTCTAGTGTACAAATTGCTACATATGAATTAAAAAAAGTTTTCAGGATCTTGACTTGTTGCCGAGAGAATTCACAGGCTCGACCTGGCACAGCAGGTCTCCCCGGAGCCCGGGCCCTGCTCCAACACTTGCCTTCCCTTGCCCGCCTCCCACGAGTGGGCACACTCACGAACACTCGGGCGCCCACAGCCGCGAGCTGCTCTGTGGGCCGCTGCGTCGTTTCTGCCCTCTGGGTTTCTCTATCCAAGTTTTTTCTTTCCTCCCCCATCCCATCTGTTTTTTTTAAATGAATTTTAATTTTTTCAGTTATAGTTGACGTACGATATCGTATTAGTTTCAGGCAAATCTTTATCACCGTTTTTTAAAAAAAGTATCTCCCGCCCCCCTACTGGTCAAACAGACAGATGCCTGCATCAGGACACCTGCCTGACGCACACACTCATCTGGGTCCGGAGACTCTAAAAAGGAAGCTCCCAGATCAGTGTCAGGCTGGGGATGCGGGTTTCAGCGCCACCGCCTTGGGCCGGCCTCCCTCCTCCGGGAGCAGCTCTCCATCCACCAGGGAGAGTGTCTCAGTCTTGTCTTTTTCCAGAGAGACCTTGAACCAGAACTAAAGGTGAAGAGGAAAAAGCATTTGACAACTAACCTTCCAGGGTATTAAGAAAGCACACTCCGCCCTCCTGCCTTGGTATTAACCAGCATCTTATACAAACGCACACTAACTGGGTATCAGTTTTTAAAACTTTTTTTATTTTTTGATTTTTTTTAAAGTTTTTATTTTATATTATCTACAAAGTAAAAGTTTTTCCCTTAACTTAAAAGTTGAACCACTGTAGACAGTGATCACTTCATCAAACTTGATTTATAAATAATAATCCATCAGTTTGACGGTAAGAATTTACTGAAACTTTGTCAAGTTTAGTAAAAGGGTGTTCCAAGTCTTGATTTGTTTTTGTTTTTTTTGTTTTTTAGCAGTAATCGCAGCAAGAATCACTCTTGTTACTTTTGCTAGCTGATGTGTTCATGACTTTTGAGGGTCATTAGAAAATAAATAACTTCCAGTTTCAGCAAGCAGAGCTGGGTACTTGCAGGACTCTGAAACAGCACGTGGAAGTATGGGACAGCCCACAAGTTCCTAAATGCCTCTACTCAGTCCAAACATCTTCCACTGCAAGTGAACTGTTAGCATTCCTATCGGATGTTACAAGAAATCAACATATATTTTTAAAAAACAAAATAAATGAAATTCTAGTTTTCTGTGCTTCCAGTTGGTAGAAGCAGTAGAAGGGAGGAGGGAATTTGGCCTTTCGGTTCCTCCAGGGCAGCCTTACAACTGCTGTTGGTGGTGGGCTTGTACTGTAAAAAAGAAAAGTGAATATTTAAACAGAAAACTGGCAACACCGCACGTTAGCCTAGTGTCTGCAGCACGTGACTGTGAACTATCCTTGTGCTAGCTGGACAAGACTCAAAATTCGGTTCACTCCCCCCCGTCCCATCTGCACCAAAATGGGGAGGGGGAGGGGGCAGGTGGAAACAAACCAGTAAGACATAAAACCACTTCAGATAAAACTCCCAGAAGACTTGCTGCTCGTGGGGTAGGAAAACAGGCCTCACCACACCCCCCCCCCAAATGCCAGCCAAGCACCAGCACTGCTCTCAGAGGAACAGGTCAGACTGAAACCTCACCGTGGCAGCCATCAGTATTAGAGCACCATCGCGGCCTTCTCTCCCTGTCAGGGCGTAGCTGGAGCTAAACTACTCTCACAACCGATCCACGCACAGCACTCCCTCCTCAGGAGTTGGCTCCAGAGCTACAATCGAACTGTCCTGGTGGTCGCCCCCCAGTCAGACTTTGGGACTCGGGAAGGAGACGCTGCCCTGTCCAACCTGTCATGAACAAGGCCAACTGAGCCCTCGGCGTGCACCAGCCCCACAGCTGCTGCCGCCGCCGCTGCTCCTCGAGCCACACCCTGTACCGGCAGAACACACACAGACTCGGCTCCGGAAGCCTCCGGCCCTGACGCTGGCTGGCTGCCGCAGTCCCTGCTGCGCACACTGACGGGTCTCGCTAGCTCTCAAATGCGGGGTTGGAAGCGCTGGCCCTGCCTGCCACTCGACCTGTGCGAGCAGAATGCTTCGGGGTGCCCGGCGGCCCCTGCACACACACGCCTCACCTGAAGGGTGCGTCATATAGGGGAAATGCGCTGTTGTCGAGACTGGAATGGGCTGTAGTGCACTTTGAGCGAGGGCGGCCTGGGGACCGCCGGGTGGCTGTGTCGTCATTAGCATCATTGGCGCATGGGCAGTTGGATGAGAAGGAACCATTCCTGACTGTACATGAGCCTGAAACAGAGAGCTCTTTTACGCATACAGGCAACATCTCCAGCTTAAACAACATGTCAACTGTGTTCCTTTCACGGGGCTGGGGCTCTCAGGGAAAGGCAACAGTGGCCCTTGGGGCCCTTTCTTTTCTCGGGGGACACTCCCTAGGAGAGCACAACTGACCTACAGACATGCTCTGCCCTTTCGCAGATCGACCTGCAAGGCTGAGGGAGCAAGCACTGGAGAGCCCGGGTGACGCCAGGGCTGCAGCGTCCTAGCCTTCAGCGCTCTTGATCACTGGATGCCACGCGTGGGGCGTGGTCTTCATCAAGATCAGGCCCCCGGCCCAAGGGCCACGCGCTCAACTAAAGAGGCAAGATGCAATCATGCTTCCGAGTCTGGCTTCCCTGTGGGGCCTGAAGACATTTTACACAGGACAGAAAGCAGATCGTTACCTTATGAGCAGGGACTGTCAAATTCTGTTCTCTGGATACTCTCCTTGTTTGCCCCCAATGCCCACCCCTCCACTTCTTGCTTGCTCACCAGCACCCCTCAGTGAAGAATGAGTCAGGGCAATGAGAGAAGAGACTCACCCCTCTACTCTGCTAAAAGATACGCTGATGCAGCAGCAGGAGGAGAAAGATGCAGTGAATGCCTCCAGTGAGACAGGGAGGAGCAGTAAGACGGAACCCAGGCCAGCCCACTGTCCCTGTACCAAGCGACAGTGAGTTCAACCTGGTCTCACTGTCAAGTTGGGAAGGTTTTTGCCATCCCAGACAGGCAGACCTCAGTTCTGCAGGGATGTGGCAAGGCCAGGAGGAGCCATTTCCGTGCCCCCCACACCATGCACAACTCCACACCATGATAAGCCTTGGATGAAATGCTGTTTTTCATTCTCTTACATATTCACATGGGCCCATGGCATACCTGGGCTTCCCTGTGTTAATCCATTCTGCTCTTTCAGCACAAGAACACAAAAGCGAGGTTTTTAGGAACCCCAACCTACATGTAAACTCACGTACCCACTTGGCCACCGGCCACGGCTAGACACCTACAGGGCCCCAGCTCTCGGGAAGCTCCCGATTCGGCCGACCCGTGCAGACCCACACCTGACCGAACCAGCACCCTCCCCGCCATCCAAAGCAAACCGTCCACTGCGGTGCGCCACACTACAGAAGCCTCCCGGAGCGGTGGAACTCGGACAAGGACACCTGAGAGCGCCACCTGAGTTGCACCTCCAGCTCCCACCACACCACAGCCTCAGCGGCACGCTGTGTCACGTGACATGTAGTTCAGCAAGGCAGTCTAGCTCAGACCACCTACATGCTGTTGTGAAAGCAGCAAAGAGAGACATCGAATATACCGCAGATTCGCCCTTCACACTCCAGGGCGGGCCTCACGGACAGCGTTAGAGCCCGACTCCAGTGCGGCTCCAACTCCTCATTAAGACAGTCCACCTCGGCCCGGGGTTGCCCTGGACGTGAGTCAGTCGCTGATGCAGACAGCAGCCACCGAGATGGCCACCACACCGTTCTCCCTTTAGCAGCTGACACTGGGGGTGAGCTCCAGAGTGCACCCAGGGCTGCTCGATAAGAAAAACAGGAAAACCTGGGTGCTTTCGACTTCTCCTTACACTGCCCCAACGTACAAGGCCAAGCCTTTCCAAGAAGTACAACACGCAGTCAAAGCAGATGCGCGGGTGACCAGAGGAAACGAGAGGAGAGGTTCCTCTGGGATCCACGTGGCTAACGTGCGAGCTGACAGGCCCAGGGCGGTCCGAGGGTTGAAACTTGTTCCGGTCCGCCCTCCCTGCCACACACTCTGTGCGTGTGCGTGCACGCGCGCATGAGAGAGATTATATATATGTATGTCTACACACATACATATATACATGTGTCCATCTCTCCCCCAGTGAAGCTACTGAAACACAGCGAAGCAGACACAGGAAGGAAAGGAGGGCTGGGCTGCATTCCGAAGTCCCAGGTATTTACACGCTCCCGGCCGGGAGATGTGGCAGGACTGCCCATTCAGCAACTTCACTGCTCCCGTTACAAAACCACACGAACATCCATGTAGGGCCAGATCACATGTATTTGAGCGGGAAAAGGGAGACAGGCAAATCACACACAGGGTTTCCTAGCTTGGAGAGCATCTGGCTCTTTGCTGCTTATCTGGTAACCTTCACGTTCTGCCTGGTCCTTACGGAAAGTTGCCTAAAGCTGGTTTACCTGAGGTACGTGGGCCATGTGGGGTGGGGTGGTGTATGCCGGCTGAACGTGAGAAGGATGGATTGTAAAGACGGTCTGTTGTGCTGCTGGGAAACTACTCTGTGGCGACTGCGTGTTGGAGGCAGGCGTCATGGAAGGTGGGGTCGGCGCCAGCCCCGCGTGGTAAATGGCTGACTGCTGCTGCGGGCTGGCCAGATGGAGGGCCTGTGCGGCCTGGTGCTGATGGTGCTGCAAAGGGACAGGACAGGGTTAAGAAAACCACTTCTTCACTGAAAAGTAGCTGAGGGTCAAACACACACACGCACACACATGCACACGCACAGCTGAGCTTTGCGCATGGAAACGGGCTCCCCCCTGGGCCCGCCTAAGATGGGGGGCGATGGCAAGCACAGAGGATGTACAGGGTGGTCCGAGCAGGGTGGGACCCGCTCGGAGACCTCCTTTCTGGGGTGCAAGCCCCATCCTCAGCCTGGCAGTTACAAGCCCTCGACCGAGCAGACGTGAGGCAAGACTACTGCCCCAGGGGACTGACGGACGCCAGAGATGCTTGGCTACCTCGGGTGATGATTTAAGAAACTAATAGGAAAAAACACTTATCATACAACTATTAGGAATAGAAAGAAAGTCCCAAGCAAATTTCTCATTCTACGTTAAATTAGATTTTTCATTACTGATGCTTCCAGAATTCAGTCATCTTATTCTTAACATGTATCTTCCTGTGACTTAAAACCAACCCTGGGGCCACAGCCTGCAGAGCCGTGTGATGGCTCCGCTCCGGGAGGCCGTGCGAGGTGTTCTGACCATGTGGTGCCCGGCCTCTGCCTGGCCCCTGCAGGGAGCTCTCAGCAAGGAGCAGCAGTGGCGATGCCCGAAGGCCTCTGAGTCTCTCCTTACCTGAACAGGGCTGGGTGCAGGGTGACTTCCACCATGCTGGCTCTGCTGCTGTCCGGTGGGGGTGGCTGAAGGCTGAGGATGTGGAGTATGTGGGTGCAGGGTAGCATTAGGGTGTGCGTACTGCTGAGCAAGGGAGCCAGTGGAAACTGAAGTGGAAGAAAAAGTGCAGTGTGTACGATTGGCTCGTGACGATGCTAACAGTCCCTCGACTACTGAGACAGCCTCGTCTACTGAGTTTCTTGAAGCTCAAGGCCTAACTTATGCTGTTACCAATCTCTATATTTACCTCCATTTAGACCAGCATTTTTCATAAAAAATAAGTGATGTTACTTCTTAACATTAGATTAGCATTTATTCACATAACACAGCTATATACTTTACATTAAAATCCAATTAGTTTAAATGTACTCAACATAACTAGGTTTTCCTGAAAAGGTAACATAGGCATAAACACTTCAAACAATCTCTCTCTCTCCCTCCCTCCCTCCCTCTCTCTCTCTCGCTCTCTCTCTCTCTCTCTCTCTCTCTCACACACACACACACACACACACACACACACTTTAGCTCAAGGCCATCATCTGGCTAACCTCACCATGCTACTGCCCTGGATCTGGCGCTGTGTCCCATGGGCACACAGTATATTGGATCTGGGGATAAGGGACTGGATCAGGTATGTGGCAAGGTCAAGGTCTTATCTTCAGGGTCAATGACCACAATTTTTCTCAGCTTATCACAGAAGCTACCTGGGCTCTCCCTGTTTCAGGATCTCTCACCTTGCTTTATAAAAATCTAGTTGATAGAATTATCTAAACCATGTAGAAAAGTGAACTCTCTCCAAAAGCATCTCAGCTTTTAGAAAGAATTTTACTAGTAAGAATACCTTCAAAGGAAACATGAGGAGCCAGTTTATTTAACAACATGTTCATTAAAGATAAGAACCCAAAGCCAATTCTTTGTGAATCTCAGCACGGACCATACCTTGGTATAAATCAGGGAGATTGGGTATAAATGCATTTATTCATGTCTTCCCAAAAGAGCAATTTCAGAATCAAAAGCACAGAACCAAAAGATGGGTCACTGTGTCCAGTGACTGTCCACAGCACACTGCTACGAAACGGACGGTGGCGGAGCGATGAGCTGAGGTCGTTGTTCCAGCAGCCCATGACTCAGCCTCCTCTCCAGTCACTGCTCAAGTCCTTAAAAAGCTAAGCCCGAACGTATACGGACATACAGGGGGCTGGTGGAGACAAGCAAGCACTGCTTTGGGACCAGGCACCCTAACTTCAGCAGTCCAGAGGGCGAGGCTGCTGCCAAGGGCTCTCCGAGTTGGGGGGCGAGTCCCAGGTCAGTGTCCTGCAGAGGGCTGGACACACACAGCAGTTCTGCGACGTCCAGCACTGCAGGGCCAGGGGCCACCACCGCTCTGGCCCAACCGCTATCTCCCCAACCTTGTGTATCTTTTAAAAGAGGGAAGGACAAGGCAAAGAGTCAGTGCTAGGATCACCTGTGCATCCACTGCCAATGCCACAGCAGGTGTTAATGCCCAGTTAGACTAAACAAAGGGAGCACCTGCACTCCGACATCGGGAAATCTCCCTACCTCGTGCGAGTTAACATACACTGAAACACACAGGACAACTGCGGCGACACAGCCGCTGAGTGGTTTCTCTTCACTTTATAAGTAATTTTTATTTAAAAATTTTCAGTATAGTTGGTATAAAGTATTATATTTCTCTGGGTGTTTTTAAGAAGTCAGCTTTTAAGAAGTCCCAGAAAACAGCCTGGCAGCTAGGAAACATAATGTGCTAACTGTGCTGGACTCACTGGGCCACGAGTCTGGGACAGCAGGCAGAGACTTCTACTCACTGGCTCACTGGAAGGCCACTCTTCACCACCGTGCTCGTAAACTTTCAGATCCCCCGAACTGTCTAGGCAATGACTTAGTCTGAAACATCTGACATAAATATTGAATCTTTATTCTTACAAAAATCTTACACTTATCTCTCAAATTTAAGTGATTAAAACAGTCAACCACACGTAGCTGGTAGATGGTCAGACGGCACCACAGAAAGTGGTTTAATTCCGTCACCACAGAACGTTCTACTGGACAGTGGTGTCCAGCCTTCATTTTCGCACCTTCAGTATTAAAACATTCCCTGTCTCCACGCTTCTTAAAAGTTTCATCTGTAGCAATACTAATCTGGGCAAAAGCAATTCTCAAGTCCCACAATCTATTTATGAGGTTTCACAGAGTAGAGAATCTCAGGGTTCTATTTTTTAAAAGTTTATTTGTTCAAGAAATTTTTGTACTAACAAGTTTAGATTTCACTTTTAATTATCTTATAACCAAAGTATTAAGAAAATAAGTAACAGATAAAAAAAAACACCATCCTTCCCCTACTCTAAACATCAGTAAACTACAATGTATTATTAAAAAAAATTAAGCAAACGTAATATACAGTTCTTAAGCAGCAAATAAAATTTAAGTTAGCTAATTAGAAATATTTTCCTTTGTTCATCTCCTTGCTTAAGAGACATAAAGCAAGTACATTGTCCAGGAACAACTTTTCCTCCTCAAATACAAAAATGGAATGGCTGGCTAATTAAAAGTCAATACTAGTAACAACAAAATATAGTTTGGTTCCTTGAAAGGCCAGAATAATGGGACAAAAAAAGGTGGGAAAGGGGGAAAATTAAAAGGCTGGAAGGAAAGAAGAGAGGTAAGAGGAAGGAACCAATATACAGTAAACAAGGAAAAAATAAAAGCGAATTAGGGAGTAAGAAGGGGAGAGCAAAGGGCAGTAAGTTCCGATCTTTAAGAAGTGGATCACTTAACCACTTTTATTACATACACTCATTAATTTAGCTCAAGACTTCAAGACTTAACGATAAATGGAATTTTTGTCAAAAGTTTCACTTAGCTATTCATCAGTTAAACTTCCGTTTATAAAACTTAATTTGCCTTCATGAAACCTGGATTAGGTCAAGCAATCAAAGAGGTATTGGCCAGACCTTGTCCAGAAGTTTCTTTCCTACTTGCGGTGTTCCTGGAAATAAATGCTTAAAAGTCTAAATACAGGATTTTTAAAATCCTCCTAACCACATTCCAAAAATAGTTTCCTAAGCCATGATCTTACTGAAGTCAATTCAGTCCATAAAGCTGTGTGTTTTAGTTAGTGAGTCGATTTTTAAATTTTGACCTTGGATGCACAAGTTACGAGGGATCACCAGCACTGCAAAGCTTTAAAAAGAAAACAAAGCAAAACAAAATCTTCCAACTTTTAAATTTGATGTTAAATTTAGAAAAAAATGAAGACAGCAACAGTTGAAAACTATTCAAAAGGGGAGTAGAAGGCAACCCGACCAAACCATGACCAAATGGCTTAGAACAGGGAGAGGGGAGGGGAGGGGGACTTTGAGCAGCAAATTAAATTACAAATAGCAGCCCCCGCTGTTGGTTTCTTTTAAAAGGTGCTGATACTCATTTTAAAGGGAAGTTGTACTAAAGCAGTTAATGCTTAGGTGTGATGATTAAGGACCTTTCAGCTTGCTTACCAGGAAATGACTCCAAAACTAACAGAGACAGTAAGATGGTGAGGGTAACTACATTTGAGACCTCAAATTGAGTGCATAAAAAAATGAATTACTGACACTGTCTTTTACGTGCTATATCACATTCATAGTTTCCCTTTAATAGTATTTATATACAGCAAGACTCCTTTTTAAAGAGTATCTATTAAAGGATTAAATTTGTTAACATTTCCTAGCACCACATAAATAATATTGATACACTTATTTTTGGATACCAAGTCATGGCATAATTAATGAAAATTTAAGTCAAAATGTAAACCTGGCATTGAGTAGATTCAGACAGTGAGTCATTCAAAAATAACTCAAAATTTAGTCTCTAAAACAAAATTTTAATCCTTAATATCCTTGACAATATAGTATTTCACATAAAGTGACACATTACTGGCATAAATCTTTAACAAATTTGTGCAAGTTAGTACTGTTCCTATTCAAATACCAAAAGCCCATGACTAGCTTTATTTAAAAACTGACCTACAAATAGAGAAAACACACCTTACAAAGTTCATTTCCAAAAGAAAGCTCTGTCCAGACTTTCTGCCTTTAGGAGCGATCATTTACCTTTCCACTGGTGGTGAGAGAGGGCCGGGGTTGCCAAGATAATCTCTGGTAGGTCATGCTTTCCTGCTTAGACCCAAATATTTTAAACCTTCAGTCATGCAAAGACTAAAAAGACAGAAATGTTTCTCCCTTAGTTTTTCAATCCTATTCAATTCAACATCCTGGGAAGAATAAACTTCTTACCAGGACACTAAAAAACCCTAACTTTTTAAAGTTGTTTTTTTTTTATACTAAGTTTATGGCTTGGTTAAAAAAAAAAAAAGGCTACTTAGGAAAAGCGTCTCACATAAGGAAAATATCAGGCATTTCCAAAAGTCACATGTTTGCTTGGTATGCAAAAATTGATTTCTGAAACAACTCAATTTTTAAACTCCAGCTTTCTTAAGCTGGGTTATATTTTCTTTTTTAAAACTCTGAATTATTTACAGATATATTTTTAATAATTTTGTCTGGCACAGGAAAATACTGCTCAACAAGTCTACTCCCTTAACATGTATTCTTTAAAAAGTGTTTTACTGTTTAATTAAAATTAGTATAAAAAACCCAACTCACTGGCAAAGTAGAAAGAAGGGCTTGTCTCCTTGTTGTATGGTAATTTGGGACATGCTGAATTTGGGAAATAGAAAGGTAAATTAGCCTTTTGAGGTCTGCATTTTCCTAATTTTCTGGAAAGGTTGACATATTTAGTAATTTCTTTTTGTATCCATGCATAATTCATAATTCTTATTTCACAAGAGATGACAAGCACTTTAAACACGGCTACAAAAACTAAGTAAGACAGGGCTGAACGAAAAGACACTTTTCTTCTGTGCACTGGAGTGTCAGGTTCTGCAGGCTGACTTGCTTAAACAAAGGAATAAAATTATTATCTAATAAACAGAGCAACACGGCACTCCACTGATTAACCTTGATACCAAAAATGTACCAAAATAATATTTACCAGGTTTAATCCAAAAGACAAACAATTTTGCACATCACTATTAATATGTCATTATTCTGTAAGATATTTATCAGGCACCTGGTAGTGGGTCTGAAAACTCAGAAATCATAGCAATATTAAACAGGGGGCGACACTGTTTTTTCCTAAGATGACTGCGTCAGGGGTGTGTGTGTGTGTGTGTGTGTGTGTCTGCATGCACTTGGAAGGACACGCACCCAAACGTTACCAGATGTTGTTGGGGGGAGGGGTAATAGGTGCCGTTTTAAACCTTTTTGCCTACTTCTTTTCCAATTTACCTGCATTTAACTACCAAAAACAAACCGAAGAAGATCCTAGATCTAACTCTTCCTGATGGCTTTATATAGAGAAAGTTCCATTATCACTGTTTCTGAAAGGGAGAACACACTGCCATAAAATGAAGCGGATGGATTAGAAAACTAGAGGTGAAGGAGGGAAGAAAGTGACTTCTTTGGAGGGAGGGTGGAGAGGCCATGATGAAAGTCAGATCAAGGTCAAAGGGATGAAGTCTGTGATCAAAGTCCTTTCTAAGATAGCTCTCAAAATGTGTACATGTATCTCCTAATAATTAAACTGTTCGGTAATCTGTTAGCACATTTATATTAAATATACCAAAAATGCAAAAACAGTATTAGTCTCTCGTTTTGCAGACATTAGTGGTCCTTTCTATTCTCAAAGCCTTTACTATGACCCCATCAATCAATGAATGACAAAAAGGTGACATAATTGTCACCAACATCTGGGTGCATATTCCTCTGTTTACATAAAAAGCTTTTAAAATCTGCAGAAAGGATGTAGCTTAAAAAGAAACAATTCATACTCAAAGTATTTGGTTCCTTTCAGAAAACAAAATATAAACTGTTCAAGGGAGATGAGTATATCATTAGCCTACTAGTATATCATTTCTACACAACAGTTTTGTCTTAGTTTAAAATAATATACTTAAAATTGTCTACATTTGTTAAAAAATTTGTCTATATTTGGCATAAGTAGGATTTAGAATATCTAAAATAATTAAAATAAATTACTGACATATTAGTGAATTTACTTTAGCAGATTAAATTATGGTTTATGACAGCAAAGAATAAAGTAATTCTCTAGTGTTGTTTTTAAGGTATGAACCTCAAGTAAGCAGCAAAAATCATACTAAATCCACAGCCTTGCTCTAGCCAGCCCTGGTCAACAGACATCAATTAAATACGACCTGTGTAAACTGCAGGAGAGTCATTCATATTTAGTTGAGTAACTTTCTCCTGGCATTAAAGAACTGGCTCTGATGACTAGTAAATTAAGTCCAGTGTTTCGCTTTGTTTGCAACATTTCTTATTTACCCATACTTGAGCGTACTTTAGGGTCCAAGGTCAAGTGCTTTTCAAATGAAATGTTCTGGGAAAGTAGTTATAAAAACCACCAGTGCCTCAAATAACAGTATTTATTGTACAGACTGTTTCAAACCGGTGAGGCTGTTTCAAACCAATGGACATCCATCCGAAAGACAAAGCCAGATGTTAGCACCGAGGACAAGGCCCTGCTCAGCATCACAGCATCGCCAGAAACCCTCAAAACCACGGGTGCACAAGAGCTGCTCCCTGAAAGCCAGGAAGTTTTAGCTCACGAGTTTCAGATCTTATTCCAAGAGGAGTATGCCAGAAAATGGAAATACATAATTGTTTTTCCACTTATCATATCATGATGTATTCACCAGAAATATAAAACAATCATAATGAACTTTTCACCTAAGCCTTTAGCAAACTAAAAAACTGTTGAAACGTATACAAACTGCGTAAGAGCCAGTGTGAGGAATCAATGGTGCTTTTTCACACATACCCGGTCCTGGTGAAGACAACTAAGGACACGCCAATGACAGGAGATCATAACCAAAATCATGGGTCAAGTCAGTCTGTCAGTATATTCTTTTTTTAATTTATTGATTTTTAAGGAGAGAGAGAAAGAGAGATTTGTTGTTCCACTTATTTATGTACTGACTGCTTGATTCCTGTGTGTGCCCCGACTGGGCATCAAACTACATACAACCTTTGGGATATCAGGACAATGCTGTAAGCAACTGAGTTCCTAGCCAGGACTAGATTCTTCTTCTTCTTCTTTTTTTAAAGATTTTATTTATTTATTTATTTATTTTAGAGAGATGGGAAGGGAGGGAGAAAGAGAAGGAGAGAAACAACAATGTGCAAGAGATATATCTACTGGTTGTCTCTGGCATGCCCCCAACTGGGGGCCTGGCCTGTAACCCAGGGACGTACCCTGACTGGGAAATCTGGGAATTGAACTTGTGACGTTTTGGTTCACAGACTGGCGCACAATCCACTGAGCCACTCCAGCCAGGACTGGACTATATTCTTGAAAGAAATGTAGTCATTACATCATTTTTATCTAAAGGGCATAGCCCACAATGAAAAGTCTGAAGTGATCATGTAGGAAATTAAAATCAGACCTCAGCGTTCTGTGAGATCAGGGAGCCTGTGGGCAGGAGCTCCCCGCCCCCCGCCCCCAGGAAGAACGTGGACACGCTGGGTGACGGGCGACAGGAAGGGCGAGTGTTGTTGCCCGAGTCCCGTTCCTGCTCACCTATTAATGTCAGAAACTGTTATCTAAAGTTAAAACACCTTTACACTCTCCGTCATTCAAAAAGTTTAAAAGAGGTTTTAGAAGATGAAATGTCCGTGCAGTTACATGTAACTGTGATTTCATCCTCACAGTGGTCATTCTTTTCAAATCTCTCTCCTCTCACTCCAAAGAACTGAAATGCCAAATCCTAAATGTCAGTGCAGTTGTTCTCGGCAAAGCAAAACACAAAACCTACATCTTAATAAAAATGGCAATAAAGGTGCATTTTAAAAACATAAACATGGGAAAATTCATGAATTCTATATTACACAAGATATAAATGGAATTCTTGTTTTAAATTCTCAACATTGAAAACCACATTATTTTAGAACTTCAGACAGCTGCTCAACTGACCTATACGAAGTTCTCTGCCTATAATATTAAGATGTAATTTTTGCTTATTAATTAGCCTTATATGCATTTAGTTTTATATACAATACTAGTCATTTTCATCTTACCACTGTTTATACTTAAAATGTAAATGTCTAAAGCAGACCTATTACATAATTTTGACCCCTTAAAATACAGCATGATGTGGAAACAGTAACATTATAAAAAATAGCAGTAAGACCGTGTAACACCAGTAAGCTCCAGAGCAAGAGTGGGAAGTGCTGGAGAATGCTTTCATTACGGCAAAACTTCCCTGCACGCCTTGCGCAGGGCGCACACCAAATGACGATGCTGATGAGAAGAGGTGAAAAGACACCTCTCTCCACAGAAGATGGTTTCTGTTACACACATCGTTACACTTGCTTACAGGAGAGACATTCGAACAGAGGACTTTCAGAACGGAAGTAATTATTAGCCAAAGACTTAAAAAAGCAGGTAAGAGATAGAAATGGGTCCATCTTTTCTTTAATTTCTTTACCCTCAATGTCATAGAAGGCCAAGTTATTCTTAAAAAGGGTATCTTTTCAGAGCTTTAAAACAAATTAAGAGCTGCCAGTCGCACACTGGAAAAGACAAGGCAGGTGCTCCCTACCATACATCGCATGCGTCTGCTCGGGAGCCCCGTACTGCGCGGCTGAAGACGACACTAAGCCAGGCTGGGCGTGCGCTGCTGGCGCCATCATCCTAGCGTTGCCCTGTATTACAGGGCTGTAGACATGAGGGTGCTGTGTTCAAAGAGAAAAGAAAGAGAAAACACTCAAATACCACACAGACTCACTCAAGCAGATTTTAGTTAGATGTTTTAACTCCACAGTGTCCACTTTTTCACAAACAACTCTGAAAAATCTAAAACTTGTCTTGGCTACTTCTTTTGAAATACTTAAAATAATCAACAACCTTCTAATACAATATTTAAAAGCGCCTTCCCAATCCTTAGCTATCAATCACAGAATTTAAAAAGTGCAGGTATAAAGAAAAAAACACCTACTAAAGTTCAAATTAAAAGTTATTTAGCCCTGAGCAGTGTGGCTCTATTGGTGGGCATTGTCCCACAAATCGAAAGGTCACTGGTTTGATTCCAGGTCAGGTCACACACCTGGGTTGCAGGTTCGGTTCCTGGTTGGGTCAGGGTGCTTACGAGAAGCAACCTATCAGTGTTTCTCATATTGCAGTTTCTCTCCCCCTCTTTCTCCCTCTCTTCCCCGCTCTAAAAATAAATGTCTTAAAAAAATTAAAAGTTGTATGAATGGAACAAAAATGGTGAGTTAGGTCCTATCAGCCTTACCTGAGATTGATAATGTGGCACGTGCTGAACAAGAGGCTGATTTGGAAACTGCTGAGGACTATAGGCAACGTATTGTGTGGAGTAAGCCGGTGGGGTGGCTACAATGGGAGGGCCTGCTGCTGAGGCTGGGTGCATCATGGTGCTCTGATGATGCTGGTCTTGCCGCTGTTGGGGCATATTTGGTACTGCAGAAAAAGATGACTTCGTATGAGAAAACAGCATCTCTGTGTACAAATGCATGAACATGGTCCCTGAGGCTCTGCAGGATTTGACCTTCCTGCTTGCCTCTCCAGTGCTGTGTCATATGACCCCTGCCACTGCTTCGGCCACTCTGGGTTGTTTTCCCATACACAGGCTATTCCTGAGCCCCAAACACCAAGTCCCCACTCCCAGCTTGGATAATTCTGACTCTTTCTTCAGGAGCCAGCTTGAAAGCAACTTCCTTAGACCCCCCCTTTATGATGACAGCCAAACTGGATCAACCTATGAAACGTTTCCTTCAGACTACTTCTCAGATAATCCCTGTTTTGTAACACCAAATCATGCCACCTGCTAAAGGAAGGCACTGAATTTATTCAAAGAAAAACAAATGTACAACAAAAAAGCCAAAATAGATCCAACGTTAACCTTAACTTCATTTTTCTTAATTTTCCACCACTGAACTCGCCAATCATGTCTTGCTCTTTCTCAAACACAGAACCACATGCTATCATGTAGGCAGGTGTCCAAACAGCTCTTTTAAAAAATTACTTTATGTCCACACAGATTCTGCTCTAGTCCTCCCCCTGCTAAAGCTGCAATTGAGATTTTTGCTCCAATGTCATTTTCTCTATAATGTTCTTTCCAGTTTCCCCTAGAGCTAGCTGCAAGCTCTGTGTACCCTTTCCTCGCATGTCTATTATAGCACCAACTGTTTTATGTGATGAGTTTATGGTGTGATTTTAAATAAGCCACTGGAGGGAAGGCATCATAAACCACTGCTTACATCAGGTATGAGGCACAAAAAAAGTGTAACAACTTAGTATGTTCATAAAATCATTGGAACTATATAAGTAGCTGCTAGTTTAGAGATAGAATTTGGTTAAATACTTGAAATTCTTTGTTAAAAATGTACTAATTGCTGTTGAAAGTTAGGAAAGCCCATTATATACTGTTTTATTTACTTAGAAAAGCAAGCTTTTTAACAGAAGAAACCAACACAGTAAATATTTTTCCGAATTTAATCTTGAGGTTCCTCACATCAAAAAAGCATCTCCTTTTAGTAAGGACACCCCAAAATCAAGCATCACTTTTATCAAATGAAAGTCTGTCTGATTAAGTTCACTGAGTCGCTCTGGCTGGTGTGGCTCAGTGGAATGAGCAATGGTGGGTTGCCAGCCAGGTACCTCAGCTGGGGGTGTGCAAGAGGTAACCAATCAGTGTATCTCCTCACACTAAAGTATCTCCTCTCTCTAAAAAGTAAACAAACTCTTAAAAAAGAAAAAAATAAGTTCAATGAGTTTAATTTATTCACTACCATTTCTTGTGATACACATTATGACCATCACATATTAAAACACACTCTAAATGCTAGTCAAGTTTACTATCTTTTTTTATTTTTAGATTTTATTTATTTAATATATTTTTAGAGAAAGGAAGGGAGGGAGAGAGGAGAGAAACATCAATGTGTGGTTGTCTCTCCCACACCCCCTACTGGGAACCTGGCCCACAACCCAGGCACGTGCCCTGACTGGGAATCAAACTGGCAACACTTTGGTTTGTGGGCCAGCACTCAACCCACTGAGTCAACGAGCCAGAACTTTATCATCCTTTTTAAAATTAAAAATTCTAGTTACCAAAAAATGCTTGAATACAATCTTAAGAGCTAAAAAGTTCAGCCCTGGCTGGTGTGGCTCAGTGGACTGGGTGTCATCCTGCAAACTGAAAGGTTGCTGGTTCAACTGCACATGCTTGAGTTACATGTCTGGTTGGTGGTGTGTGAGGGCAACTGATCAATGTTTCTCTCTCTCTCCAATAAATAAATTAAATATTTTTTTAAAAGATAAAAAGTTCAATAATATAAAATTACCCTTCCAACATCTGCATAATATTCTCTTCCAAAACCAACCACTGTGTAGCCTCCTAGACCATCTTCTATGCACGTGCATACACACACATACATACACAGAGACACACGTGGTTTCACGGTGGTATGTTTTTTCCTAAATTGAATCTACTTTAGTGTTTACTTAAATTACAATTTTAATGAACCATACTTCAGCTGTTTCGTTATGTCAATGGTTTTAAACTGGGAGTAATGTTGCCTTTCAAAGGACATTTGGCAATGTCTGGAGATATTCTGGTTGAAACAATTGGGGGAAGGAGAGGTTACTACTAGCATCTAATGGGTAGAGGCCAGAGATGCTAATAAATATCCTACAGTGCACAGGGAACACCCCTCCACCCCACTGCACAAAGAGTATCTGTCTCAAAATGTCAATAGTGCCAAGGCTAAGAAATTCTGCTTTGACAAGTCCTTAACTCTGGCATATTTTCAAACACAATTCCACTTTTCCCAAAGGTTGCAAAAAAGATAACATTGCATTATGTACCAAGAAGACAGAGGTGGTTCTGTGCAAAGGCCCTACCGCCATGCAGGGAAGACATGCCTTATACAATCCATGGCTGCATTCCAGAAGCAAGTCCTTGACTTTGTTATTTCACGGAGTACAGAGGCAGAATACAAAATTAACATAAAGAGAGCAATAACCTTTATGTACAGTACTTCATGAACTTACTTTGTAAATAACTACTTGGAAGATGCAATGGAAAAGATGACCCCAGTTTACATTAACAAGACAAGAAAATACCTAAGGCATAAACTGAAGAAACACACAAACTTTTCAGAGAAACTCAGAAACGTTACTGAAGATACAGAAGCAGATTTAAACAAAGGGAAAAGCATAATTTGTTCTCAGATAAGAAGACACAATATAAAGACAGCATTTCTCTCCTAGGTTAATTTACAAAAATTTAATGTGATGCTAATAAAAATGCCAACTGTCAAACTGAATGTTAAAATCCATAACCCCTACTGATAGAATAAAATGCCCTCAACAGTCAACCCTTTTTAGAGGATAGTAAGAAAACAACTCATTATTTTGAGAACTGCTTATAAATGATAGGCATTTTAGTTGTCTTTCTTGCACAAACTATACTTCACGGTAACAAGATAGTTTTTTTAATAGAAATATTCCAGCTAACAATTGAGGAAGGATGACAGAGGCTGTCATCAAGTGCAACCCAATGAGATAATGGCTCTAGGCCTGGACAACGGTCATCAAGGGCCGTTAAAACCAACACGGAAGGACTGGTAGGGAATGTCTGATCAGGTTACTCCTGCTGTCACAAAAAAGAGATGACAAGACATCACACGACTCCTAATGAAAATACGCACACTATCCATGAAACAGTCCAGATTAAGTTTTTTAAAAAAATATAACCTAATCTTATCTAATACCAGTTTATAAAGAGACAGAGGGTCACTTTAAACAGCACAGGATGCAATCCACAAAACTGAGATGGTGGAAAAGAACACAGGAAAAATTAGCTGAATTTATATAAAATGTTAAGGGAAAACACTCTAGGGAAAATTGTAAATTCGGAAAGACTTATAGAGAGCTACTGTCAATCAAAAGAACAGCATGGACTTTGGATTATGGTTCAAGAAGCCAACTATTAAAAAAAATGTGTAAGACAGTAAGACAAATTTGTACTCTGGATATTTGATGAGTAAGAAATAATTGCTGACATTTTCAGGTGTGAATAATAATACCATTAAACTATGATTTAAAAAAGAAAGAGTATAGACTTCCAGCCAAGATGGAGGTGCAGGTAGATACACTTTGTCTCTTCTCACAGCCAAAAGAAGGACAGTAACAGATTTAAAAACAAAAAACAACCAGAACTGTCAGAAATTTGAACTATATGAAGCTCGACAACCAGGGAGTTAAAGAAGAAACATTCATTCAGACTGGTAGGAGGGGGGTAGAGAGGGGCAGCTGGGGCAGAGAGGACATGCAGCAAGGTGGCAGCCGGAGGATTGGGAAGTCCCACATTTGTGTGCAAATAAACTGGGAGGGACAACTAGGGAGTGAGACAGACCATACAACCCAAGGTTCCAGTTTGGGAAAAGAAGTCCCAAAACCTCTGGCTATAAAAACCTGTGGGGGTTGCAGCAGCAGGAGAAACTCCCAGCCTCACAGGAGAGTTTGTTGGAGAGACCCACAAGGTCCTACAACATACATAACCCACCCACCTGGGAATCAGCCCCAGAAGGTCACAATGTGCTTGTGGAAAGTGGGGGAAGTGACTGAAAGCTGCTGAAGAGCCAAGCAAGCAGCACTGTTAGCCTCTCGGACCCCTCCCCCACTTACAGTACCACAAAGCAGCAATGTGGGTTGTCCCACCTTGGTGAATACCTAAGGCTACTAGGTAATAGCCGTGCCTCCAAGACAAAGATTTATGGCCCAAAGGAAAGAACACATCAAAACTCCAAAAATAGAACTAAGTGATGAAGAGACAGCCAACCTGTCAGATGCAGAGTTCTAAACACTAGTAATCAGGATGCTCACAGAAATGGTTGAGTATGGTCACAAAAGAGAGGAAAAAGTGAGGGCTGTGAAAAGTGAAATAGAGGAAAATGTACAGAAAACCAATAGTGAAGGAAGGAAATCAGGACTAAAATAAATGATTTGGGGCAGTTCGAGGAAGAAATAAACATTCAACCAGAACAGAATGAAGAAAGAAGAATTAAAAAAAATAAGCAAAGTCTTGGGAACCTCCAGGACAACTTTAAACGTTCCAACATCCAAATTATAGGGGTCCCAGAAAGAGAAGAGGAAGAGCCAGAAATTGGAAACTTATTTGAACAAATAATGAAGGAGAAGAACATCCCCAATCTGGGGAAGGAAATAAGACTTCCAGGAAGCTCAGAGAGTCCCAAGGGAGTTGGACCCAAGGAAGCACACACTAAGGCTCATCACAATAACATTACCCAAGATTAAAGATAAGGAGAGAATCTTAAAAAGCAGCAAGAGAAAAGGAGACAGTTATCTACAAAGGAGTTCTCATAAGACTATCAGCTGATTTCTCAAAAGAAACTTTGCAGACAAGAAGGGGCTGAAAAGAAGTATTCAAAATCATGAAAGGCAAGGACCTACATCCAAGATTACTCTATCCAGCAAAGTCATTTAGAATGGGAGTGCAGATAAAGTGCTTCCCAGACAAGGTCAAGTTAAAGGAGTTCATCATCACCAAGCCCTTATTATATGAAATGTTAAAGGGACTTATCTAAGAAAAAGAAGACCACAACTATGAATAGTGAAATGATAAACTTTCAATTATCACCAACTAAACCTAAAAAAAAAAACGCATTAAAATGAAAACAAACTAAGCAAACAACTAGAACAGGAACAGAATCACAGAAATGGAGATCACATGGAGGGTTATCAGTGAGGAGGGGGTGGTGGGAAAATGGTGGAAAAGGTACAGGGACTAAGAAGCATAAACGGTAGGTACAAAACAGACAGGGGGAGGTTAAGAATAGCATAGGAAATGGAGAAGCCAAAGAACTTACATGAACAACCCACAGACATGAACTAAGGGGGAGGGGGAGCTGGTGAGAGGAGGGTGGAGGGGAATAAAAGGAGGAAAAAAAATAGGGCAACTATAATAGCATAATCAATAAAATATACTTTTGCCCTGGTTGCTGTGGCTCAGTGGATTGAACGTGGGCCTGGGAAGCAAAGGGTCACCAGTTCGATTCCCAGTCAGGGTACTTGCCTGGGTTGTGGGCCAGGTCCCTGAAAGTGTGGGGAGGGACGACATGAGAGGCAATTACACACTGATGTTTCTCTCCCTCTCTTCCTCCCCTCTTCCCCTCTGTCTAAAAATAAATAAATTTTGAAAAATCTTAAAAGTAAATAAAAAATAAAATGTACTTTTAAAAAAAGAGTATAACTCTTGAAGATGCACACTGAAATACAGCAGTCTCCTTGCTAGAGTCTTTGTAAAGAGTCAGTGCTTTCTGGTGCAACATGTCGATGAGAACACACTTTCTGTTCACATCTTCCCATTTCACAATTTCAGATACAAGATTTGTTCCTGAAGTTTTTTCCTTCCCTCACTAAGTTGAGAACTTTCACCCTTTTCACATAAAGAAATCACTTTAGCCCTGGCCAAGTAACTCAGTGGTTGCAGCATTCTCCAATATGCCAAGGTTGTGGGTTCAATCCCAGTCAGGGCACACACAAGAATCAACCAATGAATGCATAAATACATGGAACAACAAATCTATGTCTCTCTCCCTGCTTCCTCTCTCTGAAATCAATAAATATTAAAAAAAATTTTAAAAAGAAAATAAAAGAAAGCAGTTTATGGCTCCTTTTGGCATATTCAAGTTGTCAATATCACTAACTCTTGCACCTCAGGGCCATTATTAGGTAAAATAAGACCGACTCAAACACGAACACTACGGGTACCATGCTAGTCGATCCGATAACCCAGAAGAGGTCACAAGGTGACTAGTGATGGGTGTGGGTGTGTAGCATATGCACCATGGACATGCTGGACAGAGGTGATTCAGGTCCCAGGCAAGACAGAATGGGACAGTGCAGTATTTCATCACGCTACTCAGAACAGCATACAATTTACAACTTATGAACTGTTTAATTCTGTAATTTTACATTTTTATTTTTAGGCCCCGGTTGACTGAAACCACAAAAAGCCAAACTGGATGGGGGGATTACTACATTAGAAAGCTACTGCACTATTAATTCTTTAAGGTGCAATAATGATACTGCAGGTGTTTTATGGTTGTTTTTTTTTTAAGGTGAGAAAACCCCCTTTAGTGGAATTTTGATGATTTCTGAAGGGAACTACTCTCTGCTTTAAAAGAAATTCTGGGCTTTGGAGGAAAATTATATGTCAGTGTAAAGTAAGAATGTCAGGAACCTTGGTAAATTAATTTAGCAAACCCTCTTTTCAAATTTAACACTGAAAACTTCAAAAGTCAGTTACTGTTTTGAAGATCTTGAACTGTCACAACTGACGAGTACTCCTCCTGTTTTGTTTATAAAAAAATGCATCTGAATACCTCATGTAATATGTGGGTCATCAAAAGTCCAGGCTGAACCACAAGCATTTCTTCATTATAAACTGAGTTACTCATTCATGCAGCATGCAGACTACAAGCAAACACAGGCAGGATTATTCTCACCTTTACCTGCTCTATATGTCTTGGCTTGATTCACTGGCATGGGCGTCATAGGTATAGGGTATAAAGGCTTGAGGGAATAAAAGAAAAATAGATTAGGCTCTCAGGACAATAAGAACACATTTTTACCACTCTCTCAGTTGTATATTGCTAGAAAGCTAGCCCTGAGGTATTCCTGATTTTCTGAGTCATCAAAAAAATTAAAACACCCACAGCTAGAAGGACAAACCCCAAACTATAGTAAGTCTAAACCATCTTTCTCACCAGAAACCATTCTCAGATTCAGTCCTTACACTGACACCACCTCACTCCCCCCCCTTTTCAAACACTTCTGTTACACCGTCACTGCCTGAAACCACTGTACACCTACGGAGTGCCTACTGTCAAACACAAATAACCCGGTGAGCAAAGAACGTCAAGTGCTGTGACTTACTTGCACGCCTGGGCTCACTGGGACTGGATACATCATATTTGGTGCAAAACAAACAGGCTGAGTATAAACTGGGGTTGGCTGCTGATGGCCCACCATGGACGGGCTGGGCTGTGCTTGAGGGCGAGGCGAAGTCGGGGTGGTGGACGGCTTTGGCTACAGAAACAAACACAGACTCTCTTAAGGTGAAAAGCTAACTATTATTGTAACTTGAAAACTAATTTTCCCCGTCTTTCTAAGTTTTATTTGTTTTTAATTGTCCCTTTTAATGAAAAGTCTTATAGAAAATAAACCAGACGTGTCAAATAAAAGAGAAAAACGCTTTGGTAAAAAGTTAAATTTTGCCCTGGCTGGCGTAGCTCAGTGGATTGAGCGTGGGCTGGGAACCAAAGTGTCCCAGGTTCGATTCCCAGCCAGGGTACATTCCTGGGTTGTAGGCCATAACCCCCAGCAACCGCACATTGAAGTTTCTCTCTCTCTCTCTCTCTCTGCCTCCCTTCCCTCTCTAAAAATAAATAAATAAAATCTTAAAAAAAAAAAAAAAGTTAAAATTTGCCAATAATCAACACTACTACTAAAAATAGTGGTGACTTTTAAGAAACTTGAAAGTGTTTTAAAAAATTAAAGAATAATCTATTTTCTTACAAATTCAGTAGAATAGGTAACAACAGCATGACTATGAACCTGACAGCCCGCCTAGACTCTTCAAAGTCTGAGTCAAAGAGCCCGAGAGATTTGCCCCAGACAGCACACACCTGATGACAACACAAGGGTCTCTCCTATGGCTCAAAAATGCTCATTAGTGACCATAAGAAACCATAAGAAAAGGGAACTGAAAGCCGTTTTAGCATACTATAACTGAATTTAGATGTCAGGTATGAAAAAAGTATACTACTAATAAATTAATTTTTTTAAAAAGCTAGATTACTTCAAAGAGGAAATAAATTTACCTGAGAAAAAGAACGAGGGTTGAACTCCTTTGCATTGGGGTTCAATGTTGATTTCCTCACTTGCCTAAATCGGAACAAAAATATAAAGGCCAGTGAAAGCTGCATGGAACTTCTGTGTCTCTCAAGTCTTCTTTACCTGACAGTATTTTTTTAAAAATTGCTAAACATATATAACAATTCTCACTATCATTGATCCACTTCATTAACATACACATATCACTCCTTAATTTGATAAAGACTGACCAAAAAAGGACAAGTTTTTTTTAAAGTATAACACATAATGTTTCTCTCACAGGCGATCAACAGATACCTTAACTGAAAAGACAGTAGTGGCCCCTTATAAAATGTCCTGAAATGCAATCTTCAATAAACCAATTTCTTGCATGCACTATTTTTTAATGTGACAAAGTGTATCCTACACGACATACCTTAGAAAAAAAGTGTTAACTACAATTTTTTTTTGCCTCAAATCAAGAATAAGTACTCTCCAACTCATTAACAAGCTGCATTCCAAAAATTCAGCTGTAACTGGACTATAGGGGACCCATAACAAATAAATCAATGGTGTTTAAGTTGGGTTCTGTGGCTAGCCCATAAAGGTCCATTTAACTGATAATACAGGGGTAGGCAAAAGTAGGTTTATAGCTCTGAGTATATTCTTATATTATGATTTATTAATTATTGTATTTGTCTTTTTGTTATTTTATAACCTTACTTATGATTTATCTTTTAAGGTAATGATGGCTGGTAATTTAACCTCCTTTTGCCCATCCCTGTATGAGGGGGATCCAAAAACACTTGGAATTTATTTATAAAAAAATTGTGTATCTATTCTTACATGTTTAAACTTCAGTCACCTTCAAAGTATTCTCCATATGATGCAATACACCTATTGAGACATTTTTTCCACTGCTCAAAACAGTTTTTGAACTTGTCGATTTTGATGCCTTTTAGCGCTTCTGCCATTTTTTTTGTTAGTGTGACTTCTTCCACGTTTCCCTTTGAGGACTTTTTTCACCCAGGGAAACAAAAAAAAACTCGTTCAGGGTAAGATCAGGTGAATAGGGCGGATAGGGCATGGGGGTCATGCCATTTTTGGTCAAAAACTGTTGATCACTCAGTGTAGTGTGGGCAGATGTGCTCATAAATCACCCATCATGAATAGGCAAATGTGTTGAGTCTTCAGAAAAAATTTTATTGAAGCCGAACACAGCCTCTCTCAACAATGCCAGTCGGTACACTGATGCAGATGGGTTCCTAGAACACCCAGCTAGAAGCCTGTACTACAAGGGGCCTGCCCTCCAGAAGATAATTCCAGGTTTTTGGGGCCCTCCTCTCATATAATAGATGTGCAAAATTAAGTCTACTTTAACGAAGCTAACCATTAACTAAAACATTGTTTCTGACAGAAAATGTTGAGCTCTAAGTAGGGACACCAGATACTCCTCCTCTCTTGTGCTGACAGTGGCAGTTCTTACTCCTAGCAACAGAGCCAGTACCTAGCACCCAGGGGATATAGGTCCCAAAAGTAAGATTTCCATGCCCTGTACATCTACAGAAAAAGCCTTTCTTAATTTATACCTAAAGGTGTTTTATTTTGTTTTGCCATTAGGTACAAAAATGGAGAAGGGAAAAAGAGTTCAGGGTACAATGACCTATTTACTTAAAACATCCTTTGTTTAGACAAGTTGTTTATAATCTGAAAGCTACTTATGAAACATTCTGAAAGTCCAGATAAATTCTTGAGTTGGAAGGCCCTGGACACCTTAAGAAAAAGTTAAGTAACAGGACATGCTAAATGCCAGGTTTACTCACTCAGCTGCGTCTTTTTTCTCCTCTTTATCATCTTTCTCTTGTTTACATCCAGGACTGGAAGTCTGAACCCCTTGGGATGTGACCTCAGGTCCCCTCTTGTGCTCCGTGTTACTGAGGATTGAGGGGGAAATGCTGGGGCTGTTTGGTTTGCTGCTGCCACTGGTGCAGTTGCTGCTGCTATTTTCAATGAAAGAATCCTTAGCATTTGGTTCAATTTTGTCTTTCATCAAGTCTCTTGATTTTTCTCCCTCTCTATTTTTGGTTAGCAGTTGATCCATAGATTCAGAAGTAGAACTTGGCTGCAACTAAATAAAGGAAATAATTACACTTGATTTTAAGTAACTATAGTAGTCAATTTTCTCCATGCACACAACCAAACTAATATTATTTATAAGCAGAAAATACATGGAATAAGGCTTCTTCATACTTTAAGAGTAATGTCTTCATTATATGGCAGTAACAGAGCCATAGTCATCTACGCATTCAAATGTCCTAACCTCAAAAATTAAATATTTACTGATTGTCTACCATGTGTCAGAAACTGTGCCTGCTGGGTATGGAAAATATTAAACTAGTGCCTGTCCTCCCAATGCTTACTACCATCTGGGTCAGATCAGACACTTAACAGATGAGGGAAATGCCATGGGGTCCTATGAGAAAAAGCAACTTACAGAAAAAGGCAGCTTCTCAATGTTAAGTGTCATCTAGTCTAAAATGTGAAAGAGGTCTGGGGAAGGAGGGAGTTTGCAAAAGGGAACTGTCTATGTGAAAGAAGTATCATGTTTAAAAACGAAGGGGAGAGCAAAAAGATGGCCCCACCGTGAGAAAGAAGAGCGCCTGTGCCCACAGCAAGGGTGGGCACATGTGCAGGAGGGACTCAAAAAAAACAACCAACTCTACCAAGAGGAACTGAGAAAGAAGATAAAGGAACTTGGAAGCTATGATAAGGACTCTACTTTTAATTCTCAGGTTAATGAGAAGTCACTGAAGAATTTTAAGCAGGTTATAGTGTTGAGCAGAATTTATAAAGATGAGCACAGCAGCTCTGTGGCAAGTAAACTGGAGGGAAGCAAGAGGGATGCAGAGACACCGTTATGGAGGCTGGACTAGACCAGGGCCTGGCCTCGGGAAGCAGTGGCTCGGAGAGTCGGAAGTAGGTGGGTTTCTGAGGAAGACCTCATTAGGCATGTTGGTCCTTAATACACCTCCATAGACCTTCTAACCTGTGAGTAAAAGAGGAAACCACAAAACACAAGTACCAACCAGCAAGAACAGAAGTCAAAAAGGTATCAGTGAAATAAATAATGGGGTAAGTTTGCAGAACAGAAGAAATCAATGCTACTCCCACCTGAAGATGATTTAAGATGTCATACTCCCCAGAGGAAAACAGGGACAAATGAAGAAAATGGCAAGGAAAAGAGAAGGAAAAGTAGAAGCTGTAAAGGTGGAAATGAGAACAAGTACAAGCAGCAGCCCTGGGCAGCTGCACTGCAAAAGGGGCTGTAAGGGTGGAGAGGGAGAACTATATCCTCAGCAAAACAATGTCAAAGTGCCACTACCGGGGCCCTTGGCATTCTGGGAAGCGGCACTATGTAGCTCAGGGGCTCTCATGGCTAACTGCATCACCAACGTAGCAGAGGGAGAAGGGTGACAGGACATTTATTTGGACCTAGTAACAATTTAAGTCACAAAACGGGCACTCCATTTTTAAGCCAGCATTTGTTCATAAAAATCTTTAGCAGTGGCTACAGAGATCAACTGTGTACTACAGAAGACTTCTCCAGTGTCTACCACAAGGGTCTTTGAGTAAGGCAAAAATGAGACTTCTGTTGTTGTTATTCATACAATGGTAAACATATCTAAAGTTCTCACTATTGGCTGGACACTGTTCTAAACTACAAGCTCATTCAGTAGTTACAACGCCTTATTTGATGGATATACTATTATTACCAACTTACAAATGGGAAGAGTAAGGCACAATTAATGCTTTTGAGCATTCTGCCATATATCCTATCTGCAGTATATTAAACAGAAGGAAACTGAGATTCTTTCCCCACCAAATAGGACTACTTTTAAAAAATAGAGATATAATTGACACATAGGAATGTATTAGTTTCAGGTGTAAAATATAATGATCCAGTCCAGTGTATTATGAAGTGATCACAGTATGTCTAGTTAATAGTTATCATCACAGTTACAATATTTCTCTTATAATGAAAACTTTTAAGATCTCTTAGTAACTTTTGAATACCATTCACAATACAGCAGTGTTGACTATACTCACCATGCTGTACATCGCACCCTCATAACTCATTTATTTTGTAACTAGAAGTTTGTGCCTTTAGACAACTCTCACCAATTTCACCAACCCCTGCCTTTGGCAATCATTGATCTGTGTCCATGGGTTTGGGCTTTGTTTTTTTCAAGATTCCACACTCGTGAGATCAGATGGCACTTGTCTGTCTTCACTTATTGCACAACGCCCTCAGGGTCCATTCGTGTTATCACAAATGGCAGGGTTTCCTCCTTTTTTACGGCTGGATAATATTCCCTAGTGTGCACACACATGCACACACACCTTTTCTTTATCCATTCACCCATCCATGGACACCTGTGTTGCTTCCATGCCTTGGCTATTGTACATAATGGTGCAATGAACATGGGATACAATTATCTTTTCAAGTTAGAAACTTTTCAAGTTTCATGTTTTTGTGTCCTTTACCCCAGAGTGGAATTACTGAGTTATGTGACAGTTCTATTTTTAATAGAATTCTTCAAGGATTCTCCATACTGTTTTCCATAGTGGCTGCATCAATTTACATTCCCATCAGAAGTGCACAAAGGTTCCCTTTTCACACATCGTGGCCAGCACTTTTCATTTTTTCTCTTTTTGATAGTAGCCACTGTGACACGTGTGAGGAAACGATTCACCGTGGTTTTGATTCGCACCTGCCTGATGACTAGTGATGGTGAGCGCCATTTCAAGGATCTGCAGTCATCTCTCTGTATGTCTGTTCTGGAAAAATGTACATTCAGATCCTGTGCCCATTTTTTAATCAGATTCTTTTTTCGGGGGGTGTTATTGAGTTGTGTGAGTTCTTTATATATTTTGGAAATTAACTCCTTATCAATTTACAAATATTTTTTCTATTCAGTAGGCTGCCTTTTCATTTTATTGATGGTTTCCTTTGCTGTTCAGAAGCTTCTCCTTTTTTTTTAGATTTTATTTATTTATTTTTAGGCAGAGGGGGAGGGAAGGAGAAAGAGAGGGAGAGAAACATCAATGTGTGGTTGCCTCTTGTGCACCCCCTACTGGGGACCTGGCCTGAAACCCAGGCATGTACCCTGACTGGGAATTGAATTGGCGACCCTTTGGTTGACAGGTCAGCACTCAGCCACTGAGCCACACCAGCCAGGGCAGAAGCTTTTCAGTTTAATGTAATCCACCTTGTTTACTTGTGCTTTTGTTGCCTTTGCTTTTGGCTCTTAAAGGAAAAAGAAAAAAACAGTAACACAGGGTACTCCTATTTCTGTCTCAATGAAAGCCCAGGGTTCTGTGAGCCATCATAGTTCAAGGACATGTGTGTGTCCTGAGGGTGGTTCTGTCACTAAACAATGCAGTCCATACTACGCAGTGAGCTCAAACACACAGATAGCCTGGCTTATCTTTCACTAGCTACGTGCATCTGGGAAAATTATTTAACTTGTCTTTGCCTCAGTTTCCTTACATGTACATTGGGAATAATACACATACTTCAAAGGGATGTTAGGGCAATAAAAAACTTATAGACACTTACAACAATGTCTCAATAAATGTAAACTAATATCATAAATGTGAGCTGGAAAGAATTAATAACAGATTTGATTTTTCAGGCCCCAAACAATATTAGGACTAGAAATCCTAAAGTGGCAGGCTTTCATGCTGCATCTACCTGGAATTCAGAAGTCAAGTATTAAAAAAGATTTATAGCCCCGGCTGCATAGCTCGGCTGGAGCGTTATTCCGTGCACTGAGGGGTTCAGTCTGATCCCCAGTCAGAGCACATGCCTGGGTTGCAGGTTTGATCCCCAGCTGAGGCACATTCAGGAGGCAACCAATGAATGTTTCTCTCTCACACTGATGTTTCTCTCTCTCCTCCCCCTCCCCGTCTCTCCCCCACTCTCTAAAATCAATAAACATATCCTTGGGTGAGGATTAAAAGTACTACTAAAACTAAATATGTAAATAAATAAAACATACTTAACTCTAATTGAGACAGTGTGATACTGGCATAAAGGACAGACATATAGCTCTATGGAGGAGAATGGAGAGTTCAGTAATAAACCTTCACGTTTGCTGTCAACAGATTTTCAACAGAGGTACAAAAACAATTCAATTCAATCTGTTTTCAACAAATGGTGCTGGGAGAAGTGGTATCAACATGCAAAAGAATGAATCTGAATCCTAATTTCACAGTATGTAAAAAAATTACTCAAAATGATCGCAACTCTTGCCCTGGCTGGTGTGGCTCAGTGGATTGAGTGCCGACCTGCAAACTGAAGGATTGCTGGTTCGGTTCCTGGTCAGGGCACATGCCTGCCTTACAGGCCAGGTCCTCAGTGTGGGGGGGGCAGGCAATCACACCTTGATGTTTCTCTCCCTCTCTTTCTCATCCCTTCCCCTCTCTTTAAAAAACAGTAAATAAAATATATTTAAAAAAAATGATCACAGCCCTAAATAAAACTCATAGAAGGATGGCCTGGCAGGTAAGGCTCAGTGGATTAAGTGCCAGCCTGCGAACCAGAGGGCTGCCAATTTGATTCCCAGTCAGGGGACATGCCTGAGTTGTAGGCCAGGTCCCCAGTAGGGGGTGCACAAGAGGCAACCACACATTGATCTCTCTCTCCCTCTCCTTCTCCCTCCCTTTGCCTCTCTAAAAATAAGTAAATAAATAATCTTAAAAAAAAAATCTTAGAAGAAAATAAGAGCAGATCTTTATGACTGTGATATATGCTGCTGGTGGGAATGTAAAATAACACAGTTGCTTTGGCAAACAGCCTGAAAGTTTTGCTCAAAAAGTTAAAAACAGTTACCATATGACCCAGAAATTCTACTCCTAGGTATTTCATTTCTCCATGCAAGAGCAATGAAAACATGTCCACAGAACAACTGTACACTAATGTTCATAACAGCACTTTTCATAATAGTAAAAAAGTGGTAGCAACCCAAAGACTCATCAACGGATGAACAGAAAAACGAGTGGTCCATCTGTGCAGTGGCGTATGCGTCCCCCATGAACAGGAATGAAGCACTGACAGGTGCTCTGACATAAATGACCCCTGAGAACATGATCAGTGAAAGAAGCCAGTCACAAAGACCACATACTGTGTGACTGAGTTATTATCGACTGTCCAGGACAGGGAAATCCGGAGACACAGAAACCAGACTAGTGGTTGGTTGAGGCCTGGGAGGACAGGGCACTTGCTAGCAATGAGGAGTGGCTGCTAAAAAATATGAGGTTTCTTTTGGGATGAAGAAGGTGTTCCAAAATTGAATGTGGTGATGGTTGTACAGCAGCGAATATACTAAAAACCACCGAATTATACTCTTAAAATGGTCAAATTGTATACTATGTAATTTTTATCTCAATAAAACTGCTTAAAATAAACTCACATGCTTCAAAGCAAAACAAAACTCTTTCCTCCATAGGATAGTAACTCCAGTGTGCTCTAAGAAGGGGCTGAAATAATGCTGAGGAAACAAAAGCAAATGGGCGAGAATACTTGTGGTATGACATTGGTGACATCGAACTGAAGGTCATGCAAAAGAGTATCACCTTCCGCTTAGGGGTCTGTTCGCACGCAGTGAAAAGAAGGGCACGGGAAAGAGGCCCTTCCCTCTGGCAGGGGAATGCAGCTGAGCAGGACGAGTGCTCAGGAGGACTTCAGCTAGGAAGAGGTTGAAAACCAGATTTTTCCCCTCTAAGAAGCTAAGTTTCAGGATGATTTCTTGAGTTGTCCTCAAAATGTGCCTTGATAACCACGGTATATTAAATGTTGTGTAAAAGAATGAAAACAGTTATCCAGGAGAAACTAGAGTGTGCTCAGTAAGTCCATGGAAGATTTCTACCACAACACGGTCGTGCACCGAACGTGACCCTGTGATGCGTCAGAGCCCCGCGGTGCAGGGCGTCTTCCACCTGCCGCGTCACACCAGATAACCAACGCCTGGGCCTTGCTCTGCTCTTCGGCGAATAAACTAACCAAATAAATATCAAACAGTACCTTACAGTAGTTTCAAACGTCAAAATTATATTCATTCATTTGGTATTTTTATTGTTCTTATCAAATCTGATGGTTTTAGTTACTGTAATTACAGCACAGGCAAAAACAACTTTAAGAATGTTTAGCTTTCTATACACACGGTTCAATGTTTATGGTTGTAGATATAATCCATTTTAGTAAATAGATCACAGAATAATTCTTAGTGATGTTTAATATTTATCTTTTAAAATTCTAATGCAAGAACAACAATGAAAAATAAACAAAATCCAAATCAACACTTACCCTGAAATCATTCTTAAATTTCTTTAAGTCATCAATCTGTTTTCTATGCTCAGAAACAATTGGTGATATACCTGTAAAATTAATAACTGTTAGATACAGATTTATTTCTAATCTTTAAACTTAAAATTCTTTTAGGATGGGATGTTAGAAGTGAAAATAAGTTCTGTTATCAAAATAACAAAATTTTTAATAATTATAGACTTTGGAATTTGTCAAATTATGCATCTAAATATACACAATATTAAGAAAAAGTGATCAAAAATACTTTATCAAGGCATGAGATTAGACATATTCCTTCATGTTTCTATGGTTATACCTAAATACTTTTTAAGCTCTAACCTTTATTTTCAGCTTTTGAGAAGCTAGGTGATGTCTCATTAGGCTTTACATTTTCTTTATTCCCTGCAGGAGAGTTCTGCCTCTGATCTTGAAGCCTGGAATCCTTAGCTAGAAGATAATATTTTTAAAAATTCCAAGTTACATACATGACAGAAAAATAAAATAGGAAAATATTCAACAATTTTTATCTCCTATGTTTTTGGAAAAGATTATTTCCATTTAAGAAGGCTTTTTTCCTTTGTCAAGATATGAAATACCAATAATTTACTTTATATTAATATTTACTACTCAGCAATGTTAACTCCCTTAACAAGACATTCAAGAATAACACATGATTAGCAGTATTACTTAAACAGCTCACTTCATTTACATAAAATTTTAAATATGCACACTAATACCCACCTTTGAATAAAACACAGCATTTTTCATATAACGTTCAACCCATAACAATGCTGCACTCTACAAGTGGTATCACGGACCTGGAAGCCCTTCCTTACCTACCCTCAATAGACGGGGTAACAGCTCTGTTGGACGCAGGACTGGCAGGTGTCGGAGACGCAGCTGGAACAGGCATAGCGACGGCTTCGGCTGGGATAATACCAGCTTGCGGAGAAGCAAGAACTGGTCCACTAGGAGTATTTCCAATACTGTTTTGCCTGGGAGACCTGGGTCTGTGAGTTTTGGGGGATAATCTTGGAACTAGAAGAAAAAGAAAAGTTATTCATTACATTCTCAGCCCCACTGGCACATCCTCGAAGAGGCTTCTTTTAAGACCTGGGGAAAACAGTCCTGTCTGACCCCCATTCCCAATTACTCCTGATCCTATCACCTAATTTTTCTTTTCCAAGGTCTCAGGAATAGTAGTGGCGATTAAGAATAAATACAGTAATACCTAAGTACAACTGTAGTTTTCCTTCTAACGGAATGTATTATTTCTCAAGGCAGTAGTATATTAAATGAAGTCAGAAACTGGATTTCTAAGGCAAGATAAATGCCACTTTAAAAAATAAAGATAGCAATGTTCTCTACTAAGAAGTGAGACAGTTTCTTTTAAAAAAGTGCAGGATCCCTAAGAATGAGGCTTATACACGTCTCCTTCCGACAGTAAACTTGAACACCTTCTGGCAGCTTGCAGCCAGCCAGTCCCATGTGTTCTTTCTTGCCACGTCAAGACCCATTCTGCAGTATCTAAGGAAATCGGGGACCAATTCAGCCAAGAAGGGAAGATAACCCAAGCAGGGGTTTCTATGCTACAACTTCAAAATAAGTATCTAACAGGTTTCATATTCCATTATAAGCCCATTTATAGAGCTCAGATTCAAAGGTTTAGAGAAAATGGTTCAATTTGCTTCACACTGGTGGTTCTTTACTTTTTTGAGCCACGGGATCATAGAGGGAAACTATTACTAAATAATTACCATTTTTCTAATTAGTGTAAAAAACAAGCTAGTTACACTGTTCTGTATTTTTTAAAGATTTTATTTATTTATTTGTAGAAAAAGGGGAAGGGAGGGAGAGAGAGGGAGAGAAACATCAATGTGCGAGAGACACAGCGATTGCCTCTTGCACACCCCCAAGTGGGGACCTGACTCGCAACCCAGGCACATGCCCTGACTGGAATCAAACCAGAGACCCTTAGGTCCGCAGGCCAGCACTCAATCTACTGAGCCACACCAACTAGGGCTATGTGTATTTTTTAAAAAAATTTAAAAATACATATTTATTGATTCCAGTGGGAGAGAGAAGCGGTGTGGGTGGGGAGAGGAAAACATCGACCGGTTGCATCCCACACACCCCCCAACCAGGAACTGAACCTGCAACCTTTTGGTCTACAGGACACCACTCCAACCAACTGAGCTACACTGGCAGGGCCTATGTATGTTTCTAACAACTACATTTTTATTCTTTCACTTCTATAATCATGTTTTGCTCTCAAAATTAATTTCTAGATGACCTGAGTATGTCAAATGACTAATGGTAGAAATGAAGAAATAAAGATATTTAGAAATTCTATTTTGTTAACTGAATTATTTCCTTATAATTGAAGACCAAAGAAGAAAAGAGAAAGTATAAAGGAATTTACAATATAATTATACATACATAAAGCCGAGCAGTGTATATCAATGCAAGACATTTAACAGAGCTGGATATCTTTTTGTTTGTTAAGCTTAAAGATATTTTTTCTTTTAAAGGTTCAATGCACTAAGATAGACTGTGACCAAAATACCCACAATCATTACATGTTCTAACTCTCCACAGTTACCATGAAAGCAAAACGTAAGTAGCAAAAGCAGTCTTAATGATAAGATCTTGTCAAAGTGTAATTTTTACACTTTTATAGCTGCTGTCAGCACATTCCTCGGGCTATTCACAGGTAAAACCTGAGTCCCTCATGTATGTTTAACATTCCTTACTTATAAGGGAAGCACAGTGAGGAATCAGTACCACAGACAGATGCTACAGAGCACACAGCACAGGCCTCAACAAGAATAGAAATGCAGTCCTTCCAAACATTGTGACATTCTGTATTTGACTTGAATTTCAGTGGTGCTTTATAAAAAGTATATTCATACTTATGAGTATCATATGAATCTCATCACAAGTCCATAAAGTAGACTCGGCAAAAATTATTTTACTCACTGGGAAAACTGAAATTCAGAGTGATCACAGGATTTGCTCTAACATATGGTGAAGTAAGCTGTGGAGCCCAGAATAAAAAATACATGGTTTCCAGTTCCTGGTTACTTCATTTTTAATATATATACTCACACCTCCTCAAACAGCCTGATCACTGCCCTTCTTACTACAGTAGAGTTACAAAATGAACACTGTCATTATGCTCTAAGCCAAGTGCTACTTACCCCCGCTGACCACTGACGACCAGGTGCCCCCTGCAGGACTGGTCCTTGCTGCCGGAGGGGCAGCTGCTTCACTTGGTGGGGTGTGGGGCACAAATTCTAGGCCACTGGAAATGGAACCCCTCCCAGCAGAAACTCTATGATTTCGAGGGTGTCGCTGGGCCTTTGGGGACATCCTTGGAGGCCCTAAGAAAGGAACAGTGAACATGACATAAATGCCACAATGTCCATCAGTACAACTTTTGTGCTCAACACACACACACACCCATTCACACATATTCCATTCATATTCATTCATTCTCTCTCTGTTTTTCTTGGTTTAAAAAAAAAGGGGGTGGGGAGCAAGCCATACATATTTTTGGTGGCATTCTTTCAGAATTATTTTGTAGAATGCCACCAAGTTTTACAAATAAACTTTATTTCTCTTTATCTTTAAAGGAAGGAAGGGATAAAGTTGGTGGTAAGAAATCAATGAGATGTCAGAACTCTTCAAAGATTTGAGCCATGTGTTTAACCTATATTCATTATTTGTAAGCATATAAAAATAAGTATAATAAAAAAATGTTAACAAGTTACGGCTACATGATGGAATAATTTTTATTTTACCATATACTTTTCACTTCTTCCCTCAAATTTTCTATATTATTTCTAAAATTATAAAAAATATTTTAAAACAAAAAACCCCCTTAATCCCTATATGTTTTTGTGTTATTAAAATTTACGCACACACCCTCCTTAAATTCCTCCAAAACCTTGGTGTGCCTCCCTGTCCTGCCATGGTGATCAGTGTCACAGCCCACGGCTCTGACCGCCCCTGCCTGCAAGCAGCTCCTTGGACTCCACAGGCTACGGGCTGAAAATTCCACTGTTACGACATGACTTTTAAAACCGGAACAACTGACTTTTAGGGAAGAAATTTGCACTCTATGAATTATCAAAATTCCACATTGTTGATTCTGCCACCTCAGTAATGATTTCTATTTCTAAAGAAGTCTGTGCTTCTGTCAACACCACTGGAGAAACTACAGAATGGCTCTCATTGGAGAGGCCGGACAGGCTACCACTGGACAGAACTCACCCTAATGTCGAAGCCCAGGCTCCGCACCCTTGCCTCTGCTGCCGTACTTTTTATAATGTCACATTAATTTGTGTCCTTAACAGGAATTGAATCATGGATACAATCTTAAAAAGAATGTTAATCTTATATAGAATAGTTTTCAACTGGAGACAGGAGTGATTTATAACAAAGAATGATTAAGAATTGGGTATTTACATATTTGTTTACATCTCTATTAGAAAAAGACCGATAAAGTAGAATGGCATAGCTCAAGAAAATCAAACTACAACCTTAAAAAAATTCATTCTTTTTGGTAATATAGCAAATACAGAAACAAAGCATACTTTCCTCTATTAAGCACAGAAAACAACTCTTTAGTAGTTTTAATTTTGAAGTTCACACTTAAAAAATGCTTTGGTGTCACCTAACTACATAACTGCGTAACACATTTTGACTCAAACTAGTTAAGGAACCCTGAATGGAGCCTCCCTGAATATGCAAAAGGCCCACTTCTGCGGAAGCAGGCCACAAGCCATCCTTACAACTTACTGTCGTGAAGATGTTCGCACTCACTGAGGAGTCCTGATTTATCTAACGTATTCTTCTCACGATACGAACATCACGTATTTAACAATGGACTGTAACAAATACTCAGATGGAAGTTAGCTTCTGGTGTAGTGGCCACCAATACAGGCGCTTCTGGGTAAGGAAGTCACCTTATGGTCATGCAACGTGCTGCTGAAGGTTAGCCTCTTCAGCCAGGATCACATGACCTCCCTGCCTGGATGGCAACAATTTATTAAAGAGCGACCACACAATTTTCTCCAGGGAAGCACTTTATGCCAGAAGACCATATTAGTCTCAACATTAGCTATATCTACGCAAATTTGAATGAGCAAACCCAATTAAAATTTTAACACATATATCTGAACATCAAAAGGACATTATCACTCAGAACATAGGTTTTAAATTTATGCACTGCATTTAAATTAAACTGTGACCTTTCTACAACATATCCATATATTTGATATGTAGCAATGGTGAATCCGCATCAAATATTGAATAAGAATTACAGAATTTTACTTTTTACTTTTTACATTTTACTTTTTTAGAAGGGCAAAAAATACTTAAAAGATTAAAATTCATACACGGTTTTTATTAAATCAAGAACTTCTTCCAGATTCAAGTAGACTTTCATTATAAAATATTGCAAAGCTAATTTTTTAAATTCCCCAAACATAAAACCAAACACGACTGTAACTAAGGGTTGCCACACAAAGGCAGCTACATGGACTCTCCCTTTCAGAAAGCACCCCCAAATCACCACTCCTGCCTACGGCCAACAGGTAGGTTCACTAGCACCTGGGCCAAGGAGCTGGGAAATGAACACGTTCAGCAGTAAGTCCGAGACTTGCTGAAGAAAGCTCACCGTTCACCACCAGCCACCTTACACAGTGCAAACTGGGAGGGGGAAGGCCCTGGGGCAGGCCTTCCAGGGCTGCAAAGGAGCCCAGCAAGGATCCCTCCCAGTAATCCCTGGTACCGGATTACCAGGCAGAGATGAACCCCATTCTTACAGTTCAGGATAGTTCAGTTTCACATAGCATTTTATCAAATTTCTCTCTAATGAACAAAAGGTTAATAGAAACAGTTTAATAAACTAAAGTTAAAACACGGAAATTATAGTTTATCAAATAATGAAGAGGAAACTTTTCTAATTATAAACTCACATAGGAGTTAAACAAAGACAAACAAAAACATGAACAAATTGTGGTATTGTACCTTCTGAAGACATGCGTTTAGGCATAGTAGAGACAGGAGCTGGAGAACCATGAGCAGAGGGGTGAGACGGGGGTCTGGATGGCCGCGAGGGGGGCCTGGAGGGCGGCCGTGTAGGGGTGGCTGCCCGAGGTGGAAGAGAGTTGGGACCTGACTGGTAGCGAGAAGGTGGGCGAGAGGAAGGAGATGGGCAAGGCGATGGCCAGGGAACACCTGACAGAACAAATGATATGAAGGAAAGTATAAAAACTAAAGAAAAAAATGAGGGAAAAAAGTAAACAGAAAAAAAAGTAAAATGATAAAAATGATTTCTTGTACATTTTAACCCTTTGAGGACAGTCATTTGATTTGTGATAAGTTTTAGCATAACTTAAACCGACATAAATTCACATTTTACTTTAACCTCCTTAAAATTAAGTCTGTTTAAATGAATACACGTTCCCAAAGGGTTAATTAGGATCTACACATACTACTGAAGAAGACAGTTAAGACTTTGCCTATTAATCCTGCTTCTATAACTGTTTCTGAGTAATCAATAGATTAAAGGAGCATAACATATACTAGATAATTTCACACAATAAATCACAAAAACTCAGGAATAAGATTTACATTAGTTTTAGCTTTGGGACATAATGAAAATAAGCAGCAGCTATAAAATCCCATTAAAAATGGTGGTTTCTCACAACCATCTGTGATTTTCATCTAGCGTACATGTAAGGTTCAGTCTGAAACCTCATTAAGCAAGTTCATTTAAGTAGAAATAAAACATTACTTCCACTATCTTCTCTAGTCACAGGAGTGACAAAGGTTAATAGTAACTGCCTTTTCAAAAAACATTTTAATCTTTTCAAATCAGGAAATGTGGGGCCTGCTGTATAATTAATTATGCAGTTTTTACTTAAGAGAGAATTAACTTATTCTAAGAGACTGCTTAATAAACAATGCAACTACAGAGCAGTCCGACCAAATAAACTGACACCGACGTGGGTGCGCGCAGGCCGGAAGACTGCCAACGCGAAAACACAACACGGCACTTACCGTGGCAGTCCAGTCTCCTCTCCATAGGCCTCCACACACTTGAGTATCACACATGTCCCAGCCCCCTCCAGGGTTTTTATTTTGAAAATTCTGTTCACGAACAACTAAAATTCTTTACTCAGTGAGCAAAGAAATCTCATCCCCATTACTAAGTATAGAAATACTCAAGAGTGTTCATTTGGAGAGGAATTCTGGAGAAAGACTCAAGGAAAATAAATGAAATTGGAAACTTGGAGTTCTCTATTTTTCCTCTTAACTTTCCAAACTTAAATTCCTAAAATTGATTGCCCACTTCTCCCCCTAAATCAGTAACATACTATCACTAATTACTGTATTCCCATACTGTCTCAGTACCGCTGACTAGTATCCCAGACTTAAATGAAAGACCCATGATCTACGAGCTCTGTTCGATCTCGACTTAGAGCAGAAAATGATCTTCCCACTAAAGATACAAATTTCATTTACTGAAGCTGAACTACAATATCCACTATTACACTCAGAGTTGTTTTTGTTGTTTTTTAAGCACATTTCACTCTTCACTTTCTCCACATGACTCTTGGTCGTGTCTTGTGTTAGAAGTCCTCTCTAAACTTTCTTGAAGTAAGCAGAACATAAATGTATAAGCACACAGTAAATAAAAATAAATCTCTATTAATACTGAGTGTTCCACACAGGTTAGAATTTTCCATTTAAATTTTGTGTAAACAATTTTATCATCAAGTATTTTTAAAACTGAGAACATACCCAAAGTTTCCAATTTCTTTATATGTGGAAGGTTTTTTTAATTTTATTTTTTTGCCAAGTGAAGACATTTGCCAATGTCTTTGGTTAAATTTAGCACATTATCTTAATACGTGAGTAGTACATCATGTTAAATACATTCCAATGACTTACACTAATTTTTACTAATTTTACTAATTATCCACCAGGTAAATTTAAATTAATTTTTGAAGTGTAAACTACTTCACATAAATCATTAAAGGTGTGCACATTCTTATCATTATGCAAACTTGTAAATATTTAGAAAGCTGTATATTTAATCAATGACATTTGACAAATCTGGTCAAAATACTTGCCTCCATTAACTACTCTTTGGTCTGAACCAGAATTCGGGTTGAAATCTGAAGTGTGAGAGGTGGATCTCGATGGCATGGGGCCCGATCCAGGCTGGCCCATACGCGGTGAATTCTGTCTCCCACTTCCCCAGGGTATGACTTCTCTATTTCTTTGTCCAGGAGGAATATATTTATTTTCCCTGAAAATGAGAGATCCTCTAAATTATCTTATCCTAAAAGGTACCAGGCCAATGAAACAAACCTTATAAAGTAATTTAGGAAGGAGGGAATTCTTGTTATAAGAAGGTTAAACACCAAACCAAACTGCATCACTCCCAGACAACCTTTCTCTTCCACTCTGACCCGAGTTCTAGCCTCCGGCCTCTCCTTTCCCTCAGACGCTCCTTCCCAAGCACGCAGTTTAACAGCTGTGTGTTCGTTCTAATCCACTCGGCCTCGTACACGGCTGATTCTATCAACCATGGTTTATCTTCCTGAAACCTTCTTCCTCCTTGGCTTTCTCTTTGTTCCCTCTGAGATCTTTTCTCTCTGTGCCTATTCACGGGTTTTCATGGCTTTAATAGCAGCAATGCTAATGAATCCCAAATCCTCACTGCCAGTCGCCCAGTCTCAGCATCTCCCAATGAACACTTTAATTCAAATCACCAGACTCTAAGCTATGAGTGTCGTAAAACAGGATATGTATCTTACTCTAACAGGTATACAGCGGTGCTTTTCAACACATTTGTGAATAAACAAAGAGCTGTTAGACACTCAAGTGCAATAAATTGCACAAATGGCCCCAGCTAGTCGTATAGCTCAGTGGATTGAGCACAGGCCTGTAAATCAAAGGGTAGCCGGTTCCATTCCCAATCGGGGCACAGGCCTAGGTTATAGGCCAGGTCAGGCCCCCAGTAGGGGGCAGGTGAGAGACAACCACACACTGATGTTTCTTTGCCTCCCTTCCCCTCTAAGAACAAATAAATAAAATCTTTTAAAAAACCTGCAAAAATGGACTCACTGTATCTCCTCTCAAACTCGCTCCATGTTTTCTAGCTCATCGCCAGTACAGCCATCTGTTCACTCAACTACCAAATGAACCTCAGGGTTGCCCCTGGTTTTTCTAACTGTGCTACTGCCACCCCTGGTCTAATTAGTTACCAGGTCCTCACCCTTGTACGATTTCAAAACATTAACTGATCTCCATGTCCGGGCCAGTTCTCAATAGCCCAGAGTTTCCTTACGTAATCCCCTGCCACAAGGCATTCTTTCAGTATGACATACAGAGTCCTTTGCTACCTCTGGCCCTACCACCAGCATCCGCCATCACACTGTCGACACTCACCCTGTACTCCAGAAGCATGGAACACTGGCCTTTTCCTCAGCTGGTTTGGTTCTCTCACATCTTTCCACCAAGTGAGGGACTCTACACTCTTATTTCTCTTTGAGTGACAGATTCACTACCCTATCACAACACAACACGTCACTTCCTCTGACCCTACAGGTTCTGCCAGTTCCTCTGCACACCGGAAGTTCTGAGTACTCTGAACACACCTCTAATCTAAATGAGCTCTTCCAGACCTCGGCTTACGCATAGTGTATATCCAACACTTGGCTCCACAGAGCTGAGGCTCCCAAAATATTTTCCAAGATTACTATAATCTTTTCTTTAATAGAGCCTTAAACCAATTCCATTTGCATTCTCTACCTAGGCTACATTAAGGGAAGATGAAATATAATAATACACCTTGTCACACAGACCTTGAGTTGTGTATCCAAAATACTGCATCATGATTTCCTTTAAATACCTAGTGTTTATGCTGTGACCCTCACGTTCACTGGAATTTCTCTGAACTGCTGTGTATTTTTCTTCTTCGCTCCTATCATCATTTTCCAGGGCCACCCGGGCTTTGTACTGGGCACTTGATTCAATTTCTTCTGCTAATTGGTTTGCTCTTGCTTCTCGTTTTAAAAATTCTTCCGAATTATCCCTTTCTAAGGGCACCCTGAAACATTGGGAAAAGAAAAAGCAAAGTGAATGCTTTAAAGTCATCGTTTATATATCTGTCACAATCAACTGTTAAGGGAAATTTAGAGTTTGAAATAAAACTCTGGTAAAACTGTAAGCGAGTTACAGTGATATTTATTTGTAAATAAAAATTTGAATTATGTTGTTACCTTTTCCCTAGAGGAATGTAACATTTTCAAATCTGGTTAAATTGACTATTCCCCCATAACCTCTATACTTGAAACATTTAGTTTTTACAATTTAAAAACATAACAAAAATGAAATTTCTTCAAAGCATAAATTTAGAGTACAGGTAAACTACATTTATTTTGTTTTAATGGGAATTTATCAACTTAGGCAGTAACAGGATAATGCTTTCACAGAATTGTTTAATTTGAAATCCAACAGAAACATTTACTCCACGTAATAATTTAAGTTGATGATAAAGACAAATGCACTAAATATATAAATTAAACTTACGTATATGAAGATAAACTGCTATCATATGTAGACACTACACCATAGTTTTCTTCATTATATCGAAACATATCATTGGGATCCCATCCATTAGACTAGAAAAAAATGAAGCTCATTTTTCAAAATGACAAAATATTTGTCTTCCTTAATCCAGTTATAATCAATATCTGCATTAACAATATCATACTATACCAGTACAATATAGCAAATCACAAATATAGGCAAAATATTCTTTTAAAAATGTTTTTTTGGCCCGGGTCAGTGTGGCTCAGTGGATTCAGTGCGGGCCTATGAACCAAAAGGTCACTGGTTCAATTCCCAGTCAGGTCACATGCCTGGATTGCAGGCCAGGTCCCCAATAGAGGGCACACAAGAGGCAACCACACACTGCTGTTTCTCTCCCTCTCTCTAAAAATAAATAAATAAAACCTTTAAAAAATGTGTTTTTTTGTTTTGTTTTGTTTTATTTAGAGAGAGGAGAAGGGAGGGAGAAAGGGAGAGAAACATCGATCGGTAGCCTCTTGCATGTGTCCTGGACCTGGGAATGAACCCACAATTCAGGCACATGCCCTGACCAGGAACTGAACTGTTGACCTTTTGCTTTGGGGGATGATGGCCAACCAACAGATCCATACTGGTCAGGACTAGAAATTTTTTAAGGAAAAATTTTTCTTCTACATCAACCCCTACAAGTTGGTAAATAACTATATAAAACAATTATTTGAGAGATTGTCAGTAAAAGTTTAGAACATTTGTTATTTCATAAAATATGAGCCTTTAGGTCAGGATTCTCTCCTTTCCCTATTCCCTTACAGCCATCTTTTTCTTTTTGAGAGTAAAGCAAGTTTTATTCTGGCAGAGAAAAAGAAAAGAAGCCAGGAAACAGGCACCGTTTGAGAAGAAATGAAAAGTATGCGTCCAAGTGTACGCAGGCCAACTCATGAGTGAGTTGTGCCCTGCCAGCCATTTTTTTATAGGGTATTTATTGGAAATCTTCTTGAGTTGACTGATCATCAGGACTGTGTGAGACAAGTGGTGTTTTCTGACAGCCAAAAATATTCCCAGTGTTTGGGCGGAAGGAAGGGAGAAGCTAAAGCTTCCCCGCTGCATCACTGCTTCGAGGTGGAGCATGGTACTAGATCCCTGCCAGTGCCCCCCCCCCCACCCGCCGGGCATGCCCAAAGGGAAAGCAGTATGACGGAGTGAACATGTAACCACTGGACAAAGTCACAAGAGCTAGGTCTGAGAACTAGCTTTTGCCATTAGTAGCGGTGGGTCCTCAACAATGAGGTTCTAGGGCTTGGTGCCCTAACCTGTAATCTCAGTATAGGTAACTCTACAATTCTATGAGGAAGCTACCATTCTCTAAAGCTAAACTGTGTGTTTTTTAACTACATTCTTTAATCTGTAAGAATCAACAAATCAGGGGCAGAGGCAGGAGAAATCTTCACTGGTGAATATTAATGTCTTAGTAATCACTTCTATGACCATATTTTTAGGACTATAAGACACACCAGACTGTAAGATGCACCCAGATTTTAGAGGAAAAAAATAGAAAAAAAATTTGAAGCAAAAAATGAGATAAAATATTTAATAACCTGTGACCCTGCTCCAGCACAGCGAGCCAGGCAAGCTACATTAAGACTATAAGACGCACCCCCTTTCCCCCCAAATTTGGGGGAAAGTGCATCTTGTAGTCAGAAAAATATGGTACTTAAATTCCTCTTTTAAAGCCTGACTGATGGAAAAGACCAAATACAGTATTCAATCATTACCCATCTTGAAGAGAGAGCACAGAGTCACCCAAGCAACATTAACACTGAAGCTTGCCTCTAAGTCAACCATCAACTGGGCCTTCTGTGCTAATCCAGATAAAACGATAATGTAATTCCACCACCACCACAACCCTTTGGCCCTAACACATGGACAGGGAACCAGTTACCTGTGGAGGTTTTAAAATTACTTAAGTAGTAGTATGTGCTCCATGTACCAAATCTCAACTGTGCAGAAAGACATCCAACGAAATTGATGTCTCCAATCCCGGCATGCATAGCCACTATTAACAACTTCTTGTGCTTAATCTAGACAGTCTCTATGCATATATAAGAATATAATCAGCTCTCTCAAAAATTTCAAATAGGATCTTCTTGTCCTAAAACTTGTTTTTTCTTTAAGTCTTGCATATCTTTCCACATCAGAATGCTGTTCTTTTTAGTGGACATACAGTATTTCAACTGAACAGAGGTACAATAAATGTACTTAACCCACACCCTTCTAATGGACAGTGAGGATGTAACCAATTTTTCACTATCAGAAATGGCTGCAAAAAAAATCCTCATACATAATTATTTGAGTATCTTATGAATATATTAGGGCAAAAATAAATTCTCAGAGGTAGAAGTGCTAGACAAAGTGTTATGTGTATTTTAAATTTTGATAGATATTGCCTGAATGCTCTCTAGAAAGCATCTATCAATTTTTCTATCATTAAAAAAAAAAAAAAAAAAAAAAAAAAGAGTGCCTGTCTGGCTGGGTAGCCCAGTTAGTTGGTGTCATTTCAATATGTCAAGGTTACAGGTTTGATACCCAGTCAGGGCACATACAAGAATCAACCAATGAATGAAGGAATGGGTGGGGCAGCAAATCAATGATTTTTTCTCTCTAAAATCAATTTAAAAAAAAGAGGAGGGCCTACTTTTCTATACCCTCCACACAGGTGATGTGCTACACAGGCCTCAGAACCTTCACATTAGGTTATATATGCTTCTTTAAAGTTTGAAAATTAATAATGATGTACTGCCTATATCATATCCAAATAATGAGGTTTCCTATGTAGTTATGACTGAACAATGACTTAAAAGATAAAGCAGATTTGTTATGAAAACTTCTCTGTAATATTCCATGGAAGAGTCTTCATCCAATTTAAATTCTGATAACTAAACACTCATTTTTGGCAAGAGACTTTGCTTTCTATCTCTACAATTTAGAAAATTGATTTACAGAATCCTAAAGATAGAGTCTTTATTAAGCATTTGATTTACAGATGATGTGGTATAGGAAAAGTAAAAATATTTGCCAAGAGGCTTTTAAAAATAGATTTGTGTGGAGAATAATCCTAATTTAAGACCAAGAAATTTACCTGTTGCTTTAATTCTAATGTTACCTAACTATATACTTTAATAATGGGCTTCCTCAGAGAGGCCTAAAGTTATACTTGGACCTCACCTAAAATCAACAGACAAGATACCACAACACTCGCCTTGGGCTGCCTTACTGGGGCAGAGTACTCAAAGCAAAACAGGGTGGCATTTCCAGTTTCCCATGGTTCTCAATTTAAATTTGTAAAAGTTGCTTATTATGACTTACTTGAAAAACAGAGACATAATTTGAAAGTATCCCAAAGAAACATTTTTCTGTATTTACTGCCCTGAGGTGGGGCTGGGGGAAATACAGATGATAGTCACTATTTACACAACAGAACTGCTGCTCTAAATACACTTATAAGAACAACAACATACTTAAGTTAAAACCAAGTGATAGGATGTCATACCACATCACGTGGCCATAGTCTGATACTAATCCAAACATATTACTTACAACGTCATTTTCCAAAGCTTCTAGTTCCTCATTGGCAGTGAGTTCACCTGAATCCCAGGGTTCCAGGTCCTTCTCTTTGTGTTCACCATTCACTTTAGCACTGATTGCAGAATCAGTAAATGCATCTGTAAAGGATGTGTTTGGTTTAAAGATAATACAACCAACTGGACAATGATTACATTATGTACACATAAATTATCAACACAGAAAAAAATTACCAACAAAGATGTATGCTAACAAATAATTATGAAAAGGAAATCTCTAACACAGAAAGAATAACACTCATTAACAATATGCTTTCAGATGTTCAATGCTCCTAATACTATATCCTTCAAAAAACTTAACTGGCATCATAGGTAATTATTAATGAAAGTATATATTCCCATATAATTTTAAGCTACATACAACTTTTTATGTACTCACAAGTCATTAAGTTATATCAAAAATAGTTACTCTGTGTTTTAGGAGTTATCCGGAAAATTTCTATCCATTCACCTAAAACAAGACCTCTTGTTTAATGAACCCAGTGCTTAAGAGACACCCTCAGAGCTCCTGCAACCAGACCTAAGATTTTTAAACTTTCTGAACATATATCTGTATGCAAGTATCAGTGCTCTAACATATTCCTGCCATCAGTAACTGAAGCTATTCTAAATGACTCATCCTTGCAGACACCATTCTTCCCTACAGCCACCCTGTTACAAAGTGCAGGCCTTGCAGTGTTAACTGTCCCCAAAAGTTATAGGCAGCAGGCCTATCAATTATTTCTCACTTGTGCCCTCTTCTCCTCTCTTCATGTTACTGAGGACAACTGGCTTGTGAAAACAACGTAGTATCACTATGTTCAACCAATAGGCACTATCCACTCGGGCCATGTAAGCACTAGAAAATGGCCTGGCGAGAAACACTTGCATTTGAATGACTGGATCCACAGGGTATCGTCCAGCACAGGGCTAGGCACTGATAATTCTGCTGGTCTGGCTCTGCGAGAGGGGACTGGCTCCCAGTCCTTGTGCCCTGACCCTTTCTGCAGTCTGCCACCAAGGCAGAGAAGGAAGGGAACAATCGACATCTGTGTCTTCTTCAAAAGAGCCACTTTCAGAGGGATCTGTGATTTGGTACTGCTTCTGTAACTATCACCTGCTCCTTAGTGGGCTACGTGATGACAAAATAAGAAATTCGAGCCAGAGATTTTAGGGATGGCACTACAAATCTAACTAGCTCTTTCCTCCTCTCACCCTAAACTGGGGGTGTACGGGTGTGTACAGGTGTGCACACACACTAGGGAATAAAAACAATTGTACCATCGGGCTTAGCTGCCAGCTCTACCAGCAGCACACCTCCCACTGCTAGCAACTGTACAAGCCAAGAGCGTCCAGAGGGGAGTCCCCAAAGCAGCACACCTCAGCTGGGAGTGGGGTGCAGCAGTCACTGGAAGATGACTGCGTTTGAAAAGGCTTTCTAAGGGGTTCGGACAGGCTGATGCCGTCTCCATGATGCCATCTTCAGATGAAAGCCTCTGATGGTCCTAAAAACTTGGCTTTATAAGACACTCACCTGAGTCAAGCCCTACTCTGTATCATGTTAAAGTTATACAAATTCTTGGTAAAAATTAATTTTGCCATGTGTATTTTCAAGAATGTGAAACGCTCCAAGAAAACATCAAATAGTAACTTACATTAGGAAGCTAAAATTCCCTACTTTAATTTTCACAAGACTAGAACTGACAATAAGGTTACAGGAAAATCCCAAACCAGTTGTGTTATCTTCTGCAAGAAGCAACAGTATTATTAATTTATAGTTAAGATCCTGTTAATGTTTTAATCACACTCATTTTTGAAAAGCACCTATGTATGTGAATAAAGCATATATTTAGGTGGAAATCCAGCATTAAAAATAGCATTATTTTTATTCACAAAATTAAAGCTTAAAGCAGCAATAGATTTTTTCATAGAACTACGTAAATGGACTTTTTCTCACTGTAGGTATGTATGTCTGTGTATCGTAAAGTATCCAGGAAAGACTAGAGACAGCTGAGCTGACATAAAATTGAGAGACTGAAACATACGAAAATAGCTTAAATAACTTTTATCATCGGTATTATTCTAAACAAAACAGAAAGGCTCCCTCAGTGGGAGCCAAGGTGAAAAAGCAAACCTCATTGAACTGTAAGTTTTATTCTGCTGATCACAGTTTAGGTTGTAGTAACAGGACATTTATTCAATAACCTATTTCTTTCAATACTCATTTTTATCTTAAATCTTCTGTTTACAATACCAGACTTCTAAAAGGAATGGACTATTTACATGTTTTTACTTAGCATTATGGTTTTCTTTCAAGGCAGAAATGGGGGAAGGAAAAATGCAAAGTGTTCTCTTAATAAGGAATGATATTCCTTTTAAAATTTCCCCCAAAGGAAAGTCTCTCGTTGATGATGAGTAAAGAGTTTGGGAAACGATGTGCAGAAACAAAGTCAGCACAAAATGAGGCTACAGTGTCAGGGTGCCGGGGAACGCCCTGCTCATAAATACTCTATTTCAGATCAGCACCATGTCATTAGCTGGAAGGAAGCAAGGCCTGCCTATTCCATTCTACACTGTTACCATTATCCACCACTGTAAATTCTAAAAATGCTGTTTTATTTAACAGCCATGTTTGGGTTTTTTGAAAAACATGGTTGGTATTACATAGTACAGTGTTGTAGCCAGAATTTCTGCAAAGTTCAGAAAATCAACTGGCTGTAACCTAATTGCAATTATGGGAATTTGCATGTTGATTTCCCAATGCCATAAATTAGAGTGTATTAACTTTCCATTATCCTCTATGGTAAGAAACAAAAGCATTACAAAGGCAAGATGCAAGAATACAAAGTGACTGTTAGAAAAATGTTACCTGTTTCTGAAGGAACTATAGGTACAGAAAGAAAAAAAAGAAAAACAGTAAAAATTATCAGATGAAACAATAGATATAACTTCATCATGTGCTTCATTCCCTGCTTTATAAACATTCAATTTACAAAAAATCTCTAAACTAGAAAGGAAAAAAAAGGTACAAGATTATCTGACTCCCTCCCCAAGTCCCCCTATTCTACCCCCACAGCAAGTGGGCTCTCAAAGCCTCCCTTCTTTCTGATTCTGAGCGGAAACCCAGTCATTCTGGGCCAATGGAGCCACCTGGTGGTGATCGGAAAGAAATGTCTTAATACCTGCCCCTACCCCATGATTACCCCTCAGCCCCAAACCCAGGAAACAGGATAGGCACTCTCCTCCTCAAGTTCCCCTCTTTTACTTCTCAGTCAGTTATGACCCTGAAAAAGCAGAATTGCCTGAGAATATTTTAAAGAGCCAAAACAGTGGTGAAATTAGGTTGTTAGTAATGTGCTATAAAATAAATATAAATTAAAACTACAAAGTTACATAAAACTATTTGAAATTTAAAAATCCTTATCAGACTTAACATCAGAAACCCTCCAATATACTTCCAGAAAAGTCTTCACCAAAATTCTCAAACCATTTCCTCTTTCAATTAAATCTGCTTTTTCTCAAACACTGAAATTTTAGATAAATAAAAAACGTTATTTCAATAATATTGTTCTGTTTTGACCAATTATTAATACTGTGACTTTTTTCAATGACTTGAAAAAGTATTTTCTCATCATGTACCATGAGTTAGCTACACAAGGACCAATCTGTACACAATAGAATCTCCATTACAGTGGGTGGGGTGCCAGTGTCGCAACTGATTAGCACTTACTGGGTGTCACTGAGTTTGGATGAGCTAGGGAGTCACATGTGACTAAGACACAATCCCTGGCTTTTCCTGGAGGAGCTCCTAGGTACAGAAGAGTAGTTACAGATGTGAAGCACATCTTGTAGGATCAAATGTGAAAAGTGTTCAAGTTTAAGAACACAGTTCTGAGGAACAAAAGGCTGTGGCTTTAAAACCAGCAGCTGATCAGGACTTCAAACACACAAGCAAGCCCTGGCCAGGTAGCTCAGTGGGTTAGCGCGTCCTCCCAATACCCTGAGGTTGTGGGTTCAATCCTGATCAGGGCACACACAAGAATCAACCAATAAATACGTAAGTGGGGGAACAACAAATCGCTCTCTGTCTCTCTCCCCCACTTCCTCTCTCTCTCTAAAATCAATAATTGAATTTAAAAATATAATTTTTTAAAAAAGAAGGAAGAATTAAGTAGGGAAAAGTAAAGGGGCTGTAACAGACTAGAGTAGCACTAAAAATTTCTCCAAATGTACACAAGTCCACAGATAAGATTACCTTTGTATTTCATATTCACCTGTTTTTATGGATTTTCACACTGTTAAGTATATACTCAGCCATGAATTTTATTACAAAGATAATACTAAAGAACACAGTATTAAAGAACATGAAGAAAAAGGTGGGGATAACGAACACAGCAAGGGCCCAGGATGTGTGGGTAGGACCTAAAGGACCAAGGGGACAAGTGGAGGCAACCCCTCAGGCAGGAAGGAGAAAAGGTAAGAGAGGACAGCAGGGAGCATGGGGGGCGGGCACGGTACACAGGAGCCTCTAGATTAGGGATTCTTAAACCTTTTTCTTTGATTCATGTACCCCTTTGGCATTTTGGGGGAGCTTATGGATTTAATTGCATAAAATACACAGGAAATCAATTATATGAAACAGTTATCAAAATCTAAAAAACCAAATCTGTGCCATAGTAATATATGCTTCTTTATTAATCCAGTAAACAGTAAGATCTAACAGCAAATCTAGTAAGTACTGTAATTTTAAAGAGGCAACAAGCATAAGTATTATTTTGAGATATCCCTATCTATGCAAGTGATATAAAATTAACTGAATTCTATAGGTGCTAGAGGTACAGACACTGCAAACACTAAGTTTGCTGCCCATACTAAAAATGGAGAAAAATGCTAAATTTGAATTAAAGGTTATTAAAAATAACAATTTAGTATTTTCCCCCATTGAAGTTCACTGATGCTTGGGAATCCACTTCACAAACCATTTGGGAACGCATGGATCCGGGTCAAGGACTCTGTCTACATGTTCTAGAAAGTAGGAAGAGCATTCGCCGTGGATAAAGCAAATGAAGGAGACGGAGTCCACCACAGGCAGTGGTCATTAAGCTTGCAGAAACAGGTAAAAAAAAGGTCTGCTGAGCGCTCCTGAAGCTCCAGCATGAGCCAGAAACTATACTCCTAACCAGCACCACAATGGCATTTTCCTCAGCCACACCCAGCAGGCTATCTTTATTTATAGGAGTAGACAGAGAGGAGTTTAAAAATGGAGAGCCAGAGGAAGATCAAACAAATGTCTCAATTTCTTCATTTAAACAAATGGAGGGCTTGGGAAGGGTCCGAGAGCCTTATGAGGAGCAAAGAAAGGGAGAAGAGTAAAAGTGAAGTTGGCTGTTGTCAGAGTAGATCCTGAAGGGCATTCTAGAAGAGAAGCAGTTACAAGTGATGACAGAAGTCATGAAACCAGACTGCTAAACTGGGATAGAGATGAAAGACAGGAAGTAACAGAGCTCAGAAGGCTAAGTTTCTGCAGGCATAGTGTTCTGTTCCAAATAACCAACCTGAAAATAAGTTTTTGTAACATCTACCATTCGCAGACTAACATTTGAAAGTATCAGGGTCCTAGCCACAAAACTTCAAAGCCTCTGTTCTAAACACCAAAAAGTTATAGTTACATTACAAAATACACCAGACAAGCACTTGCCCATTTAAAAATGCAGGCGTGGATCCTGCTCATTTTGAATGACCACAACTATTTTCCAGTTGTAATTCTGGGCCTATTAAGCAGAACTATTTCATACTTAAGATGTTAGAAGTGGTTGATATACCATGGAGATGAGGTTATACAACAATACAATTCAAGTCTTTGAGGTTAGATCCATAAAAGTCAGTCCTAAAGTTTTTCTTTCAAATAAAAATTTCTTAGGGGAGAATGAATCAAGGAGCGCTAGTATAAAGTAATAAAAACATAACCTAGGTCAGCCTGAATTCGCATGTGGTAGGACTGGGACAGGAAACCAGGATCTGCCTCTGCAGCACACGTACCCCCAGAACAGGCAACAGAGCCTTCCCTGCTTATAATCTCTTCCTGTCCCAGCAGGTGAAATTCTGAAATAAAACAAAGCCAGTAGTGGCAAAACCATGACTTCCCAGTAGATGGGGACGTTACCATTAAGAAGAACACACCAGTAAGCAGTCGTGTGACCTCACAACATGATAAACAAGACACAATTTAAGACAGGACTGTCCCAATACAACAAAATTAAGAAAAGGCCAACTGTCTAAATCCTCACATTATACACAAAATTTTAAAATAATTTCTTACTTAATAGAAAAAGATGTCATTTTTCCAAACAGAGACCTATCTACCTAATCATATCTTTGCCTCTAGGGCACTTGCATAAGGAAAATTAGCTTTGTGACCTTTACGTAGAAAGGGGGCTGTTTTTACCCTGGTTAGCACAAAGATAAAGTAATTGCACCAGGTCTGTCCAGAGGGTATCCAGCCACATAACTGAAAAAGAAACATTTACTGAAGATACAAAAAACGGTGTACACAGGACAATGACCCTTCAGTCCCCTTCAAAATAGTCCCCTTGACACTTCACACAGTTCTCCCAGTAAACGGTGTACACAGGACAATGACCCTTCAGTCCCCTTCAAAATAGTCCCCTTGACACTTCACACAGTTCTCCCAGTCACCGTCAGCTGCCCCGTCATACTTTCCTGAATCTCACTGACAATCTGAAATCTCTTTCCTTTCAAAGGTGATTTTAGTTTTGGGAAAAGGCAGAAGTTGCAGGGCACCACATTTGGCCTTCAGGGAGGCTGAGTCACCTGGGTGATTTAATACTTCGCCTAAAAATTCTGCATAAGACGTGATGCATTTGGCAGATGTGCTGTTGTGATAAAGCTGCCAGTCATCAGCTGCCCACAGCTGTGGTCTTCTGAATCATCTGAATATTTCCACGGAGGAATGTTCAAGCTTAATGCAAAATTTGGTGCAGATTCGTTGCTCTATTCACTTAGTCATTTTGAATGCAGTAGTTCACATGCTCACTCAGTGGTGCCTACTGCCCCATGACTACTACAGTGAAGTCGTCATTATTCACGCATGCACATTCCAGTCCACTCTCCTTGGCTGCCAGGTTACACTGATGTCGCACAAACCATCCTTGTTATATTAGCAATGGTTGGACTTTTTCCTGATAGACCTTGTATCTCCAAGGTATGGTAAAACCTTTAATTGTATGATTTCAAACTGAACTGAAATAAAGCTGATTTGTTTTTGTTTTTTAAACATTTTATTTATTTATTTTTAGAGAGAGGGGAAAGGTGGGAGAAAGAGAAAGAGAAACATTAATGTGTGGTTGCCTCTTGCGTGACTGCACTGGGGACCCGGTCTGCAACGCAGGTATGTGCCCTGACAGGGAATCAAACCAGTGACCCCCTGGTCCACAGCCTGCGCTCAGTCCACTGAGTCACACCAGCCAGGGCTAAAGCTGATTTCTTCCTATTCTTCACTAATGAAAACACTAGGTACATAGATACAAATTCAAGTATATGTGCATTTCTAACACACAACAGCTAAGGGGAATTACTTTAAAAGACTTTCAAATAGCCTGTATACAAGCTTCAACATGTAACTCCCTTATCTATCTTATCTATATAAGGGAGTTACATGTTATAGATGCTCCTGACTTCTCTCACTTGTATAAGAATCACCTGGGGGCTTCTTTCTTTTTCTTTTTCTTTTAAAGATTTTATTTATTTTCAGAGAAAGGAAGGGAAAGAGAAAGAGAGGGAGAGAAACATCAATGTATTGCCTTTCACACACCCCTACCAGGGACCAGGCCACAACCTAGGCACATGCCATGACCAGGAATCGAACTGGCAACCTTTAGCTTTGCTGTATGACACCCAACCAACTGAGCCACACCAGTCAGGACGGGGGCTTATTTTCAAAGTTGACACTTAGGATTTTGTTTTTTATATTTCAAAAGTACATTAAAATGCCTACCAGAAGCAACCTTCTGTTAGGAAAACAGATTCTGGATATGTCATACTGTAGGAAAGCTGTTTTTATATTTGGCTAGAAATAACTGCTTTTTTGAGTTTCCTATAAATGAGTGGTAATTATAATTCTAATCAACTATGGCAATATGTCTATGTAAAAAACAAAAAACAAACACACACTAGTTTTTCCCTGGTTTGGCAGTGAGTGTAAAAATATATATAAAATTTTAAAAATATCAGTTGAAAGAATAAATATACATTGAGTACCTACTATTTGTAAGACATTAATGCTAGACACACGGAGAGTACACATCCCTAGTTTTATAAACAGGATTTCTATAATCCAGAACATCATAATGTTTGAAGAGAGACAAAATACAAAATACACTGGCAAAAAGATATCACATACTGCTTTATAAAGCTAAATGTTCAGGATGAGGCAAACAACTGGTTCTCCAACTGTGCTCCAAGGAACCCTATGCAGGTTCCCTGGAGACCTCAAGCAGATCAAGGGAAAGCTGAATAGGTAAGGTTACAGGACACCTCCCATTCCTCTCCTCCACCAACTGCTTTGTTGTAGCTAGGATTCAGCATAAGACTTCACTGGGGGCAGAGAGAAAGAATTGTTCTGTTTTAAAAGTAAAATGCAGGAAAGTTTGGTAGCCATTGGTATAGGCAATAATGAAAGATTAGGTTGAAAAATGAGAAGTTCCACTGGGAAGGGCCCTGCATGGCAGGTATTTGTCCAAACTTATTCTTGTAAGCAAAACAGGCCGTAGATTTTGAGATGGTATAATAAAAGCAATGCTTAAGAATTTATTTGTGATAATATCCAAGATTAACCACAAGTGATGGAATTTGGAACAAAAATTAGGAAATTACAGTAATGTTTGGATACAAACTATCAATGAGAACAAAGAGGAAGACAAGAATGTGAATGTAACATTACAAAGGAAAAGTTGACGGAGCAAGGTAAAAAGGAAGAAAACTACAACTTCCTCCCCAAACTTAAACTAAAAGAATCCTTGCATCTGTATTATCCACTATAAGCAGCTGAATAATGGTTGAAAATGAGGCGAATCTTCTTTGGAAGTGCACTATGTTGAGCTAAAAGAATAAATCTAGCTAAGCTTGATTCTAAAAATCTATAATAGGTATTTTTTATATGTCCAATCATAAAATAAATGACCATTCTACTTTATCATTTGCTTCAAAAGAAAAGAAATGATAAGGAAAGATTTTTGCTTTTATCTCCAGAAGTTGTTTCATAAAATATCGTTAACTTTGAAACTACAAAGAAACAATAAAAATCACCCCTCAAAATAATAATCATGAAATTATTTGCTTATGACTAGAAGGGATCTTATGAAGCATGATGGCACTGTGTACACAGGGAAGTTAACAGAGCAGCAGCAGCAGGCAGGAGAGCAGACGCGATCCAGGTGTGTTCTCACTTTGAGAGAGAGGCTCAAAGATTACAATGCCTACCACACCAAGAGTCAAAAGAAAAATTTGTATTAGTCAGGTGTAAAGACTATAAAACAATATTGCTCCAACCTGAGAACAAAATTTAAAAAAATATAAATGAAAAGACATACATACAATGTTCTTGGACTAGAAGACTTAACATCGTTAAGATGGTAGTACTCCTCAAATTGATCTACAGATTCAATGAAATCCTGTCATTTTGCAGAAATTGGCAAGATGACTCTAAAATTCACATGAAAATACAAAAAACCCAGAACAGCCAAAACAATCTTGGAAAAGAACATAGGGCTTTAAGGACTAACACATCTTGAATTCAAAACTTACTACATAGGTACAGTAAGCTAGACAGTGTAATACTGGCATAAAAAACAGACATACAGATCTAAGAAACAGAATTGCAAGCCCAGAAATAAATCCTTAATTCATACAGTCAACTGATTTTTAACAAAGGTGCCAAGACAATTTAATGGGGAAAAGAGTCTTTTCAACAGGTTGTTCTTGAACAACTAGTTATCGATATGTAAAAGTATGAAGTTGGATACCTACCTCACCCTTTATACAAAAAATTAGGTCAAAATAGATAATACATCTAAAGAAATGTATTTATATTATATATAAATACACTTAAAAAGTTGTGGAAAGGTCTTCTATTCCTGGTAGCTATACACAACTACCAGGAAAATGCCATTATTCTGTTCTCTAAGCAGCAGTTACGTTGGACTGTGATCTCCATAAAAAATTCCTGAGCCTGCCTGCCTGGCGTAGCTCAGTGAATTGAGCACGGGCTGCGAACCAAAGCATCACAGGTTCGATTCCCAGTCAGGGCACATGCCTGGGTTGTAGGCCACGGCCCCCAGCAACCGCACATTGATGTTTCTCTCTCTCTCTCTCTTTCTCCCTCCCTTCCCTCTCTACAAATAAATAAAATCTTAAAAAAAATTCCTGAGCCCTATAACTTACAGTAAATATACTGCTCAAGAAACAAATGAGAGAGAGCACCTTAGCAAGACAACTGAGGCCGAGGCTATCGGAAGAGCTGAGGTAGGCAGAGTCCTAAAGCCTGTCAGCTTCAAAGGGGGCACAGCCAGCAGAGGAAAAGCAGAAGTAATGAGCTCTAAGAAACACAGCAAACCACCTGAGTAAGTTCTTTCCTGAGCAACGAGCAGCTCCAAAAGGACAGTATGTCGAGTCTTTAGTTTTAGTCCAAATGCCACCTGCTTCGTTTTAAAAAATTAATTAGGAATTAAAAACCAAACCAAACCACCCAAGTCATTTTGTTTTCTTTGGAGATCTGATTTAAGTACACTTTTGACCAAAGTCTGGAAAGAATCAACTTATATGAAAAAGCAAACCCAAAAGTACTGTTCTCGTTAAAAATATTTAGTTTGCCATTTGTGTCTCTGTCCTTCTTACAGAGACCAACGAAGCAGCCTAGAATATGACTAGAAAACAGACGTCTCATCAACACACTGTTCGGAAAGAGCACGGGGGAGAGGCTTCACAAGCGACCAGACAAGTACTTCAGATACTACATTATATGACCCAAAGCTTGAATACCAAAGCCTATAGCTCTAGTTTGCTCCAGACTGCATTAATAATAATAACAAAACCTCACATTCTTCCTATATAAAACGAATAATTAAATTTTATAGTGTTATAATAAAATGACATAAAAACAGAAAAATACCCGAGAGAAAAATATTTCCTACTTAAAAAACAGTAGTTCTTATTTTTCCTACTAAAAAAAATTCTGAGATGTACAAATTGGATTCTGTAGTTAAAACTTTAAGCAAATTATTTTTTTTAAAGATTTATTTATTTTTAGAGAAAAAGGAAGGGAGGGAAAAAGAGAGGGAAAGAAACATTAATGTATGGTTGCCTTTCACATGCCCCCTACTGGGGACCTGGCCCGCAACCCAGGCATGTGTCCTGACTGGGAATCAAACCAGCGACCCTTTGGTTCACAGCCCATGCTCAATACACTGAGCTACACCACCAGCCAGGGCAACAAATTATTTTTTAAATAAAATGTTTCGTCTTAGTTTTTCTAAGCCTTCTAGTGACATAAAAGGAACTGTAATTAGCAACTCAACATTTGGAAAGCAATTCAAAAGTTGAAGAATGAGAGAGAAAGAAAAAGAAAGTAAGTAATTCTGTAGAAAATTTAGGGCAAAAAAAGTAAATTCTGAAATATTCAGGAATCAAAATATGAAATTTAGGAACTGAACTGCCAGTACTATTAGCCAACACAGTAGTCTTTTACAAAAACGTACTCTCAACCCTATAGCCAAAGTGTTCAGAAATAGGTAAAGAAAAAGTAAATGAAATAAGTGAATTCCAATTCTTACAGCTACATGCATGTGTTTGTTTCCTTGGTAAATATATAAAACAGTTTACAGATTCAAGCTGTTTTGTTCTAATATAAATTAGAAGAGCAACTGTTCAAATGCACATGCTCACTTAAAACTCTTTGCCAGGGCTATCTGGGTAAAAAAAGCAATCAGCTTTATATTTAGTCACATGGAATAGACATTAAAATGGAGACAATTTATCCACATTCTTTCACTGCCCTGCTTTATTACTAGCTTTAACATATCTGCTATTCATAAAGACTCCAATGAGACTCTGCAGAGCAAGAGAAAATAAATCTAAACCCAGACAGCGACTGGGTATGCTAGCATCACACAACACTACAAGTAAACTGTCTTCCTGAAAATGTCCTAGACTCATTTGGAGCTAACTACTAGACAGTTTGACCACATAGAGTGTAAGTCATTTTCGGAGTCTCTCACTGCAACAAGGTAAGTATTAAACTTTCTCACTCTTACCATTCAAGCAAGTTGAGAGAAAAAAAAAAAACCACATCCCACTGCTTTGAAACTACATTTCTTTGACTACTAGTGAAGTAGACTATCTTTATTGTTTTTCTTAGTTTGCAGCATGTCTTCTAAAATTTATGGTACTTCTTCAAATGTCTTTAATTTTTTTATAATCAAATATTTCAGTATTTTACTTCATGAATTTTTGCTTTGATGGCATGCTTATAAAGTCCCTCCCCATGTCTAAATGATATCAATTCACAGATTTGTTCTAGAACTTCCATAATAGTTTTAATGCTTTCTCCTCTTTAACCATTTAAGTTTCACGTTGGTGACTGCTATGAAGTGTAAATCTAATTCCCTCAAAGTCCACCTTTACTCCATATTTAAGTATTATCTTTATCATATATTAATAAAATACCTATATAAATTGTCTTTTTTGGATTCTGTATTCTTTACCACTGTGGTAATTAACTATGTTTATTTTTTATCCTCACCCAAGGAATCTTCACTGCTTTTAGAGAAAGAGGTAGAGAAACATCGATGGAAGAGAGAAATATCAATTGATTGCTTCCAGAAATATCAATTGAAGGGCCCCAACAGGGTATCGAACCTGCAACCTAAGTATGTGCCCTGCCCTGAAACTGAACCCACAACCAAGCCACATAAGCCAGAGTGATAACTATGTTTTAATTCTAGTACATTTTACTGTATGGTAGGGCAAGTCCTCTTTTGTGACTCCTGTAGAAAAGAACTTTAGAATTTTGTCGATTTCTACAACATAGAGATATTATCTTTAGAGATTTGAGGACAACACAAAACTTTATAGAGTTACATATTTCCATTCAAAGTAAGGAACATTTCTCTACTTAGTCAAATATTTTAGGTCCTTCTGCAGTGTTTTTATAGGTCATCAGCTTATCCATATATATGATGTTTATTTTTACATATTTCAAGTTCTGTTTCTATTGTGAATGTTTTTATTTTATATAGTCTAACTGATTAATGATATTAAATAAAACAGAAATTTTAGTTTCCATACATATCTTGAATCAGACCACCTTACTCTTAGTACTAAACAATATTTTAATTTTGTGTAAATTAAATTCTACTTTATGCTGTATTCTACTTTTTTGCATTTTTAAAGATTTTATTTACTTATTTGTAGAGAGGGAAGGGAAGGAGAAAGAGAGAGAGAGAAACATCAATTTGCAGTTGCTGGGGGCCGAGGCCTGCAACCCAGGCATGTGCCCTGACTGGGAATCGAACCTGCAATGCTTTGGTTTGCAGCCCGAGTTCAATCCACTGAACTACACCAGCCAGGGCCTCTTCTTTGCATTTTTAATAAATAAAAACATATTTTTGACCTTAGCATACAAATAAATACAGCAGAGAAGTTCTATATGCTATAAAAATGTATAAACAAAAATTTTAAGGTCACCTTATTTTAATAAGCAACTTCCTATACTATGTATCTCAAATTACTCCATTTAGCTTTCCCTCACCTATTCTACCATACCATTTTTTTTAACATCTCAATAATCTCTGTGCTACCTACACAGCAGACCAGTAAATGCTGGTCTACTTGCCCCCAGTAGGGACACATATCCTTCTTTTAGTAGCCCACAGCAAAGCTGAAGCAATAAACTTCGTAATGGTTCTAACAAAAGAGCATTACAATACAGAGTTACTTAGAGCTGGCTCACTAGAAAAGTGACTCTGAAAAGCCCAAGCCAACCCTCCTTATAGGGCTTTCCTGCCCCCCTACCTGGATAGCCCCTAGCCATAAGACCACCTGCCTATCCACCACCCCAGGTGCCTACCTACCACAGGGCCTTTCCTCCCTCCTGCCCAAAGGGCAGGCTGTTGATCCTGATCAACCAGCTTTAAGGCTGGCTGCCCATCCAACTTGAGCATTTCCTGCCCGTCTATCAAGTCTACTGCACTCCTAGCTCGAAAAATGTGCCTACTCAGCTGCAAGGCTGTGGCTTGCCCACCCCACTAGAGCACCAACCACAAATGAATTTGAAACACGTTTAAACTTCTCAGAATCCAAGGCTTCCCAGGCCATATCCTGCTCTAGGATCTGACTCTTCTTAAATGGCTGCCATGGCACTCCTAATGTCACGCCCATCGGATGAGATCCCTCTGTTACTCACAGGACCTTGTCCTATCAGACCTACAGGGCAACCACAGGAGAACACAACAGTGCAATATTGGAATAAAATAATCTGTATGACACTATTTCACACTGCTCTCTAAACCACACATTCACACCCCAGCTTTCCCTAATTACAACTTGTCTGAGGTCTCCATTTGGAAAACTATGCCACGGGTTTCAATATACCATTTTTCTTGCTTTTTTTCCCATGGCTTGGTACCCACAACTCTGAAAATGCCTAAGGCAGAGCTTCTTAACATGGAGTATACGAACTCCCTATGGAACTGTGATACCATGGAATTAAATGTAGAAGTCTGTATGTGTATTCTTTCTGGGGTGAAGGTATACAGTTTCACTAAGTTCTCAAAAGGGACCCAAAATAGATTACGTCTTGAATTTCTCTGTGCCGTCCATAGTGACAAACACAGCAATGTACACATTCTACAGTGCAATAATATTTGTTGCTGGGCTATTCACATAAGACCACTTATAGCTTCCTCACTCTTTACATGGAGACTCTAATTTCATTCATTCAAAATACATTTATATTTTACCTGTACTATGTGCCAAAACACTGTATTAGCCTCCAAGGATTAAAAAAAAAAAAATACAGTAGCCACATACAAGGAGCTCAAAGTATAATAATGAGAAACAGTGAAATATCTAATTATAATACTACGTTATCAGTAAATGATCTGGTCAATATGGGGTGGGTCGATGTGATAGCTGAAATTACGAGTATATACAAGCAGCTGATATGGGCTAAGCGGAGGGCAAAGAAAAACACTGGGAACACAAGCACGTTAAGGGCAGTGTGATGGCAACAAAGCCCAAAAGTAAAGTATTCAAGGAATGATTAATAAGATAGATGTGAAGAGCAGATTCTGAAGGAGGGAAATCAGCAGTGTCAAATGCAGCAAAGACTGAAAAGAGTACAAAAAAAACAAGCAATTAAAGGTTACTGGCAGCCTCAGAAGCTTCCAAGTTGTGAGTATCAAAGGCAGATTATAACAGCAGGAGAAGTCCAGTGAAAATCAGAGTTAAGAAGCTTGGTTAAGAAAGGAAGAAAGGCAGTATAGCCACTACAAGAATTCAAGATAAAAAGTGATCCTTTTAGGATGAGAAGGATTTGAATAGGTTTTCAGGCTAAAGGGAAGGAATAAGTGGAAAAGAAGAGGTTAAGAGTTCAGAAACAGAGAGCTGATATAAGAGCAAGGACCCAGAAATGGCAAAACGGACAGAGTCCAGGGCATGACTGGAGAAGGTGAGACTAAACGGGAAGTGAGGTGTTCCCTCCACTAAACACCAAAGGAAAGAGAACAACGCCGGCAAGGAGGAAGACGAATGTGTAGCTGGAGGAAGGGCAGACGGTTGGTGATGGGAGAGCATTCCCAATAACCGTATATGATTTTTCACTTACTATGACAAAGGAGCTGGTAAGCAAAGTGATTCTTCAGGCTAAATCCAACTTGAATGGTCACAAATAAGGAATTAAATGAAATTACACAGTATCAGACTACAGTCAAAGCATGAGGTTAGAGACAAAGTATATTCTGTGTTATTTCACCAAAACCAGTATGGTATGTATTTTTGATCAGACCTAACAGCCTAAATGCGGTAGGGAAAATGATTCAGGACTAGAATGGGCAAACTTTTTCTATAAAGCACCAGCTATTAAATGCTTTTTGACTTTGTAAACCATATACTCTTTATTATAATTACATCACTCTCTATTGCTACTGCATCACTGTAGCATGAAAGCAGCCACAGATGATGCATAAAGAAATGGCATAATTGTGTTAAAATAAAACTTTATTTACTGATGAGTGGATTTGGACCACAGGCCTTAAGCTTACCAACTCCTGTTCTTTAGGCTGAGAATACTACAATGGAAATAAAGCAATAGAAAGAATCATGAGGAAGAATGAAATAAAAAGTAGGAGAAGCCACAGAAGTAAAAACATAGTTCAGTTGGAGTATTAAATCAAAGAGCAACATATGAATAAGGAGCAATAATAGGAACAACAGAAAGAGGATGAGGGAGAAAAGCAGGTAAGAAAGGAACACTAGAAAGAGACAGGAAACTAAGTAAAAAGCAAGTTGAAATGATATGCCAGTTGCTTGAAAAGAAAATTTTTAAAAAATGAAGAGAAAAAAACTGAAAATATTCTAGATCTGTTTGCAACTGAATTCAAAAAAAGGATAAAATGCTAATTATGTGTGTACAAAAGGAATCCACAGCTTATAAGATGTAAAGCTATTTTCATTTTGCCCATAATTCAAACTGATACATGTATAACATTCAAGAAAGCAAATGAAATTTACTCATAAGACCATAACAAGATTATCTACTATTTCTAAGACTCTAGTTCATTTGCATTTTTTGTATATAAATATGACAAGTTTTAAAATTTACTGACGTCAATAAAGCTAGCTAGCATTAAGAACTTAAAAGCCACATCGACCTTACTAACTTTAAAAAGTTTCTCCAAAAATAAAGCCAAAGACTTAAAAAAGAAAAGAATCTCAACCCATATAAAAATCTGAATTTTATACTACACTGGAAATTTTGGTTTTACTTTTGGCTTCATTTGTAGGGAAATCCTTTAAGCTAAAAGCAGATTTACTGACACAACTCAGCTAAACAAGATACAAGACCCCTTGATTTATGCCACTACAGCATAACATTTAAGAGCAAGACCTGGAGTGAGAGAATGCTGGGTTTGTGTCTTCATTTTTACCAACTTATTTAAAACTGTGACTCAGTTTCCTCATCTACAACATATGGCTAATAATCATACTCAGTTTCAGAAAGAAGTTGTAGCGACTAAAATGAAACCAATGCACACAAAACACACAGCAGAGAGTCTGACACACAGGTTACGCACTCAAAATTTAGCCATTATCAACCTTAAGAAGTAGACATCACTATTACAAAGAAAATTAAGAGAAAGCTCTGAAAGAAAACAGTGTCTTCCTTCTCACTTACCTCTATAAACCCTTAAAAATTTTAAAATAAAACCTCAATCCATCTACCCATTTAAAATGCACAAAAGTAGTATCAAACTAACACCAGCAGACTATTCAAGATAATCTCCAATCCTGAGACAAAAAGACACCTGTGAGGCAGGGAAATAAAGTACCAACCCTCAAGACCCACAGAAAAGAGCCGTTTCTAGGACCTTACGTGAACCCAGAGGTTCACATCCCTGACTGCACCTCGGAAACACATGCCCAGAGCCTCTCTGAGGCTAATTATAATTTAAGTCAGAATCTCTAAAATTGAGAATTAGACATTTTTGAAACTCCATGGATAACTAAAATATGAACCCAGAATTAAGAATCAATGGTTAAACCCTACCTTCCTTTACTCAAAGGGACTAGAAATCTGAGTAAGTCTTTAACACAAAATAAAAGCAGTACTAAATTCCGTGATTTCTATTTTTTATAATTAACGAACAATGCCAATTAATTATTCTAAAAAAGTTTTCTCTATACTGACAGTATCTCCATAATAATTTTTTTTTGCATGTTTAAAGATTTTCTTTTTTAATTATATTTTATTGATTATGCTATTACAGCTGTCCTGATTTTTCCCCCTCTGCCCCCTCTCCACCCAGCACCCCCTACACTGCTCAGGCAATCTCCACACCATTGTTCATGTCCATGGGTCATAAGTATAAGTTCTTTTGGTTACTCCATTTCTTATACTGTACTTTACATGTCCATGGCTACTCTGTAACTGCCTATTTGTACTTCTTAATCGCCTCACTTCTTCACCCTTTCCCCCATACCTCACTCCTGCCTGGAAACCATTAAAACACTCTCCATATCCATGATTCTGTCTCTGTTCTTGTTTACTCACTTTGTTTTTTAGATTCAACTGTTGACAAATACGTACTTTTGCCATTTTATCATTCACAATTTTGATCTTATTTTTCTTCAGTAAGTCCCTTTAACATTTCCTACAATAATGGTTTGGTGATGATGAACTCCTTTAGTTTTTTCTTGTCTGGGAAGATCTTTATCCGCCATTCAATTCTAAATGATGTCTTTGCTGCGAAGAGCAATCTGGCTATAGGTCTCTACTTTTCATGACTTTGAATATTTCTTGCCAAGCCCTTCAGGCCTGTAAAGTTTCTTTTGAGAAATCAGCTGACAACATTATGGGAACCCTCCTATAGGTAAATAACTTCTTTTTTCTTGCTGCTTTTAAGATTCTCTCTTTATCTTTAACCTTTGGTATTTTAATTATGTGTCTTGGAGTGGGCCTCTTTGCATCCATCTTATTTGGAACTCTGTGCTTCCTGGATTTGCATGTCTATTTCCTTCACCAAATTAGGGAAGTTTTCTTTCACTATATTTTCAGATAGATTTCCAATTTCTTGCTCTTTCACTTCTCTTCCTGGAACCCCTATGATGTGAATGTTGGACTTCTTGAAGTTATCTTGAAGTTGAGGCTGTCTGCACTATCCTCATTTTTTTAGGATTGTTTTTACTCCTTGTTCTGCATAGTTGTTTTTTTTTTGCTTCCTTATGTTCCAAATCATTGACTTGATTCTCAGCTTCATCCATTCTACTGTTGTTTCCCTGCAAATTGTTCTTTATTTCAATTAGTGTATCCTTTGTTTGACTGGATCTTTTTTATACTGCTGAGATCCTCACTAAATTCTTTGAGTATCCTTATAAAGTGTTTCAAACTCTGCATCTGATAGATTGCTCATCTCCATTTCATTTAGCTCTTCTTCTGGAGTTTTGATCTGTTCTTTCATTAGGGCCATGTTTGTGTCCTCATTTTGGCAGCCTCCCTGTGTTTGTTTCTATGTATTAGGTAGAGGTGTTTTGACTCCATGTCTTGGTAGTGTGGCCTAATATATTAGGTGTCCTGTAGGGTCCAGTGGCACAGCCTCCCCTATCACTTAAGCCAGGTACTCAAGGTACACCCTTTGTGTCAGCTGAGTACACCCTCCTCTTGTAGTTGAGCCTTGATTACTCTTGGCAGGTCAACAGGAGGGATTTACCCAGGCCAGTCAGCTGCAAGGATGGGCTGTGACCACTGACCATCAACCTCCACCCTCCATGTAGGATCAGCTGCACAGGAGTAGGGTGGTGATGCTCTGACATGGTCTGTAGTTGTCCACTGGGTACACTGACCCGGGGATTTCCTGAGTGGTACAAGACAAGGTCAGCCTCCACCTGTGTTTTGCCCAGGGCCACCCTGCTTGAGCTATAAAGCAATTTGAGATGGTTGCTACTTGTGCTGAGCTTGGCGATTCCCAGGCGAAGCCAAGCTGTGAATCTGGGCTGGCTGCAGCTAGTGAAGGACCTGGGGCTCACTGAGGCCAGCTATGGCTTGTCTGAGAGGATGTAGGAAGTTGTGCAGCAGGAGCCAAGACCAGCCATTCACATGGGAAAGCAGCTTAGGTGGGCCCATGAGTTGGGTGGGGCAGAGTTTCTGGGGATCTCCAAGGTGGGTCAAACAGTGTTAGTCAGGTTGATGGGAGTCTCAGATATGGCACCATCTTGCCTGTGGGGGAAAGGTTTAGAAAAAGGACAATGGCCTCAGCTCACCTAGATACCAGACACTTCAGATTCTCCCAGTATTCCACTGGTGCCTTTTAAGCTGCTATTCCCGTGTTGGAGCTCAGAATGAGAGTCCATTTGTGGGTTCTTTAAGAGCAACAGCCTGTGGCTCCAACAGTTTCTTCCACCAACGCATCCCTGCTAACTTTTGCAGCCAAAAGTTGTGGGGACTTATCTCCCTGGCACTGGAACCCTGGGCTGAGGGTCCTGGTGTGGAACTGGGACTCCTCAGTCCCAAGATATCCCTCCTGAATTTTTAGCCACCACATGCATATGTGGGACCAGCCTGTTCTGTGTCTGCACCCCTGCTACCAGTCTGGATGGATGCAGTTTCCTCAATTCCCTAGTTGTCAGACTTCCATTCAACTCAATTTCTGATGGTTCTGAGTGATGGCTGTTCTATATTTTAGCTGTATGGTTTAGCTGTATGTCAGACTTCCATTCAACTCAATTTCTGATGGTTCTGAGTGATGGCTATTCTATAATTTTGATGTGGCTGTATGAAGAGATGAGCCATGCCTGCCTATGCCGCCATCTTAACCAGAAGCCCTATAATAATACTTCCATAGAAGACATCTTCTGCCAGAATAGTGTTAAGAATCTGGCTTAAGAGACCAGAAATCCTAAACATGTGACTTAATACTATTTTCCTATTTTCAGGATACTATGCACTGGACACAATTGTATAATTCGCTAAACCTCTACAGTCTTTAAATAAAACACCTAAAATTACTCTACTATTGGATGTCCTCATCAAGAAAACTATATAAAAATATATCTATTCACTTACTGAATGTACTAAACACTGTCAAAGCTGTCACTCTGATCTGTATTTTCTTGGCTTTCTACAATAAACACAAATTACTTGAGTAATAAAGATATAAAATAATAAAATAAAATAATAATTTAAAGATATTAATTTTGAAAAGGATCAAAGAATGCAATATTGTATCTCCAACTAACAGTTACATTCCAAATTTAGGAAATGCCAATTCACTTTAAGAACAAAAAACAAAGCATATCATGAATGGCTGTTAGCTAAATGTCCTGGTACCCGATAGAACAGGGAACATTTTGTTGTTGTGGCCAGTACATTTTCCAGAGTGCTATGTATTAAATTGAACTAAAATTTTATCTTCCCTTTGGCTTATGTTCCAAAGTCAATTTTTATATTTAAAACAGTGAAGTACTACAACAGTATAAGTATAAATATATATATTTGTACCCCTACCCATAAACAAGATCAATTCCAAAGGCAACAAGTGAAAAAAGACTTGTTTCCTTGTATGGGCCACTGAAGGACATGTAGACAAAGAGCTGTGAATCAAAGACACAGACACCCTGCAAAGCAGAGTACCTGGCACTGCTAGCTTCTGAAAAGCAAGCTGACTATAGGTGAGAAACCTGGTAAGAGGTCCAAGAGAAAGGCTTTAACATTTGGGTGGCTTGCAACTTCTAAATAACAGTGTAAAAAAATTAGCACAATAAAAACAGTTGTAGTCACAAATTGAATCATAAAAATTAACAACTGTTGAGTTATAATTTGCAATAGAAGTGACTGTGGAATTTGACAAAAAGGAAAAAAATCAATTTAAGAATTTTAGAACCAAATTCAAAACTGCCCAGAAGAGTCTTTCAACATCACTGAACACTCAGCACTGCAAAGTGCACTCCCTAAGTGAGTAACAGCAATTCCTACATCTTCCTCCTCGATGGATACTTGAAACATTCTAAATTTTTAACATCACTACATCATTACTTTTATATTCTCAAAATGTAGTCCCACACGCCGAATGTTTTTTCTAGTATACATGATCTACTTTACTATTTATCTTCATTAAATAATCATTTTCTATCCACAGCTGCCTTTCTACCTTAGTCCTGTGCTTTCGATTTCTTTCCAGAGTATTTATAGAACCATAAGCATAATAAAATTATAAGCATTATAAAACTAAAAAATTAGAACAAATGGGACAAAAAACTTTCAGTTGCATAAAATCAGTAGCATTCTTAACCATAAAACTGTAGAAAATCCTTTATAAACTATTTTTTTAATAAAATACAAACTCCCATTATCCTACTAAAAGCACCAAGGATTCCACTCAAGGATTTCCACTCAAGTTTTAAATATTTCCCAACAAAAATGCATTGAAGTTCCCATTTGTTTTTTAATTAGATTATTTTTAAAAGCTCATATTTCTTTTTTAAAAAAGCCTGTAGAATCTGCTTGAACAAACCTTATAAAGCATGAAGTATATTTAGGAAATAAAAACTCACCTCGTCTTGCGTAAGTGGAGTCCATATCCTTAAACTGTACCACAACGAAGTCTGAACACTTGAACAAAATACTCTCCATTATTTCTTCACGTTTTGGCCCTGAACTGGATTCTGTACTTTTCTCATGTGCAGCATCGAGTACCAAATCACACTAAAATGAAAAACACAAGTAAATATTTAAACATTTATAAAATAAAACTTGACAGGCATTCTTCAACACATCAAAGTACTATTCTTACATACCTTTGGCAAAAAAAATCCATCTCAAGAGAATTTATAGTTATATCTTTTTCTCAGAAATACAATGTTACCCTTTCCATCATTCTAAAATCCTTTCACCTAAAAGTTGGTCTTTGCTACCATGGTATGTCTTCAGGACATCAACAGTAATAAGAAGGTAAACATATGAACAACCCGATCCCACCCTCTTCTGGTCCACAATGCTTGAAAAGGTCAAAATGTTTTAATAAGCACACGGAGCAACAAGTCTTCTCAATTATATATACCATCTATGAAATAATCAGTATTTGAAACTAAAGAGCAAAATCATTCAAAGTGGTTTTAAAAAGTGCTTTAAAGGTAAAGCACTGGGCGTGAAAATGTGACAAACACGTCCACCTTATAACTACAGATTGCTAAACCAGAAACTAAATAGACACTGTCGGGAAACCACACAAACATATGGTAATTGATGATTCATGAGCTTTCACATTTAACAAAAAGGAAAAGATTAAAAATTACCTTAGGACTGTATGTTTTAAAAACTCCTTCATATATACCTCCATTTTTCACTTGTACTTCACATTTGGATCCCTAAAAACATACAATGAATTTATCAAAGAAACAGTGTGCTACTCAGTCATGGGGGGTAATTGCTTTCAGTTTACTTTTTGTAGCTTATCGAGCTCCATTCAACATATCCAGTGTTCACTTGACAGAATAAAAAATTTTAAAACATAATACACTGAATTCTCAAAATTCTTCAGAGTATCTTGCTCAGAATCTACAGTAGAAACTTAAATACTGAAGTTAAGTATTTCTAACTCCAAATTTATTAGGTGACAAAATAATGCACTAAAAAACTACTAATGAAACTACCAATGTTATGTACACAGCAATGTTAACAAGAATGCTTTTTATAATAAGAGTTACAATAATTTGGGTAGAATTCTTATCTCTTTTTTCTAAATTATCCTGATTAAATATGACCTAACAATGTTACACAGAGACTCATTCACCCACATTTTATAACTTCATAAGATTACTTTCTTGCACTCCCAAGGCAGTTTCTCCCCAATAATCTGACAACTTACAACAACTGATGTAAGTATATGAACCATCCTCATATTTGCATAGATTCCATCAAAAGTTATCTGGAATATTAAGAAAAAACATTATTAGCAATAGGTATTTATCCTTGCATATATATTACAATTAACATTTATTTTTGTTACAAAATGTTTAGTTAGGTTTGTAATACCTTATATGCATTAAAGAAAGATTTGGTTTACTTTGGCCTTTGCTTCCTTAGAGAAGCTTAGGTGTTCAAAATGAAAATCAGTCATACCAACCAACAATGTTTCAACTACACACAATACAAAAAGCAAAAGTGAATTTATGTATGTGAGGAAAGACAAGACCATAGGAACAGACTACACAGATCAACGGCTGGGGAGTAGGTTTCACTATAAAGTTGCATGAGGGATTTTTGGAGGTGACAGAACTGTTCTACCATCTTGATTATGGTGATTGTTATAAAATTGTGTGCACCGAAATTCAGAGACCTGTACACTAAAAGGATTGAGAATGTCTTACTAGATCAATAGGACAGAGTTGGGGGCCTCTCTATAGAAGACCCTTTGACTACATGCTCTCAGCACACATGAATCAAGGATAGTGCTATATGGATCAATCCACACCACGCCTTATTACATACTACAAAGTGTGTGTCTCCCTGACTCTAAAAAAAGAAAATCCGTCCAAAAAAGACAAAGTCTCAAAAATTACTAGGCTTCTCATTTATCTTCTTCCATCATGTGGAACTTATACCTTCTCCCACTCATGCCCAATTTAATTTCACTGATAAAAAGTTCTGAAATTTAAAACCAAAAGGCCCTTTCCAAGGGAGAAAAGTGACAGGAATAAAAGATAGCACATTAATTCCAAGTCAAAAACCCAAATTGCTCTGCAAACTCCAGTTCTGGTGTTCCACTTACTTTTCAGGAGAAAAATTTGCCTTCAGTCATTTATAAAAGAACACATGACATCATTATACATGAAAAATATTATAGATAATTTCACCATTTATACAGTCATCATCAAAAACCACATATATAGCTAATAATTTTATACCAAGCAGGATTGATCTATTAAAGAAATCTGAGCCCTGGCCCGTGTAGCTCAGTTGGTTGGAGCATCGCCCCATAACCAAAGGGTTGCGGGTTCAATTTCCCAACAAAGCACATGCCTAGGTTGTGAGTTTGATCCTAAGTCAGGTGCATGCGATCCCCAGTCTGGGTGCATATGGGGGGGGCAACCAATTGATGCTTCTCTCTCGCATTAATGTTTCTTTCTCTCCCTTCCTCTCTATCTAAAAGCAATGAAAAAAAAAAGTCCTCAAAGTGAGGGTTTAAAAAAAATTATGTATATACACACATTTAACTACCTACCTACCCTACAGGCTCTGGCAGAAGTAACAGTACTGAGTGTGGTTGGTAGGGTATGTAAATGTCTCACACAAGATGGACAGCAATTTGAACATTTCACCTAAAATGTCATATGGTATGCTTGGGTGTGATATTGTTATGCTACAGCATTACATGCTTTTGATTTTGTAATAAAAGATTTTTATGTAACAAAAAAGGGGTGTTATTTGTGCCAGTCCCTGTATATATGTCTGACCTATGACACTAAAGAGAGGGAGTTATTTTGCCTTGGCTACTGGTCTCTGTGTAGAAATCACATTTTAGTTACCAAGTTCCCAAACAAATGACATTCAGGTTACTCACCGTAGACTGAGGCAGTCCCTTGTTATTGTTTCGACCTCTGAAAAAATTAAATATGTTTATTAAATTCAACAGACTAAATATGCTAAAAATATTTTCAAATTTAACACAGCTTATAACCCATTCCAATGAGGCACAGGTGCTCAATCTGTAGGGCGGGATCGTCCGACAGTAAGTATAAAAGCCATCTAAGCACTCTCCAAGTGCAGCTCTCTCCAAGTCTCGCTGGCTCAGAGGCCCAGAACAGGTATGGGTCACGAAAGGGAGGGAGGAGGAAAGAAAGTGAAAGTTATCAAACTAAAATAAATGAAGTAAAAATAAAAATAGACTACTGGCATAACCAATACTAAATATAATAGTCTTTACTCCAAAAGTAACCAATCACTCTGTTATAAAAAGCTACCCAGGAACAAATATAGACTCTATTCCTGATGTGCCTGACGCCCAGTCACCTCCCGTATTTTTCCCTCACCTCTAAAAATAGGCACTGTACTTACAACTGCAGAAAAACATCTGCAAATCAGTTAAATCACTGAAAGTACTTTCACTTCTAAATAATACATGCCTCTGTCGGAATCTATGTAGCGAGTGCCTTTCCCCTGCCCCCCAAACAATGCAGTACACCCACAAAGCAGGCTATCAAGTCATTTCCAGTAATAGGGACTCTATTTTCAAGTTAATTTAATTAGAGAACATAATACACCCAAAGGCTTGCTCCATTAGGAAAGAGTAGGCCCCTTATGAAATGAAAAAAAAAATTAATAAAATGAAATGTTGTATTCCTCATAAACATTAGTTACTCTGGAATAACAGAACTGGAACCTCATTTTGATAAAATTACAACTCTCAAATTAAGCCACAAACTTAAAACGTTCAGAGAGAAGCACAGTTCCGGTCCAGAAAGTCCAGCAGCACGAACGGTGCCAATCCCAGGAAAGCCGCACTGATCTAACGCACTCCGGGGCCAGTGCTGACTGTGACTTGGCCTCCAGCTCTGCCACCTTCTCTCATCTAGAAAATACTGTCTTGAACCAAATCACCTCTGAGATTCCTTCCATTACTAACATTCTGATTCTGTACCTCTTTGCCTCATACATAGCGCAAAGAAATTCCTGAAGTCTAAAGAATATGACTGATAATGTATCATTTACAGAACTGACCACAAACCATACGCTACAGAAACACAATGTCAGGTCTCTCACCCCTATGCTACAGACAGGTGAGAAACCAAACCTTAGCAGTTAAACATCTTGACCAAAGCCACCCAGTTCATGAGCAGCAGAGTAATATTTGAACCAGGTGTTCCAAAGTCCAGACTTTTTATTTTTAAGTTATACTGCCTCTCTGAAATTGCATCGCAGGGAATAAGCTAATCTCGCAATTAAACCTAATAAAATGTGTACATTTTTTTCAAACATTATTTGAATTTACTAGGTTTTTCTATTTATTTGTACTCTGTAGCCAAAGGGTAAAAAAACAGCTAAATCTTGCTTAAAAGGATTATCGTTAGTGGTTGCTGAGATCCACAGTTGAAAGGCTGAAGCAAATGGCACCAATTACATGCTCCGGAACTCATGTGGCATCCCCACAAAGCTATTTAAGAGTTTAAAACATAAAATTCTTTTATAGTAGTCACACTATTTCTTCATTGACTATACATTTATGTATTTGACTTATAAGAGCACCAATTGTTTTGACAATCCAATTTACTTAGAATAAATAGTTCAACAGGGAAAACAGTAAAAGACTCACCATTGTATAAAGTGGTACAGAGTGTGGAAACCACTGGCTTCCCTTGATACACCAGGTGGTTGGGCACCCAAGGGGAATGTTAGCATATCATAGCAGCATTCTCTGTAACTGATAAAATCCCCAATGCATTCTTGTTTTTCTCTTTCTGGATCCACTCAGAGTATGCCTTTACTTTGGTTTTTTCTTTAGTATTTTGAAACAAAGCATACTAATATTTCATACAGTAACAAAAATGAACATTAAAAGCCAAGATCACATTCTAGTCCTAAATATACTTATGATTAGATTGATTAGATTTAACAAAACTATATTCAGCATTCTCAGCTTCCAATAGTTATTAAATGAGGTTTAAGTGTGATTTAAAATGCCAAATTAACACCAAGAAATTTACAAAAATATTAAGTTTACATTGCTTCAAAATAAGGCAAGGGGGAGAAAACTGATGGGGTTAAAAATGAAATAAGATGGCATGAATTTGAAACTGTTGAAGATAGGTAACAGGAGACAATTTCTCTAACTCAAAAAAAAAAAAAGTGCCTTCTGATGTACTGCAGTCAGAGCCTAGATTTAATAAGGTTTAGAAATCTACCAGTTTACAGGAAACATGGGGCAAAATGCATTAACTGATATCATGAAGTTACAAATCAGTTAAATCCAAAATGTGGTAAAGTCAACCTAACAAATAACAGTTTCAACAAATAAATGACAGCAGAAAACACAGCATGGGGAGAGGAATAATTATTATAAACTTCAAGTCACACAAAAGCTAAGTGTGGCTTCCCAATTTCAAAAACTTATTACAAAACTACAGTAATTAACAGTGTGGTACTGGCATAAGGACAGACATAAAAACCAATGGAGCCCTGGCTGGTGTGCCAGCCTGTGAACCAAAGGGTTGCCAGTTCGATTCCTGGGTTGCGGGCTAGGTCCCTAGTGGGGGCCATGTGAGAGGCAACCACACACTGATGTTTCTCTCCCTTTCTCCCTCCCTTCCCCTCTCTAAAAATGAAATAAATAAAATCCTTAAAAAAAAAAGGAAAGGAATAAAGAGCCCAGAAATAAATTCTTTTTAAAAAAGATTTTATTTATTTTGAGGGGGGGGAGGGAGGGAGAAAGAGTGGGAAAGAAACATCGATCAGTTGCCCCTTGCACACCCCCAACTGGGGACCGGGCCTACAACCCAGGCATGTGCCCTGACAGAGAATCGAACTGGCAACCTTTTGGTTTGTAGGCGGGCACTTGACTGAACCTCACCAGCCAGGGCTAAATCCTCATGTTTATGGGCAACGAATTTTTAACAAGGGGATTGAGAGCATTCAATGGGGAAGACATCTTTTCAAGAAACAATTCTGGAAAAAATGGATATCCACATGCAAAAGGATGATGCCAAACTGTTATCTTATATGACACAGAGAATTAACTCAAAATGAATCAAAGACCCAAATTTAAGAGTTAAAACTACAGCACTCAGAAAAAAACAGAGGAAAATCTCCACAACCTTGAATTTAGCAATGATTTCTTAATTGTGATACCAAAAGCATAGGCAACATAAAAAAAAATAAGGTGAGAATTTTATAAAAATTTAGAACTTTTGTGCAAAGGGTACTATCAGAGTGAAAAGACAACATGCAGAAGAAAATATCTGCATATAGTGTATCTGGCAAGAGAGTAAATATCCAGAATACATGAAGAACTCCAACAACTAAACAACAATAAAAGGTACAATCTAATTCACAAATGGGCGAGACTTCCATAGGTATTTCTCCAAAGAAATAATGCAGTTTGCCTAAAAGCACATGAAAATATGCTCCACATCACGAGTCACTAGAAAATGTAAATCAAAGACACAATGAGCTACCACTTCAGCCCTAAGATAGCTATTATTAAGAATAAATAAATAACATGTTGGCAAAAATATGGTGACATTGGAACCCTCCTCGTGCATTGCTTATGGAAAGTAAAATGGTGCAACTGCTGTGGAAAACAGTATGGCAGTTCTCAAAAAATTAAACACAGAATTACCATATGATCCAGCAATTCCACCTATAAACATATATCCGAGTAACTGAAAGGATATGAACAGATATTTGTACATCAATATTCACAGCAACATTTACAATAACAAAAATGTGAAAAAAAATACCCCTGAAATGTCAATCAACAAATAGACAAACACAATGTGGTACATCCACACAATGAAATATCAGCCTTAAAAACAAATGAAGTCCTGATATATGCTACAGCACAGATGAACCTTCAAGAAATGCTAGGTGAAATAAGCCACACACAAATGGACAACTGTTGTATGATTCTACCTGAGATGTAAGTAGAATTCATAGATGAGAGAGCAGCAAGGTAAATGCCAGGGGCTGGGGAATGGTTAAAATAGGAAGCAAGCAATTGCTTAAAAGGTAGAGGGCTTCATTTCGGGGTGAAAACGTGTTGGAACTTTATAGAAGTGGTGGTAGCACAATAATGTGAATGTACTTAATGCCAGTAAACTACTTTTAAAAAAGGTTATACTACTCAGCCATAAAAACATATGAAACACTGCCACTTGCAACAAAATGAATGTATCTTGAGAGTATTATAGGTAAAATAAGCCAGATGGAATGACAAAAACTGTACGATTTCACTCAGCTATGGGATATAAAACAAAAAGCAACAAAACAAGCAAGTAACGTAAACCTACGAGACAGCCAAGAGAATGGTGTTATCCTGGGAAGGGAGTGCGGGGAGGACAAAGAGGGTGAAAGGAGTCAAATATAACGTGCAGGAAGGAGGCTAGGCTTGGGCAGTGAGCACAGACTAGAGTATACAGATGCTGTATTTATTATAAAATTGCACGCCTGAAATTTATGTAATGTTATCAGCCAATGCTATTCCTCCAATAAATTTAATATAAGAACAGATTCTAAAAACTCGTTAAAATGGTAGCTTTCATGTTATGTATATTTTACCACAATTAAAACAGGAGGGTGGGGAAGGTGGAGGAGGGTACAGGAGGGATGAATGGTGATGGAAGGAGACTTGACTAGGGTGGAGAACACACAATGCAGTGTACAGACGATGTGTTGTAGAACTGTGTACCTGAAACCTGTGCAGTTTTGTTCACCAGTGTCATCCCAGTAAGTTTGATTAAAAAAAAACAACACCTCAGATTCTCTTCCCAAAGTAACTTCATTTGCAACTGTGTGTAGTTGGTTAAGTTCATGCCTGAGTGCTCCAAAAACAGTGGAGGTTGCCCTGGCCAGGTGGCTCACTTGGAGTGTCATCCATATACCAAAAGGTCACAGGTTCGATTCCTGGTTAGGGCACATACTTAGGTTGCAGGGGTTCAATCCTGAGTCAGGGTGTGTACAGGCGGCAACCAATCTATGTTTCTCACACAGAAGTTTCTTTCTTTTTACTTCCTTTCCTTTCCTTTCCTTCTTCCTTCTTTCCTTTCTTTCACCCCCCACCTTCCTCTCTAAAATCAATAAACATATTCTCAGGCGAGGCTTAAAAAAATAAAACAGTGGAGGTTGCAGTCAAAGGTAACTGGTAGATTATTAGTAGAATCATCAGATATACAGGCTTAACTGGATAAAAAATAAGATCCAACTATACACGGTCTATAAAAAAGATACTTTAGATTCAAAGATACAAGTACTGGATCCAGCACAACTAACACCCCTTTTTTATTACAAAATCATAATAAGCATGTAAATCTATAATACAACATCACACACAAGCACACCATATGACATTTTAGGTGAAATGTTCTAACTAAAACTATGAATTATTACACCCATATTATTACCCTACCAACCACACTCAAGCAGACATTACTTCTGCCGGACCCTGTAGAATGAAAATAAAAGGATAGAAAAAGACATATCACGCAAATAGCACATACAAGAATGCTGGAGTGGCTGTACTATCATCAGACAAAACAAACTAAAACAATGTTCCCCTGGCCGGATAGCTCAGTTGGTTAGAACATCATCCCGATATGCCAAGGTTCCAAGTTCGATCTCTGGTCAGGGCAACCAATGAACGCATAACTAAGTGGAACAACAAATTGGTATTTCTCTCTCTCTAAAAAGCCACACCTGGCTGGTAGATTGAGAGATCAGTAGATTGAGCTACAGCCTGCAAACTGGAGGGCTGCAGGTTTGATTCCCAGTCAAGGCCTGGGTTGTGGGCCAGGTCCCCAGTAGGGGGCATGAGGGGCAACCACACATTGATGTTTCTCTCCCTGTCTTTCTCCATCCCTTCCCCTCTCTCTAAAAATAAATAAAATCTTTTTTAAAAAGCAATGAAAAAACGTTAGTACAGATAAAAAGGGTATTTTATAACAAAAAGACCGACCCATCAGGAAGAAGAGGCGTTCCACCTGGACTCTCTGTACTTTCTCACAGCTCCGGGGCAGTGAAGGGTAAGCTCTTCACAGAAACTGTGTGCGCCGCCCTGAGCCAGAACCCCGCTGTCTTTCACCTCGAGAACTCATCTCATGCTCCATCTCCTCTCATCCCACTACTGACCTGACAACTGAATTCCAACTACTAATGTCAGTACACGGAATGATGGAATTAGGAGGTTACCATCTGATAACCACCATAATAACTGTTTCAAGCAAAAATTGCCACTGGATGCTAAATCTACTAAAGGAGAAACAGGGTATTTAAATGAGTATCGTCACAAAATAATTCCCCACAAGATATTCGTTAATAACAGTGAAAAATAACTTTATAGTAAAGGAACCTAGCAGACACCATCCTAATTAAGCGATCAAAGTTAACCATACCTGCAACGGGTCAAATGCATACCATGTTTTTAACTCCTGATATCATACAACAGAACACATGCATCACTTTCTGTGCTATTCCTGTCAAAAATGCATAATCTGAATTGAATTACAAGAAAACATCAGGCAAGCCCTAGTTAAAGGACATTCTGCAAAATAACTAATTTTTGAAAGTGTCAAGTGATAAAAGACAAAGAAAAACAAAGTACTTTGGATTAAAAGAACCCATAAAGACATGACACCTGAATGTAACATATAATCCTAGAATGGTTCCTGGACCAGGGAGGAAATTATTTATTTGCTGTAAAGAGCACTAGAAGAACAACTGGTAAAATTCCAACATGGCCTATAGATAATAGTTTGACATACTATTAATTCCCATGGTTTTATAAGAGAATGTCCTTGTTATTTAAAAATACATTTTAAAGCATGCAGGGCTGAGGAGCACCATGTCTCTCACATGTTTGATAAAATAATTTTATGTTAAATTGCATGTGTATTTTTAACATTAGAGAGAAAATTAAAAAATTAACATAGTGAAATGTTACTTGAGATAGGTAAAGCATATAGAATTATTTGTACTATTGTTGCAAACTTTTCTGTTAAGTCTAGAACTATTTATAAACAAAATACTTTTAAAAATCAGTAACTGTTGTAGCCCTGACCAGTGCGGCTCAGGTGGTTGGGCACCTTCCCTCAAGGTAAAAGGTCACTGGTTCCATTCCTGATCAGGGCACATGCCTGGGTTGCACGTTGGTCCCCGATTCAGGGCATGTATGAGAGGCAACTGATTGATGTTTCTCTCTTCCTCCCTCCCTTCCCATCTCTCTAAAATAAACAAATGAAATCTTTAATGTAAAAAAATTAGAAGCTGCTGTTAAATAGACCCTGTATCTTATTTTGTAGTTCACTTCAAAACATTGTATTTCATCTTATTTAATATGCTGGGTTAGCCAAAAGTTCATTTGGTTTTTTCCCTAAGATGGCTCTAGCAGCACAGCTGTCATATCAGCATGTATTTAAAAAAAAAATCAAAATTGGTGAATTTTTCTGCAGCCATTTTAATACTGAAGATGGAAAAAGATATACAACATTTTGGCATATTATGCTTTATTATTTCAAGAAAAAGAAAAAGAAAAACACAACTTAAATGCAAGAAAAAGATTTGTGCAGTATACTGGGGAAGGTGTATTGAACATGTCAAAAGTGGTTTATGAAGTTTCGTGCTGGAGATTTCTCACTGGATGATGCTCCACGGTCAAGTAGACCAGTTGAAGTTGACAGTGATTAAATCAAAACATTGAGAACAATCAACATTACACCACGTGGGAGATAGCCAACATACTCAAAATATCCAAATCAATAACGTTATCGGTGGAAATGAAAAATGTGTCTCATTTTACAGAAAAAACTAAACAGACTTTTTGGCCAACCCAACACAAAGAAGAAGGCATTGCTGACTGCAAATATCAGATTGAAAATAAACATGTGAAAGAAAAAAAAATTAGAAACTGTGGCTTACTTTTACTTTATTATCCAAAGTGTCTATTTTTTTTTTGGTAAATAAAAATTTAACCCTACCCCGCCTATGCAAACGTTACCTTTACAAGAAGCCTTCCTTGAACCATGCCATCCCGATCACACATATGGTGTTCTCTCTAAGTCTCTAGATTGGAATTTAGCATATCTGCCTTGCACTACAGTTGCTGGTGAACCCGCCATATGCCCACTACTCAGGGTCTGATCACATGGTGCTTTCTGTGCAAATCCAAAAATGATGCTCCCACAGGGAGTCACAGACACAAACTGGAGAAAACTATGCAGTTGGCAGCCTTGCATTCATGAAAATTAGAAGGTACCAGAAACAGATGTAGCCCCAAACAGCACATCATGTGGCAAAATAAACACCTAGACTACAACACCCATCACGCCTTGTCTAGGAGCTCTCGGGTGAAACAAAACCCAAACCACCAAGGTTGACAGGCAGTATCATATTCACCTTTATATCATCTACCAAAGTTAGCACAGAGGACCTGTACATTGCATATGATATATACTTAATGCATGCTTAATAAGTCAGTGAGCGAGTCAAAGAAGAGGGGATAGAAAAGAAAGGAAATGAAAGCTTTCAGAATAATCATTCTCTAAATCAAGGGTCAGCAAACTATAGGCTTGGCCACTTGTTTTCATCTGGCCTCTAAAGTATGGTTTTTAAGTTCTTAACGGGTTGTTTAAAAAAAGGAAGAAAAGTCAGGAAGAATATGTAACAGAGAAAGTTATATGGCCCATAAAGCCTAAATAGTGGGTTGGCCTAAGAGTTTATTTAGTTTTTTTCAGTACGATGGCTCCAGTAGTGCTCAGTTTTCTTTTACTTCATTAGAAACAATTTTGTTAAGACTGTACTGTGACAGCTATCATATTAGCATGCATTAAAAAAACTTTTCAAAACTGGTGAATTTTTGTGCAGCCATTTTAATATTGAGGATGGAAGAAGATATGCAATATTTTCAGTGTATTATGCTTTATGATTTCAAGAAAGGTGAAAATACAACTGAAATGCAAAAGAAAGATTTGTGCAGTGTATGGAGAAGGTCCTGGGACTGATCAAAGGCGTCAAGAGCGGTTTGTGAAGGTTTTTGGTACTATTGACATTCTGGCCAAATAATTCTTTGCTGTGGGGCTGTCTTACACATTGAAAATGTTTAGCAGCACCCCTGGCCTCTACCCACTAGAAGTCAATAGCAGAAGATAGCCAGCATACTAAAAATACCCAAACCAATAAAGTTGTTGATAAAAATGAAAAAAAAAAGTGTTTTATTTTGCATAAAAAACTAAATGAACTTTTTGGCCAACCCAGTACTTACTATCTGGGTCATTACCAAGAAAAGTCTGCTGACCTCTGTGCTGAAAAAAATGTGGCTGCAGTGTTAATAACTGCATTTTAAAAACAAAGTCTATGGCTGTTTTACACAAACCAGTACTTCTAAAAAAAACTTTCAATAGCATTAAATATTTTTCATGAAAGTTTAATGTATATATAATCAAAAATTGTCATGAGCCCTGGCCAGATACGCAGGTGGTTAGACCATTGTCCTAATAAGCCAAGGTTGCAAGTTTGATGCCCAGGTCAGGGCACATGCAAGAAGCAGTCAATGGACGCATTAATAAATGGAACAGGAGATCAATGTTTCTCTCAGTGTCTGTCTCTGTTTCTCTCTTCCCCTCCTCTCTCTAAAATAAGTAAACATTTTTTTAAAAGAGAGAAATGTCATGAAAGTGCTCTTATTCTCATTTAATTATTTTTAAGCTTTACCAAGAAATTCAATTGAGGTTGCTCTACATACTGATAAAACATCAAGGTATTTTAGTAATGTACGTTTAATGACAATGCTATGAGCAAGTTCCATAAACCCAAGAACTTTGTACTGATCACTAAATCAACAGCACCTAGCATAAAATAACGAAGGGTTAAACTGTAGATAGATTAAAACAGACTTGAAACATACCAAACAACTTGTGAACCTCATGTGCATCCTGATTAGAACAAAATGTAAAAGAAAAATAAACTGATGAAACATTCAAATTTAAGCTTCTATCTTGTACAATAAAAAGAAAAAAAAGGCACAATGATTCGAGAGGAAGAAGGAAAAGTGTCTTTAAAAGGCCACATGCTCATTTAAGCAGAAAGTCCTATGAGAATGTACAAAGAAGCTGCTATAAATAAGAGGTTAGCAAGGCTAACTCGAAATGGATCAATGACCCAATCATAAAAATTTTAAATTAAAACTTTTAAAATATGGGAGAAAATATTTTTTAGAAAGATCTTTATGTTTAGATAGAGGGGAATGGAGGGAGAAAGAGAGGGAGAGAAACATCAATCAGCTGCCTCTCACACAACCCCCAAGTGCGGACCTGGCTCGCAACCCAGGCATGTGCCTGACTGGGAATCTAACCGGTGACCTTTCGCCTTGCGGGAAGATGCCCAACCCACTGAGCCACGCCAGTCAGAGCTGGGAGAAAATCTTCATGACCTTGGGTTAGACAAAGATTTTAGATAGGACAGAAAAAAATACAAGCCATAAAAGCAAAAAATTGATAAATTAGACTTCATTAAAGTTTTAAATAGTCTATTCTTTGCAAGACACTGTTAAAATGAAAAGTCAATCCATGGATGAGGAAATATTTGCAAAAGATATTGATAATGGACTTACACACAAAATATATGAAGAATTCATATTAATAAAAAGATAAAAAACCTGAATAGGTGTACAAAAGACATGCTCATTTAACCAAGTAAGATCTACTGAGTAAAACTGAAGACTGACAGTAGCAACTACTAGGGGAGATGCTGAGCAACTGAAACTCTCAGACACTGCTGATAGGAAGGGAAAACGGTACAGCCACTTTGGAAAAGAGTCTGGCAGTTTCTTATAAAGTTAAACATACAACATAGCAATCCCACTCCTAGGTAATCATTCAAGAGCAATAAATGAGAATGTTCAAAGCTGGTTTATTCATAATAGCCAAGAACTGCAAACAGCCCAAATGTTCACTATCTGGTGAACGAATTAACAAACTGCGATAATACAGTCGGCCCTCTGGATCAGTGGGTTCCACACCTGCAGATCCGAACAATCACAGGTCAAAAACATACAGGGGAAAACGGCTGTTGCTGACACGCACTGTGTAGTTAGGCCTAGAATGGGTGTGTCTGTACTGAACAGGTGCAGACTTTTCTTCTTATTCTTCCCTAAACAATACAGTATAACAGCTATTTACACAGCATGTACATGGTACTAGGTATTACAAACACGCATGTGTTATTCGACTGTGTTTTCAGTAAGGCTTCTGGTCAACCATAGCAGTTAAGTTTTTGAGGAGTCAAAAGTTATACATGGACTTTCGACTGTGCAGGGGAGCGGCGCCCCTAACACCTGTGTTGTTCAAGGGTCGACTATAATTTTAGCATTCCTTAAATCCCTCACAAGCTTTCTTCCATTGTTCTCACTTGCATATACCTTTTCAGAAATGTTGAATACAATAGTAAGTCATTTCATCTCTGCTACTTTCTAGCCAAGTAAATTTAAGTAAGTCATTTAGTCTCTCTGGAACTTAGCTTCTTCATGAGTAAAAGAGGACAGGACAACAGACTAGTAGCAGTGTGTGTTATAATAAAATGGGGGAAAATCACGTGCACACAGTATCACATACATGTACACCCTAGAAGAATAGGAAGCTTACGGTGTGGTCCACTCACTATTTCCCCTTCCTTTCACTCCTGACCCTAACTGACTTTTTAGATCAGGAGGCTTCTCACACACACTGATTTCTGTGACTGGCCGGTGGCCATCCCTAAAACATTAAAAGAAATAAAACCCTTAGCAATATAGTAGACCTACCTTCTGATGAAAACAGTCAATCCCGCCCCCAAGATTTCTATCAATTATTCTATAAGATAGAAGCAAGCATCAGCAACTGAAACATATCGGAAGTGGCAAGGGCAGTCTGAATTCTCTGCCTTGTCTCCCTCACTAGCGTGTAAGCTCCAGGACGAAAGAGCTCGCATCTGGCCTGTTCACTACTGTATCCCCAGAGCCTGGCAAACACAAGGTACTCAAGAAGAAGAAAAAAAGTTTAACTCTGGAATGCCTAGAAAATGTCATGTGCCTTTTGAAATGACAGCTTTTCCTTGGCAGGGTAAACTTGTCTGTTTAATAGAGGAACCAATGCTCATATAACCAATAAGTAATTTACCACTTATCAAGTATACAAAGTTGTACAAGGCATGTGCCCCTTCCTGTCCTCAAGATGCTCTAAATCTAGAAGGAAGGCAATGCAAGAAGCTCCTTTACTTCCACACAAGTTAGATCTCAAATAGTTTGTCACCAAACATGAGATACAAATGGCAAGTAAGCACATGAAAAGATCTTACACGTCATTAGGTATTAAAGAAATGCAAATTAGAACCACAATGAAACACCACTAAATGACTGAAATTAAAGATTAACATACCAAGTCTTGCCAAAAAATTAGAGCCATTAGAAATCTCTATCTGAAACTAATAATATTGTACATCAACTGTAATTGAAAAATAAAGTATTTAAAAGAAATCTCATCTATTGTTGAGGGGAATACAAATTAGTACAGTCACTTCAGCAAACAGTTTGGCAATTACTTTTAAAATTAAATACTTGCTATACAACTCAGAAATCCCATTTCATTATATTTAATCAAGAGAAATGTAATTGTTATGATCACACAAAATCTACACAAGTACTCATGGCAGCTTTATTTATAACAGCCAAAACCTACAATTCAAATGTCCATCACTCGATAAACAAACTATGGTGCATGCATACTGCTAACAGAATACGACTCGGCACCAAAGATGAAAAACTACTGTTAACATGAACAAACCTCAAAGCGTTATGACAGAATGCAATCACAAAAGGTTATACTGTATGGTCCCATATATATGACAGTCTAGAAAAGACAAAACTATAACGACAAGAAGCAGGTCAGTAATTGCCAGGGCTAGAGAAGAGGGGGACTGACAGAAAAGAGGCTCAAGGAAACTTCATGGGGCCGTATTTTGTGTGTGGTAGTGGCTACATGATTATATGTCTCTCAAAACTCAAGAACTACACACAGAAAGGATGAACTTTATGTAAACTATATCTCAATACATCTAATTAAACAGCAATCTACCACAGTAAGGAATAACTACCTAGTAGTTTGAGCTAAATCACAGTGCACTGAGCAATGAAAAACTGTTTAGTCTTTTCTGTATAGCTAGATGTTCCTAAGTCCAAAATGGACAGGAGGAGGTTATGAAGCTTGCACACCCAATACACAAACACTCCACTGGGCATCTCTTAATAACCGCCCCACGTGTCACTGCAGATTGCCAGGAGTGACCAACCTTGTGGCGTCTCTGGGCCGCACTGGAAGAACAGTTGTCTTGAGCCACACATCAAATACACTGCGACACGTAATCACAAAAAACCTCATGGTGTTTTAAGTAAGTTTATGATTTTGTGCTGGGCCGCATGCAAGCCATCCTGGGCTACATTTGGCCCTCGGGCCACAGGTTGGACACCCCTGCCGGATTAGACCCTTTAATGAATGGACTGTGACACGGTAGCACTGCTTGTAGGTCTTGACAGGAGTTTCTGCAGTCAAACTGTAACTACTTTAGCCTTCTCCCAAACTTCTCCCACCCTTAGCTACAAACTTCCCAGTTTTCCCATTTCATTCATTAATTCTCTGTCATTTGCTGATTATTACTGACTAAATAAAAATGGTACTTTTGGATCTCTGTCCTTCAGAATAATTCATCCTGTCCCAAGTCATCATTTTCTTACTACTTACAATTTTTAAAATCTCTCATTTCAACCACGATTAAATGCTGACACTGTTAATACTCGGCATTGCTACACTTGTTGAAAATGATAGCTTCAACAACAAACTAAGCTTACAGTAAACACACAGAATTTAAAAATGGCCAGAATGGTTGACTGTGAAGTGTCCATAAAGAAACAAACGAGAGACCATCTGCCGGTGGGGTCGCCCCACTCACGCTGTGCGGCGTAGCTTGGCGCCCATTTCCGAGTTCACCCGAAGGAGCGAGTCTGTCGGTGGAAGAGCTGCCGCACTTAAACACGGGGTGCTGCACAACGAATGCCAAAGCTGCAGGAAGAGGAAAGAGTCGCATTTTCCTGGAGCAAATGTGGTGAGGCACTGTGCAGCAGGGATCCGGGCTAAGCCTTTCGAGACTTATGTTTGAGAGGACAAGACGACTAGATTGGAAGAATATGATTTATGCTGGAGAATAAATAGTGAGGGCAGTTTGTTGAGGGGCTTGACTTTCAGGCTGAACAGTCTCGATTTGATTCTACTAGTAATGAGAGCCACTGCAAGTTTCTCAACAGAAAGAGGACACAATGAAAGATATTTAGGGAGACTGTTATGGCTGTGAAGTAGTACCTGGACAAGAAGTGACTGATCAGAAGCTTGCAGAGCTACAGTCAGCGAATACCATCTGGAACCCAGGACAAAAAAAATTACCCCACCCCCTTCTCTATTCACGGCTTCTCCAAGGCCAAAAGAAATCTCAGTATCCTCTACGTAAGACTCCCATCAATCAGAACTGGCATATGAGGTAAAACCTGTTTACCATCTAGGCTCAAAACCAGAACAGGACACTCAGAGAGGAAAGAAAAGAAATGCCTGGTAGAAACACTATAGTTACTTTATTTTTGTTTTATTGTTGTTCTATTACAGTTGTTCCAATTTTCCCTTGTGGCTCTCCCTTGCGCCCCCTCCCCACAGTCAATCCCTGCCCTGTAGTCCATGTCCATGGGTCATTTATACTTGTTCTTTAACTAGACCCTTCTCCTTCTTTCCGCTCCCCCACCCCTCCTTCCTCCCCTCTGGATCCTGTCCGTTTGTTCTTCGTTTCCAAAAAATATGGAATGCTACAAGAGTTTCCGTGTCACCCTTGCGCAGGAGCCATGCTAATCTTCCTCCTATCATTCCAATTTTAGTATATACTGCTGAAATCAGTATGAGTTACTTTATTTTTAAAAAGGACAAACACACTTCCACTTGAAATATATGTGACACAAAACAAAACAGCCAGCCCCGGCTGGTGTGGCTCAGTGGCTGAGTGCCAGCCGGAGAATCAAAGGGTTGCCAGTTCGATTCCCAGTCAGGGCACACGCCTGGGTTGCAGGCCAGGTCCCCAGTAGGAGGTGCGCAAGGGGCAACCGCACATTGTTGTATCTCTCCCCATCTCTAAAAAATAAATTTAAAAAATATTTTTTTAAAAAAACAGTGAAGTGGAGCCTTTGCTAATCATAACATTTAGAAAGTGATTTTTTTCTGGATAGATGAATTTTTTTAGATTACTAAACATGACATTTTGAAAACAAGTTTTACAAAATATATTAGGAAAAAAAGGAACAAGATTCTAAAGCCAGCTATGCAGCCAATGATGGGAGAATATGACAAATAACCTCTGTGGCCTTAGTTTCTTCACCTATAAAAAGAATGAGAACTAAAAATCACCAGGGCCACTTCCAACTCCAAATCTGTATGATTCGAAACTACTGAAGGTCTGCTATGTGCCAAGAGTAGAATATAAGAAAAATGTAGTATCTCACTTTTGAAAAAAAGTATTCTTTTCTTCTTTTAATAGATATAGAAACTGAGCCTGAGAAGGAGTGGCATACCCATTCATTCAAACACATGACTCAGTGCCAAACCTGTTCATAGAAACTGGGATATAATAGTGAACAAAATAAAGTTTCTGCCTTCCTGAGTTAATTTTTTATTTTATTTACTGATTGGAGAGAGAGGAAGAGACATCAACTTGTTGCTCCACTTATTTATACATTTATTGGTTGATCCTTATTGTGCCCTGACTGGGGACCAAACCCACAACCCTGGCACATCAGAACAACACTGCAACCAACTGAGCTATCCAACCAGGGCTCATAGAGTTAAATTTTAGTTACCAAGGGGTGAACCCCAATTCTAGCCTAGACTGGGGTTGTCATATAAAATAAAGGATGCCCAGTTAAATTTGGGTTTCAGATAAATAATTTTGTCCCATGCAATTTGGAATATCTTTATACTGAAAAATCAGTCACTGTTTATCAGAAATTCAATTTTAACTGGGCATCCTTTATCTTTATTTTCTCCATCTGGCAACCCTGGCCTACACGTAACTGCAAAAGCCTTCCTCCATCCTGTTACTGCATCTAAGTACATCTACATAGTGACTTGACTACATCAGTGAAAAACTACTTTATACTGTAGCACAGCATAACACAAAGTGATACAGAAGTTCTTTAAAACAATTCTTATGCCCTTAACAATGCAATGCATTTTAACGTCTTCCATTCTTTTTCATTTTTTCGAAAATGCTGGTCATGATCCACTAGAGTGGTTTTACAATCTACGAAGGGGTCATGACCTGCAGTTTAAAAAATACCTCTTTGAGAGGTATGAAAAACAAGTTAACCTTGTCTTATGAGTCACCCTTACAAGCTCGCCAATTAACTACATTGTGCTATGAAATAGTAACGCCTCTGGGGTCTACTATGGCATAGAGCTAGAAACTTATAGTCAGCCGGGATGGTGTGCAGTCACACATCACGTAACAACATTTCGTTCTATGACAGACCACATATATGACGGTGGGCCCATAAGATGATAATGAAGTCAAAAAATTCCTATCACCTAATGTAACGCATTACTCACATGTCCGTGTGGATGCTGGTATGAACCACCCCACTGCACTGCCAGCCGTATAAAAGCACAGCACACACAATCACAGCAGCAGGCTATACCACCTAGGTTTGTGCAGGTCGACTCTGATTTTACCTAACAACATGTTTCTCGGAATGTATCCCCATCAATAAGCAGCTCATGACTACTTTCCGGGGCCTTGTACCCCTTTTCTATAATGCTCCCATTTCTTAATTATCATGCAGTATGTTTCTCCCTAAAAGCATTACCTCTCTACTGGCTGGCAATCTGTAAATCAAAAAAGCAAACTACATAGAATCATGTGCAAAGTAAAAGCAAATAAACTCTGAGAGATGCCCTGAAGGGTTTACCTTTCTGTAACCTCCAAAGACTTTAAATCTTCTCTGTACCTGATTTTCAAGTATGTTTCAGGAATAAACGGTTAACTACACAAGTTCCACAAAAAGATGTTTACGACCCCCAAAAGAAAAATGCATGATTTGGTTCAAAACCAGCCTTCTCTTTTTCAAAACTAAAACTATAATCAAGATTAATCTTGAATATTTACAAAGATTACTGCTAAGAATATTTTTAACACGTTCCATAAAAAGCAGTACAAACAAAAACTGGCAATCCTAAATATTGACAACACGGTTAGATAAATCCTCTCAAGGTAATACTTACAAGAGGACAACATTCTAAAGGTCTGATACACTTGATAATAATAAGCCACACTCATTTATAATTACATCGCAGACAAGCTTCATACCACAAACTGATGGGATTTGCAAAGACTCCATTATAGAATGCCATTTTATCCAGTCCCAAAATGCAGTCAGCTATTAATCATGGCATGAATTGATATTTTATTGTCACTTGACTCAACTTCAAGGCTTAAAGTAATCTATGTAAGGATTTTTTAAAGTAAATTTCAAATTTTCATGTGCATACAACTGCAAATAATTTTCAGCAAATAAAACCTAAGGTTAATAATGGGTGTGGGAAATTTTCATAGACAACCAAGATCCATAACAATATTAACCCATTAAAAATAAAATCAAGGAATTAGCACTGAAGTAGACTTCATGTCACATATGTACAAAATTACTTTTTTTGACTTCCTATTTTAGCAAGCCAAATTCAAGGTTACAAAAAGATATACGTTAGAACAAGGACTGTATGTGGTTCTATATTCTTTAAAATACACATGATTTTGTTTACATCTACATTTATTTAAAGGAAGGAATGTCATAAACTCTACAAATATGTTACACTAAGTCCCCTAACCTTTCAAAGCTTAGGGCTTTTCCCATTTTATTGTAAAATAAGATTCTGTTATTTCTTCATGCTCTGAAATGCTACAGTTTCACGGGGAAACAAATATTTAAAGAGATGATACACACTGTTGAATCCAAAAGTGTACCACATGATGCCACTTTGTTTAGCACGTGTGTGTGTTATGTGTACGCTCACAAAGAGCCCGAAAGGTGTATGCCGAATTTCTTGCAGTACTTCTCTCGAAGGAAAGACTGTCGCAATTTCAATTTTACAGGAATTTGAGCTTTTCTTGTTTTTTTTTTTAAATTTTTCTGCATTCTTACTTTTCTACAATGAATATTTAAAGCTGTTTTTCAAATTATGAGATAGACTTTCAAACATAACTGACAAAGTACTCATTCAAAGACTGTCTCAATTTATTAATTTCAAGAACAAATCTATTCTGGACACTGGTTCAAGTACATCTCCTTTCTGTGTTCGACTATAAACAGGTAAAGATCAGGAACCACATCTATACATGTCTGAAAGCTCTAAACCTTATATATATGTAATACATATTACACAAAATCTTTTGAATTGGTGTTTTAAGTAACAGGAAAATAGTTTACGACACACCTGCCTACGAAATTACAGCTCTGCGTCATTTGGCAAGCCCCTCTGTGCAGAATACTACTGTTCTACATAGAATGTTCATCTTCAAAAGCAGAAGAAATTCTTTTTGAATAGGAAACCATACTTAAGGGTATTGAAACATTAAAATATACCTCAATCTATTTCCAATCATAAGTCATGCTAGTAAAGGTTATGGGTCCAAAACTGTCTCTATTACAAATTCCAGATTTAGATGCTAAAATTTTTCAAAGGCTTTACACCAGCTTCCTATTCGCTGATGAGTACATTTTCTGGTACAAAACATCCCTTTTCCTGAAGTCTGTTTAACATCTAAGGAAGCATCAAAACCTAGAGAAGAAAGAGCACTCCACTTTTCCTTTATTACTTCAGTGATAAAGACCACTGTATCAACCTCTTAAAATCTTGGTAAGGTAATAGTCATGGATGACCCACATACACTGTGAAATTAAAAAGTACCTTCACTTAAAAAGATACAGTAGCAGGTAGGCCTGTTAATAAACTATTTCCACTGAAGTTGTCATAATCATTTGAAATGGCTACAAGAGTTTCATTCAGGCTCAACATTTTATGCAATTATCAAAATACTATTATTATCCAGCCCAAATAGAAAATTACAGTTCTAGGGAAAAAAAATTCTAACAACTTATAATTCATTTTAAGGTATAAAAACGCGTTAGTTCTAACACAGCTGTAGCTATTTAGGACTAAAATCAGATCCTCCTTTAAGTGGAAACATATGGCTATTAAATAGCTATGATATGAGTTAACATCCCCTGTGTAAAACTGTAACTGTCTTTCAGATTAGAGAAACACAGAAAATGCAAGTTTACATTTAATTCCCCTCCCAAAAAGGAGCACCATGACTGATACCATGAATGTTTTGACTTTTCAGAAGCAAATCTTTAAGCAACTAGAGACTTTTCTTTGATAAGCAATATGATATAGGTTTTTGCCCAATGTTAAAAAGTGTATTTTCTAGTCCTGGCTGGTGTGGCTCGGTGGATTAAGCACTGGCCTTCAAACTAAAAGGTTGCAGGTTCGGTCCCTGGTCAGGGCACATGCCTGGTTTGCGGCTGGTCCCTGGTTGGAGGCCTGAGAGAGGCAACCAATCAATGTTTTTCTATTTCACATCAATGTTTCTCTCCCTCTCTTTCTCCCTCCTTTCCCCTCTCTCTATAAATAAATAAAATCTTTTCTTTTTAAAGTATATTTTCTCTAAGTACTTGGAATGAAAAATTAAACTGATAAATAAGCCCAATAGAAAAACAAAAACGTGCTTCTTTTAACAGGCAATCACAGCTTGCCTCTAATGACCTAGATGCCAATTAACTTTTTTGGTTCAACTTCAAATTTGGTTATTGTCAATACCCACATTAAAAAAATGAAATTAACAAAAGATGATGCAATTTAAATCTTATAAATTACAAATGGGGTTGTGTGACTAATTAATCTAGATAAAAAGCAAATGGCTAACTACCTCACCTCCTTCAAAACTTTCCTCAAATGTTAGCTTCTCAATGAGGCCTCCCCTAATCCATTTTAAATCGAACTCACTCTCCTCCCCCAACCCCCCACATTACATCCTTAACGTGTCCCCCTCTCATCTCCTAACTCCTATCTAATGGTACAGAGTTTGCCAACCTAATGTCATGTTCATGGTCTAGTTCATCACATTAGAATGTAAACACCACGGGAGCAGCTATCTTCTCTTCACTGATAGATCCCAAGCACCTACACCTGCCTTATACATATATTGTCAATAAATTTGTGTGTTGAGTAAACGTAGGTTTTTTTAGGCTCTTCTAAAGACATTTAAAGAAATGAACATCTCACTGACATTTAAATGGAAGCATAATGAACAATGAAGCTAAACTGTAGCATAATTTCTAAATTGCAAAGCCTTCAGAGAAAGCAGTAAAAGCACAAAGTCGAAAATTATGAAAACTAAAGCTTTTTTATTCACCCTAAACCCATCAAACAAACTCTAACATTAAAGTATTTAGAAGTGAGACTATGGTTAAAGGTTGTAAACCCACCCCCCCTTTTTTTTTTAATGGGGAAAAGATATGGGTTAACCAGTGATAACTCCCAACAGTGCCATGAAACTACATAAAAGTTACCGAAAACAAATTTGTCACAGGGTAGCAGCTAATAAAAAATACTTCGATGAATGAGGGAAGTTAGCAAAACAACAAACCACCAAAAAGCTTTAGAACAAGTTCCTCAGGACTTTCATTCTTCGAGGTAGCAGGTACCAGCACGACAGACCAGAAACCGTGTTTCCTCACTAATACTGACAGTCACAGCTTTCAGCGCGGCTTCACACGCACCATGTCACCAAGTCCTCGAGAAACCCAAATCACAAATATCATCAGGTAACTAACAACAGCACTTAGTACTGTATGCACTTTGACAGTAAGTGTAACTTTTCCCTTGAAATTCCCTCACTGTGTCTGACAAACTACAAAGAAACCGTTCCATATAAGAACCACCCTCTCAACCCTGGAAACTCGACTACAGGGCACAGCTAGCGAGAGCCTTGAAAACCTTCAAGCCCTTTGACCTAGTAAAGCCACTCCTGGGAACTTTCTCTAAGGAAATAATTAGACTGAACCAGAAAGCTATTAGTATAAAGATGTTTATTGCACCATTATCTATAATAGCAAAAATGTGGAAACGCAATTCCCAACAACAGAACGGTTAAGAAGAAACTTTAAAAAGGGGGGGGGGGGGGGAGAGCTAAACAAAATAAGTCACTAAAACTACATAAAAATGAAAAGGTAAAAAGACAAAGAAGGACTGGGTGAAGGTAACATGTTTGAACTTCAATACTGTGGTTACACTGTTCTAAGGGAATAAAAGCCACCTTCTGAAATGTACGTGACAATTAAAGGCAAAATTTTTTAAAGCCATTCAAATCAACTATTCACACTCTTCCACAAAAGACCCAAAAGTCAAACATGAAGAAACGTTGTGTTGTATTATTGTATTAAAGCAGACAAGTGAACTTCCAGACTTTCAAGAATAGTTTCTTATCTCTAAACGCGTCAAACCCAATGCTGCATTTTCGTCTTCACTGTTGGCCCCAGACACGTGTTTAACTGCTGATACATTCAAATCCCAGTGAGGACACTCTAGAGAGTGTAACTGGTTTGTTTATAAAGAACCCAGTTAAATGATTCAGACTTGAAAGACTTCTACAAGTGCATTAACTAAAGACATGCACAAGAATAAAATTTCACATTACACGAGTCCAATACATTAAATGAAACCATGTCTTTATCAAAAAGAGTAGGGCTACAACTTATACCTCAAGAACTTTAAGTCTGAGAGCCAATGCAACTTAAAAGTCTTAGTTTTAACTCTTATTTGGGCGAGGTGACTCTGCTAGATTTCTGATTGATACCTAAGAAGAGGGAAAAAATGCATCATCCTGTTCTAGAAGAATTGTATTTAAAATTTTCCCATCTTTCTCTATGGATGCCACTGAGAAAGGGGAACTTTAAGTTACAGAACCCTCAGTGGATTAGCTAGGAAAAAAGACACTCCGTGTAAATGAGTTCAGCTGGATGCAGCTTTCGTAGGTGTTTCAGAGAAGGGAAACCGGTGTGCGAGGCAGAGTAGGAGTCAAAGAACCCGTGTTCTCCCCCCCACCCTCCGCCCCGCACTGGTGGCCACAGCACCACCGCACTTAGAAATCAGCTCCGTTTCATCTTGATGGGCAACTTCTGCCGTAAATGAAAATTCTTTGGAAATGGATTGCTAAAAACCTGTTTTCAAAAAAAAAATGGATGAAGAAAAAAAAAATGTTCCTTTATCCCACCTTCCAAAGCCCAGGATGTCCATCTGCTTGAGGAGGACCCCGGTCACCCACTGGCCGCCGCCCAGGCCCGGGGCGGCGCGGATGGGCTCGGGCACGCGGGGCGGCCCTGCGTGCCCTTGGTGCGCTCTGGCGGCGCTCCCCGAGCTAAGGACACTGGCCACAAAGGAATGGAGTCTATTGACATTTGCTGCCCCGTCTGAACACTAAGCATTTTCTTAGTTGGTGAAACACGAACTGACCCCCACTCCCACGCACACCCCCTCCCGGGTCAGACCCGGTTACCGGAGGCAACCCTGCGCCCCCGGTTCCCACCACCAACCTGGGTACCGGGGGAGGGGGGCGAGGGGGAGACCCCGCAAGTAAACACCCGCGTTTCTGCCTCCAGGAGCCCCGCCACGTCCCCTGCTGGAACCCCGCGCCCCTCGAAGTCTCAAAACTCGCGGCGGGGGTTGGGGAAACGCGCGGCGCGCCCCGCCGCCCCCCCCCCCCGGCCGGCCCCCAGTCCCGCCCGGACTTCTGACGCACGCCGGGCCGGCCCTCGCCCACCGCTCCCCAAAGGCGCCTTCTCTCCCGCGGCCTCGGCTCGGCACTGCGGCTCGGCCGCCACCCGCGCAGGAGGCCTTGCGGGGGAAGCAGGGCGGCCGGGAGGGGGCCGGGCCCTCCCCACCCCCAGGTGCGGGAGGGCGGAGCGCTGCGGGAGCTCGGAGCCCGGCCGCCGCCTTCCCTTTAAAGGCCGAGGGGTGCCGGGACCACTGCCCACCCACCCGGACCCAGGGGCGGGGTGGCGGAAGGCACGGGACGGACCCTAAGGGCCCCAGATGTGCCCCGAGGCTGCCCCGCTAACGGAGAGGGAGGGACGGGGTCCTGACTGCCCCCCCCCCGCTAATCCCACGGGGGGAGTGGGCAAGTTTCTGGAGACGGGACCAAAACCCCAAGACCCGTGCACGTTCACGCCGAGGGTGGGGGCGCTGCCCAAGCATCCCCCCCCATTTGGGGCGGAGGAGGCATAAAGAAGGTGGAACAGGAGCTGACAATCGCCGAGACCTGTGAACCGCTCCCAAACGCTTGAATGCAGAGGGGGAGGCTGCCCAGTCCTTCCATCTTGACCGTTCGGGGGAGGGGGTGGGGTGTTGCAGGAGGCTGGACACGGCCTGACATTCCCAGAGGAAACCCGCGGCGCCTCCCACCCAACCCCCCGGGCTCCAGACCCGAGCGGGGAGCCCCACCCCCACTGCGGGCCCCCGGCCCACCGCCCGCCCCCCCACCTCCGAAGCCCGGCCGGTCACGGGGCGGGGACCGCCGTGCGGGACGCGGGGGAGGGGATGCAAGGCCCGGGCTGGGCCCGGCCCCGAGCCGAGGGGGCTGGGGCGCGACACCCACCTGCCCAGGCCCGGCCGCCCGCCGCCAGCGCTCGCCGCCACCGAGGAGGAGGAAGCCGCGGCCGAGGACGACGAGACTGAAGGCGATGACGGCGCGGCGGCGGCGGGCGACGTGAGAAGGCCGCCGCCACCGGGCTTGCGGGCATTGGCGACTGCGGGTGGTTGCTGCTGCTGCTGCTGGGGCTTCAGCGACATGGTGAGGGGCCCATACACCGGCCCGCACGCCGGGCGGGGACAGCCGGGAGCCGGGCGCGCCGAGGAGACGCCGGAGCGCGGCGGGGACGCGCGGGCGCCGAACGGGGAGGCGCGGGTTAGCGCGGCCGGGGGGGCGCCCGGGCCCGCGAGGGGAAGAAGGAGGACGACGAATGGGCGGGGAGGCCCGCCGAATCCGAGGAGCTGCCGGGAGCCGGGCCGGGACGCGCCGCCGCCGTTGCCGTTGCTACCAAAACAGTCTGAGGCGGAGGGAGGCGAGCGCTGCCCAGAGGGAGGGGGGCCGGGGCCGGGCGGAGGAGGGGCGGCGGAGGGATACGGGTCCCGAGCTGCGATGCCGCCGCCCCGCCGCTCCGGCCGCGGGAGCGAGCGCCGTCCGGGCCACCTCGCCGCAGGTAGGCGGCGAGGCTCGATGGCCGCTGCTGGGCCCCGAGGATCTGCGGCCGCCGAGCGCATCGGGGGCCGGACACGGACAGGCTCCCCGTAGCGTCGCCGGGTGGGCGCGGAGGTGCGGGATGGGAACTCTTTACCGGAAGTCGGAAGGGTCGGACGGAAGCAGAACGTGAGGCGGCCCCAGGGCCGGGAGGGACACGTGAGGAGCGGGCGCCGCGCTGGGCCGCGTTCGCGGGGGTCGGGCGAGGGCCCGGCGGCCGGCCCTGCCCAGGTCCGCCCTCCTCGAGGCGGGTCTGCCCTTTGGCGAGGGCGTGTCTGTCTTTGCCGGCGGGGCCGGCCTAGTACGGAGGACTTGAGGGAAGCGTTTCTTCCCCGCCCCCCAATATTCCTTCAACGTCCTCGGACTGCTAAGAGAACCCGAGATTGCCCCCACCTGATGCAACCTAAAAAAAGGACTGCGAATGCCGTCAGGGCGGACATTATGTCTTGCTACGTGTAAAGCACCTTGGACGCGAGCATCTCACAGTTTTCTTTGTATCGCCAGCACCTGGCACACAGTAGGCTCTCTCAATGTCACTTGGCGTCTTGAAAGGCAGGCCGTCCTCTGTTTCTCTGCCAAGACTAATGGAATCAAGCAACCTCCCGGGGCCATTCACATCTGGTTACCTTTTCCCCACTTTTTCCACCCCTGCAACACAGTAACCAGAAAACCCTTGGGTATCTGACCTTCATTTGAACCCATTTCCCCTCACTTGAACTTCTTTTTCTTCATTCATGAGACTCAAAAGGAAGTGTACGTGATTGGTAGAGCTATGGATAATGGGGTCTCCTTCGGTGGAGACAGAACAGACCTCACAAGAATGTGCGAACTTTAGACCTTGGCCCCTTTAGAAGTTTTACTTTAACTTAGGTTGTTAGCCAGCACAGTAGTCCTTTTTTAAAAATGTGTTGCAATTAAACTGGAAGCGAGTACGTAACTTTTTTTTTTAAGTGAATTCAGTGTTTAAAAAAAAGTGAAGTTACTTTAGGAAATGATAGGAAGAAAACACCAAAATTCCCCTCAATATTCCAGATAAAGACATAGTATACTTAGAGAATGATTAAGCCACGAGTCTCCAGTAGCCAAATTGGAATTAACCTCCTATTTAGTTCAGGCAGAAATGATCGTTATATTCTGCAAACACCTGAAAAGTAGGGAAATCAGCTTTATCTCCTGAGTAAAAAGGAGACTGGGGGGTTGGGAGGGGGGACTAGAATTCTTTTAAACCAGTAGTTGCAAAATCCTTTAAAAATTAACCCAAAGGAAATTGAGATTTAAAAACCAGAGTAGAAATGCGATAAACTCTGTGCAGTTTAATGAGTTGACAGCCATATCAGGGACCAAGTTCCCAGAATTCAATCTTAGGAGCAAATTTCAGACAGATGGAAGGAAAAAGGGAAGTAAGTGGAATAAGAAGGCCTGGAACTGACACAATTGAACTTGATTCCATTTACTCTGAGGAAGCTCAAGTTTTCACCCATTATCACTGTAACTATTTTTATCCGTTTTATTAAAGTATAATTTATGTTATGGAGTTTGCCCATTTTGTTTAGACAACTCGATGATTCTCAATACATGTACAGAGTTGTGCAACCATAACCACTAATTTCAGAACCTTTCCCTCCCTCCAAGAGGATCCCTCACTCCCATTTGCAGTGACTCCTAGTTCCCATCCTCAGCCCCAGCAACGAAGTCACTTTCTGTCTCAGTGGACTTACCTGTTCCGGACTTTCCTATGGAATCTTACAGTGGGTGGTCTTGGTGTGCCTTCTTTCTCTTAGTATATTGTTTTTGAGGCTTATTCACGTCGTCGCATGGATCAGGGTTTCACTCATGATCACAGAGTAGCACTCAGTGGTATAGTTGTGTATCTACTCACCAGTTGGTGGGCATTTAGATTGTATCACGTTTTGGGCTATTGTACATCATGCTGCTGTGACCATTTGTAGACATTATGTCGTCACATCTTTTCATTTCTCCTGAGTAGATTCCTGGGAATGAAATGTTCGGTGACATGGTAAATTTATATTTAACTTTTAAAAACGCTGTCAAACTTTTTTTCCCCAAAGTGACTGTGCCATTTTCCATTCATGCTTGGAATGTGTGAAGGTTCATCATTAAAATTTGATTTATGTTTTCCTATTAAAACGGAAACTGAGAGAACCTCTACTGTCATTCTATTTGATACACTCCCCCCACCCGCATTTTTCTTTATGGAGAGATTACCACCCAGAACCAAGGAATATCTATTACTGTAAACTCTTCGCCTGAATTCTGGACACCTGAAGTGATGGTTATCTAACAGCCACTGTGGTGTGACAGGGCTTTACCTAATGACAGGATTATGTGCCTTATGACGAAATGGTGTGGCAGGCGGCCGAAGATGACCCCATATGATCCTGTCCTGGTGTTCAGACCCTGTGAAATACCCTCTACTTGAATATAAGCTGGACCTGGTGGCTTCTTTCTAACAAAAAAGAAAAAAGTAGGGGTTCTCACTTCCAAGATTAGTTTACAATGTACTGTGACTTTCATTTGGGACTGCCCTCTGCCACTCACTTGCTTTGAAGAAAGACAGCTGCCATGTCAGAGCTGCCCTCTGGAGAGCCCCGCCCCCCCACTGCAGTGAGGGCTGCCTGTTGGCTGCCTACAGCCCTTCGAGCGAGATTGGAAGCAGATTGTGCCCGATCAGTCCTTGATATGACCTCTGCCCCGGTCAGTGCGCCTTAACTAGGCTTTGTTTGAGACCCGGAACTAGAGACGCTCAGCAACACCACACCAGATTCCTAACCCTTTGGTTGTCTAAGTGAACAGATTTGGGGGTGATTTGTATGCAGCAAAAGATAACTAATATAAACAACCCCCCAAAAAGTGAGTTCCTGTGATTTCCGTGTGCATTCAGAATTCTTTAAAGACAAATGCTGAAGTCAGGGACTAATATTGTATCCGATAAACATTAAATTTTCGAGTACCACCCCCCACCCCAAATGATTTCGGGGACACGCATTTAAACAAAACCAAGTATCATTGGAGAGTTGTCATCGCAGGCAATGAGAAACACTCATGAAAGAGTTCTGATATTAAGAAGTATTGCTACAATTTTACCTTCTAAAAAAGCGGTGGCCATTGCAACCACTATTTCGGAAATGAAAAATAGGATCAAGTGAGAAACCAGGTCAAGACTTTCAAACTTGGGTATTGAGTCCTGCGGATTCTGCACTTGCTTTCTGATTCTCCGTGCCCCTTCAGCAAGGCACGTGGCGCTCTAATTTTCATCACTTCAATGATTAATCAAGTCTGGGGATTTAGAGATGAAAAACCGATGTCGCCATGCAAAGCAGAAATGCAGACGGTGATTTGCCGTCACTCAGTACAGCAGCAGCACACATCCGGTGATCCAGGATTCCCAGCGATTCATTTACCCGCAATCATTTCTCTTCAGCTCTCTCCAGTCGATCATGTTTAATGTATGATGCTACATGATTCACTCAATGCTCTTGATTTCACTTTCAAAAGCATGAAAATTAATTCAAATCAAAACTAACACGCACTCCCCTCACTCCCCCCCCCCCCCAAAAATCCATCATCTTGAAGTTTTTGCAAAGACCAATCCTCATCTGAGAGAAAGAGTGAGAGAGAGAGAGAGCGCAGATGTAATTTCAAAAATAGGACCATGGCTAATTAAACCAGTGTTTTTTTTCTAACCATGGTTACTCAGAATTCTTAGAGGCTAATCTATTTGTAGACACTCCAGGAATCCCAAAAGACTAAAAGCAGTTAAAAAAGCGGGGGGGGGGGGGGGGGGTACTTCCAAGAGGCATTATTTATACACCTTGTATGCAAAGTAACAACTTTCACATAAGTTTGAAAAAAAAAAACAAACCCAAGGGTGTGTGGTAAAATAGTAGGGAACACAACAACATCATTTGAAAAAGCTTTTGAATGAGCCCTTTCCTCCCCACAAGCACACTTCTGGTTGTTGAGTTGCTCATTTTGTCTTACCTTGTGGGACAGAATAACGATGCGGTGACATTATTCACGAGGCAAAAGCTGGATGCCAGCTGAAACAGACACAGAAGAAAGAATTCTTTATTTTTCATTGGAATTGCTTCTGCTGTATGGAGCCAGAAATTTAAAGAAACTCAGCCTTTTTATTCTTCCTCTTTCTCCCTTTTTGCCTTCGGATGCCCCCCCCCCCCTTCTGGGGGGAATTTTGCGGACAGCCTGTTGTTTCAGGGGCCACGGATTTATGGAAAGCTCAGAGGTGACGTGAGGCAGGCACCACGTGGAAAATGCAGGAGAGGACATATGCAGCACCAGCAACAGCCGACCTGGCCATTAGCAACGGGGTCTTGTTAAGTTTGCTACAGGATACCCAGAGCCCCTCAGTCGAACCCCGGAGGGATCAGACTGTGATTAATACTGACACTGCTGACTCATGATCTTAGGAGAGGGACCGGAGTCTTGTTCCCGAGTGGAATCAGATACGGGCTTAACAATGCTCCCTGTCTCGCTCTAGCCCAGTTATTATTGAAACTATTTATTTTCCATAAGGTAAGCCTTAGGGCTCAGGAGTGGTACTAATTGCAGACCTTTCTATAGCATTTACTATGTACCAGCCCTGTTCTAAGTGCTCTTGACACGATAACTCACTCATAGAACCCTCACAGGCAGCCACTGATGCTCGCCAGGAGGGGAGGACGTTGCCCCGCCCTCAGAGGGCATTTGGAAGTGTCTAGAGACACTTACGTCTGTCACAGTTGAAGGGGAAAGACTACTGGCATCTAGTGGGTAGAGGCCAGGTGTGCTGCTCAACATCCACAAGGCACAGCACAGCCCCACCTTCCCGAACACAGGACCGCCCAGCCCTTCGTAGCAGTCGTGCCCAGGTTGGCTGAGAAACCCCGAAGTAGCTGGGATTGCTCTCCTCATCTGACCGATGAGGGGACTGAGACACAGAGAGGTCCCGTCACTTTGCTGCAGGTGGCACTCAGCACATGGCAGAGCTGGGATCTGAACCCGGGCGGTCTGTCTCCGGTGTGTGGGCTCTCCACCACTTTGCCTCATGAGACAGTGAAGGCCCGAGGGGGCCCGAGGGGAAAAATGAACTTCTCTCCTTGGTTTCATCAGATGCCAGCCCCCCGATGACTGCCTGTTTCTTGATGAGACAGAGAGCTTTCTCTTGTAGACGTCACCATCTGCAGGGGACAAGCTAGCAGCGCCTATTGAACCTGGAATAGCACCTTCCCAACAAGGGCGAAAAGCCGAATGTACGAAGATAATCGCAGCAGCGCTGGTGAGAGCCTGGAGTAGAAACTGCATCCACAGGGGATGGTGGAAGGCCCTGCAGGGCGTCCCACAGGCGACGAGGGAACCTGGAGTGTCCTCAGCTGCTCAGCAGGAAAGAGCGGATCTCCGCAGGGACCCAAAGGCCCTCTAAGCCTTTGTTGCTTGCAAACAAGCAAATTCCGAAGGCAGAACTGCCTGAGGGGATAGGTGTGTCAGTTCACTGGACTGTGGTAATCAGTTCACGATGTCTACAAATATCAAATCACGTTGTATGCTTTGAGTACGTACAGTTTTATTTGTCAATTACACCTCAATAAAGTTGGGCGGGAGCGAGACCTGGTGTTAAGCCCAAAACCAGAACATTTTAAAATCAAATAATAAATAAGTATAGGATATTTTTTATGGTATACGCCAACTTGTGTTAAACCAAAGGGAAGTATGAGTATGTGTGTGTGTATACATATATCATATATGTTTATTTTACTATCCACATATGCATAGAATATTTCTAGACGGGGCACAAAAAGCCTGGTCCTAGGGAAGAGAAAGACTGACTTACCATATTCCTTTTCACCGTTTGAAAGTTTACTTTTGGAAACTGGTTTTACCATGCTCACATTACCTCTTTCCCAAAACATGACAAAATAAAACGTGAGGGCGTCCCAAGGCATAACCTTTGTCTAGCGCTCCCCCGGTTCACGGGGCACTCTTCTTTGCAGTGTTTTCTTTGGCGCTCGCCCCGGGGATGGCAACACCAGGGCAGAGACGTGGCACCAGCCACCCAAGGTCGCTCCCTGCCGGCCTGGCCCGTCCTCACCTCCCACCGTCAGTTCGGTTCCCGTCTCCACCACTTTAATGGCATTGTGTCCCACCACAAGCTGCCGTCCTCAACTTCTAGGCAGTGCGCGCTAGGTCACAGACACGGAAGGGAGGAGCCTGTCTCGGGAACTTTTCACCCCTGCCCCCCTTCCTGTCCCATCTGCGTGTTGTTTTCGGCTGAGATGCCGTATTGGCCAAACAGGTGCTGCCGAAGCTTCGCTCCCGCCAGCGAGATGGAGTGCACCTGTACCTAACAGGCACTTAGTGAACCTAAGCTGCTTTCATCTGATAGAGACTAATCCTCCATTTATACGTGCGTGTTTCTTTGAACCCGAAACGGCACATGCTTCCTAGCCCTGCCTGCTCACTGCTACAGCCAGGGGCCCCTGCGGCGGGCCTGGTGTCCAAGGCCACCCCCTAATGACCCGAGCCTTTCCAGGCAGTGAGGGGACGGGTGGACAGCTAGCCCTTCCGACCCACGTGTTTCCATCCCACGTGGTCTGGGCGGAGTTTGCCTTCAGCCCTGGGTAAAGCTCACCTCTCTCCCCGTTAATGTGTCCTTGAAGGCCTTCGGGACTCTGTCCGTCCAGTCCATCAGAAAGACCCTAGAGCTAAGCCAGCATGAGGGGCCTTCCCCCGGGAACTGCTCTCGGTCACTAGCCTTCTGTGGGTTTAGAGGGGGTCGGAGCAGGGGTCCTGCGACCATTGGTTCCCCTCTCCTCTGCGCGGGGGTTCTCTTCCATTGCGCAAGGGGTTCATTGCTGGCCTCGGAGGGCCCGTACAGTGCCGGTCTTCACGCAGCAGCCAGCAGATGCTGGGCTTCAAGTTTCCTGAAAATGACTCAGGGATCCTGACACACGAATGCTTTTTAAAGTTACAGAAGCCTTTTTAAGAACATCCTGAACGTTTGTGTATCTGTTAGCATTTGCTGTGTAACAAACCACCCCCACCCCCCAACGTGTTGGCCTACAACCACGAACATTATTGTTTCTTAAAATTCCGTGGGTCAGCTGACCAATCCTTCTCCCACCCTGGGCCGGCTCGACTGGGGTCGGGTGGTCTACGAGGGCCTAGTGACGATGTGGCAATCAGGTCTGTGTCAGCCGGGGACGGTAAAGACAGCTCGCCGACACATCTCTAATCGTCCAGCGGACTAGCCTGGGCGTGTTCGAGTGGCAGCGGTAACAAGGTTCCCAAGAGAAGCACGAGAAGCCCCAAGACACAGGTGCTTTCCAGATCGGTGCTTGCGTCACGGTTTCTCCTGTCACATTTAAGTCAAAGCCAGACACAGGGCCAAGCCCAGATTTGAGGGATGGGGGAGTAGACTTCAGCTCTCTCTCTCTCTTTCATTGATTTATTTTTAGAGAGAGGGGAAGGGAGGGAGAGAAACATCAATGTGCAGTTGCCTCTTGTGCACCCCCTACCTGGGATGGGGGGATCTGGCCTGCCACCCAGGCATGTGCCCTGACTGGGAATCGAACCAGAGACCCTTTGATTCGCAGGCCCACGCTCAATCCACTGCACTACACCAGCCAGAGCAGACTTCAAATCTCCTGATAGAATAACCTGCAAAATCCCTTTGCACAGGCAGGGCATGCAGGGAGGAAAGAACTTGTGGCCCTTTTTCGTTACATATCGTAGTGAGATGGGACATTTGAAAATCAGTTTAAACACTCCTCCCGGCGTTCAGAGGAGAGCCGAGAAGCCTCCTTTACGCAGTTGGTGGCATTCAGACCCCCGTCACCTCCTCGGGACCGCAAGCACCGTCCTGATGAGCACAGCACCGGGGACGTTCCTGCAGAGCTGCTCACGAGGGTTAATTTCGTACGTCACCCCGCCTGGGGCCTGGGCCACAGGGTGCCCGGGTATCTCATCACACATTGTTGCTGGATGCGTCTGTAAGAGTGTTTCTAGAAAAAAGTAACATTTGAACTGGCAGGCTCCACAGATCGCCCTGTCCAGGGCTCCAGGGCGAGTGGGCAGACGCATTGAGTGCTCTCCCCCTCTGCCCGCCCACGTGATGGGACGTGGGTCTTCTCCTGCCCTCGGACTGGGAATCAGGCCGCCAGCACTCCTTTTTCCCAGGCCTTTGGACTTGGACCGGAACGTGTGGCAACAGTTCTTCTGGCTTTCAGGCCTGTGGCCTTACGCTAGAACCGCACCTCCAACTTCCCTGGGCCTGCAGCTTGCAGACAGGCAGACTGTGGGACTTCGGAGTCTCTGTAAATCAAGCGAGCCAATCCCATCTATAGAAGGGGGACCCCCCAAAACCCGGAATTTATCCTTATGTGTTTAAACTTCAATCACCTTCAAAGTACTCTCCATTTGATGCAGTACACGTACCAAGACACTTTTCCCGCTGCTCAAAACAGTTTTTGAACTCGATTTTGATGCCCTTTAGTGCTTCTGCCATTTTTGTTTCGTTGTTTCGCCTCTTCCATGTTGGCAAAACGTTTCCCCTTGAGGACTTTTTTCATCTGGGGAAACAAAAGAAAGTCACTCAGGGTGAGAGTGAATAGGGAGGGTGGTACATGGGGGTCATGCCCTTTTTGGTCAAAAACTGCAACACTCCACACAGGGCGGGCAGGTGCGCTCCTAAATCATCCATGATGAAATGGGCAGGCACGTTGAAAGAGCTCTCCCCCCAAAAAAGATATTCACCGACGCCAAACACAGCCTCTCACAACACCACCAGCTGGCACACTGATGCAGATGGGTTCCTAGAACACTAACCTAGCAGGTGAAGCCTGTTCTACAAGAGGCCCGCCCTCCAGAAGATAATTCTGGGGTTTGGGCTCCCCCTCGTATATCTCCTGTTGGTTCTGTGTCTCCGGAGAACCCTGACAGATAGACTGGTTCTCCAGAAATGCAATCGCATGACCTTGCGAAGGTCATCCTCCTTGTCCTTGACCGACACTGAGAGCTGCGGCGGGCGTCCTTGAGCTGCACGGGAGCTTTCGGAGGTTGTCCTGCAGGCAGATGACAAGAGCCCCGGTGCCCAATGACCCAAGCCCAGCTTGTGGAGATTAGATGGCGAGGCACGGGGATGGCGTCTCCAGCTTTCATGCAGATGTTCGGCATGGTCTTCGAGTCTGTGATTTTCAACTCTTCCTCCTCCTCGGCCTGATGGAACCCTTTGATCTCACCGTGTTGGGCAATGTTATCACACCACTGTACAAACGCACCTTTCATTCCAGGCCGACCTTAAAGCCCTCTCCTTTCCCCCATTCCTCCAAGGGCGTCCCTGGTTAGCAGGACACTCCCCAACGCTGGATTTAGAAGGGGGAAAGGCATGGAGCAGGTGCTTGAAAGTGTTCCAGGCCAGGAAGTGTCCGAGCAGTGAAGGCCGGGAAGAGAGGAGGGAGAGATGAGTGAGAGAAAGGCAAACGGAAGCGGAGAATCTAACTCCGGGCCTTCCCTGAGTTGTCCAACCGGGACTATTCTCCCCACAGCTGCACTGACATGTAATTCACATTTTATGTCATCCATGCACTTACGTGTGCACAAGTCAGTGGTTTTCAGCACGTGCACAGAGTTGTGCAACCACCACCACAGTGTAACTTGAGAGCATTCCCTCATCGCGAAAGGAAATCCCACCCCCATTAGCACTCACTCCCCTGGTCCGCTCGCTTCTCCTCGTCCTCCTCCGCGGTGTCGAGTACATTCACATTTTTTTATAACCATGGCCACCACCCCCCTCCAGAACTTTTTAACCACCTCCCACCGAAACTCAGTCCCCACTAACCACCACCTCCCCATCCCCCCACCCTCAGTCCACGGGAACCCCGGCAGTGCCCCCATCGGTGTGAACGTGACTCCTCGAGGGACCTCGGTAAGTGGCATTGCGCTCTGTTGTCCGATGGTGTCTGGCTTCTTCCACTCCGCACGAGGTTCATCCAGGTTGCGTCACGTGTCAGCATTTCTGTCCTTTTTTAAGACCGAATAATATCCCACCGTACTAATCTAACCCATTTCAACTTACGCTGTTTTACACTACGTTTCAGGACTTGTTTTTCGTAGACTTACCTCCAGCGACTGAGCAATGGATTCACCCACACGCTTCTCCACCCCCTTCCAGATGAACAATACGAGCTGGGCGGAGCTGACCCTCCTGCAGCCTCCGTGGCCCAGAGGGAGAGAAAGGCTAGGGGCTGTCGGGAAGGGAGAGGGAGTGGCTGGGCGGTGAGGGCCTGTGCCTGCGTGTCTGTCTTCCTCGGGACCTGCCGGTCTGGCCCTCCCCACCGCAGGCCCACAGAGACCCTGGGTGCCGTGCATTCAGAGCACAGACCTGCAGCAGCGGAGGTGACAGGCCATCCCACGGTGGCCAGAGCCAGGCCTTGCCGGTGCCCGCTGGGCCTGTTGGGAAAGCCTTGGGGAGCCAGGAACCGAGGAGGCAGATTTATCACTTCTTAATCCCCTCCCCCCCCTTTTTTTTACTGTGTTTGAATCCGCTGACCTGAAGACTGTACGGGGAGGATCACCCTGTCCGTAGTTCCGTGTAACACTGACACCCACGTCCGCTCCCACGGTGTGCCCCACCGCAGCCCGCACTGCGTCCGCTCTGCTCAAATGTTGGAGCGGAGTGACCAGAATCGCTGAGCAATCCTAACCGTGCTGCAAACGGCTAGGGAGCAGCCGGTGTCAGAACCAGCCCCCGCTGAGTTCACCCAGCAAATAACGGTTGAGATATAGATATATGCAAATAATATACATAATATATAATATATAAACACATAATGTATATATTTATCCTATGCCAAGCTCTTTTCTAAGTACTTTAGGTGGATCATGCCCTTTAATCTTCACAACCCACTCTTTTCATTTTTGACTGTGACAAACTATATGTAAAAGGTGCAGTTTTAACCATTTTAAGTGTGCCGTTCTTCGACATGAAGCACATGTCCATGAACTTACCCTCCTAACCGCATTTATTTCCCACCTCAAACTGCTCCAAGGCCAACCCTCATGAGCATGAATGAAGGGCAGAGGTCTAGGGTTTCCTCCCCCTTGCTTTTTTTTTTTTAAAGGAAAAGTCAAATGCAAGATTTGGACCCTGTTGGTTTGACATAGATAATCAGGTCGTTGATGGACACCTGTAGAAGCTGTCTCGCCACTTCTCACCCACTGGCACGGCCACGCTCAGAACAACAGGAAGCGGCAGGCGCTGACGAGGACGTGGAGGCATGGGAAACTGCTTCGGACACTGCTGGTGGGCGTGCAAACTAGTGTGGCTGTCGTAGAAAACAGTGTGTTGGTTCCTCAGGAAGCTAAACACAGAAGCACCGTACGACCCAGCAATGTCATTCTGAGGTGGACACCTCCCACAATTGAAAACAGGCACTGGAAGCACCATCCGCAGCAGCCAAAAGGCGAACCATCCCAAGTGTCCGTAATTGGGCGGGTGGATCAACACCAGCGGCCTGTCAAAACAATGGAATATCATTCAGCTGTAAAAAAAAAAAAAAAAAATGAGGTTCTCCTGGCTGGCGTAGCTCAGTGGATTGAGCTTGGGCTGCAAACCAAAGTATTGCAGGTTCGATTCCCAGCCAGGGTACATGCCTGGGTTGCAGGCCATGGCCCCCAGCAACCGCACATTGATGTTTCTCTCCCTCTCTCTCTCTCTCTCTCGCTCTCTTTCTCCCTCTCTTCCCTCTCTAAAAAATGAATAAATAAATCTTAAAAAAAGGGATAACTATCTTTTAAAATAATGAGGTTCCAATACATACCACCGGGCATGAGCCTCAGAAACATTGTACTGAGTGAAAGAAGGCAGACACAAAACCACGTAGTACAGGATTCCAGGTACATGCAGTGTCCAGAACAGGCCGACCTCCGGGGGACAGAAGGGGGGCTGAGGGTTGCCAGGGCTGGGGGGGGGGGGCGGGCAGTTGGGGGTGGGGGTGGTGGAGAATGAGGAGTGGCTGCTAATAGCTGTGGGGTCTCCTCTCGAGACGACTAAAACATTTTGGAACTAGACAGAGGTGGTGGGCATACAACATGGCGAATGTCCCAAATGCCACGGAATTGCTCCCCCTTAAATGGTTAATTTTATGTTGTGCGTTTCCGTTCAGTCGGAAAACAAAACCTGTCTGGGCTTCACGTTAGATCCTTTAACTCACGCGGCCTTGACTTTCATGAGGAAACAGCACTTTCGCAAAGACTCAGTGATAAAAGGATTCTTGTGTCTTTGCAGAGGACACGAGTGACGAAATTTCTAGGGCAGAGGGGACAAAGCAGCGTTCCGAGTCAGAGAGGAGTCTCCATTCATCTTCTTTTCCTTCTCCCTTGGGTCAACACACGTTAGTAAAACCTGGGACTTAATCGAGTATTAAACCTAGCTCCTCCTCCTTTGAAATACCGGCCCCGCCTGTCACAGTCACTCACCCCCAGGGTCCTCCTGAAACGCTGGGTGTGAAGTCTCCACGAGCAGCCATTCTTTCCTTTCTCCCCAAACACCCGTCTTGTTCAGGTGTCCCCCTTCTCCCACACAGCCTCAGGCCTCCAGGAAGCTGAGCGTGGCCCCTGACGTGACCGTTCTTAGCACCATTCCCGGACCAGGGACTGGGGCAGGGGTAGCCCTGTGACCCAAATCATGAATGAAGTGTTCGAGGGAAGTGTGACTTCATGGCATGGTGCTTTAAAAGGCCTGCCCACACATTCTCCAACATGCCTCTTTAAGAAGTGGAGCTTAATTCTAGTCCCCTTGTGAGCGGGCTGGACTTAGGGACCGGCTTCCAACGAACTGAATGGTTCCCAAGTGATGGTGTGGGCCCTCCCAGGTCCGGTCATTAAAAGGCTGCGGCTTCCCCCTCCTGCTGGCCTGCTCGCTCTTTCTCCCTGAAGCGGCCAGGGCATGAGGACACTCGGGCAACTTCTACCCCGTGGGCGTGGCGTGTGTGTACAATACATCCCCACACCTTTCATTTTCTGAGCTCCGGACCCCTCCTGCCTCTCCACCCCCCACCCGCTGTTTGTTTCCCTCTAGGTGCCCTGCAGCACCTGCAGACCCACGTGCCCACCGTCACGGCCGTGACCCTTCCCCCTCCTGGCCAGCGTCACTTCCCTCCCAAGTGAAGACGGCCCGGGGTTCGATGCCAGGCCTGCTCTTGGCTAGTCAGGTGACCCTGGGCAAGTCGTTTCCCTTTTCTGAGCCTCAGTTTCCTCGTCTGTGAAATGGAGGCGATTAGAGCACCCGCCTCCCAGGGCCGACTGGGAACGCTATCCCCCAGTCCTTGCCAAGGGCTGAGTGCGGGGTTGCCGCGTGACTCGTGTCTTTGTATCAGGCAGAGAGGTGAAGCAGGATGGGGAAGGAGAAAGGCCCCCTGCCCTGGGCCTCGAGCCACCAGCACGAGCGTCTCACTGATTCAAGTCAAAAAGAACTCCGTTCCTCCCCTTCTGGCGCGCTCTACCTCAGCTCCCAGGAGCCCCTTGCCCGTGGCCGTGCCCACTGGTCACCCCCAGGCCCGGCCCCTCCCACCTACCCCCTGCTACCCCATCCCACCCCACCCCTTCCTGCAGCGCTCCCTGATCCAGCTCTTGGACAACTCGGAAACAACTTCCCATCCGTCTCCACCTCTCCACCCCCACTGGCCCCATACTGAACCATCATCGCCCCGAGCTCCTAAAAACCTCACTGGGCTTCAGCCTCTGGTCCCCACCCTCCTCTTCCCCGCCGTGCTCTCTACAACCATGCCAGACTTCTCTCTCTTGGACACCCGTCTAATCAGGCTGCCTAGACTAGTCCCTCACTTCCCTGCCCTGCCCTTACTTCTCTGCTGGGCAGACAAGGTCTTCCTAACCGGACCCATCTCCCATTGCCCACCCCACCTGCATTAGTTTCCTTCTGCAGCTGTAACAAATCGCCACGGACTCCGTGGGTTAAAAGGGCACAGGTGTATTATCTTACGGTTCTGGAGGTCAGAGGACCATGATGGGCCTTGCAGGGCCAAACTCAAGGGGCTGGCCTGTCTGGTTGCTGCCTTCTGGGGGCTCCAGGGCACGGCTCACATCCCTCGGCTGCAGCCCCGTCCCAGTGCCCTTTCTCGAGCTGCTTCCGTGTTTGCAGCACCTCCTATGACTCTGCTCTCCGGACGCTCGCGATCGCCCCTCAGGCCCACCTGGGTGACCCAGGCGGCCCTCCTCACCTTAGGTTCCTTCTGCCTGATTCCTTCTGCAGAGTCCCTGCTGCCACATATGGGAACATGCACAGGTTTGGGGGGTTAACATGCAGCCATGTTTGAGGACCCCCACCCTACCCAAACACATGACACCCCACTTTAGCCAGCTGGGAATCCCCTGACCCTCTCGGGGTCCACCAGGCACTTCCTCCCCTCTGTTCCTTTGCTTCTGTTTCCTCTGCTAAAGGACCCTGGCCCACCCCTCTCCACCTGCCAGTCTCCCTACCGTAACTTCGAGGCTCAGTACAAAAGGCACATCTCTTTTGCGGCCCCCCTCACCCCACAGCAGGGTAGAGTGAAGGGCACGGCCCCAGACCACTGCATGTCCCGGTGTTGGGCCGCACTGGCCGGGTTCCACATCTGACCCCGTGTCCGACCGGGAAGTCTTCAGGAACAGGGACTTTTCCTTGAGGGTGTTTACTGCCCCAGCTCCTAACACATAGCTCATGGCGCCACACAGGGTGCAAAAGGTACTTACCGAACGCAGTGAAATCCTTTGAGAGTTTCTGAGGTCCCAGTTGGTGGTGAATTGGTTTTATGGTGGATGACGGTTGTTTCCTCGGCCTGGCTCTGCATTCCTGAACAACCCCCGCCCCCCACCCCACCCCGCTCTTGCTTTCCTATCAGCTCCCTTCCTCCCACTGGGGAGCTCCCGCTCCCCGACCCAGCTGCTTGTGCACACAGTTGCCCTGAAACCCGCAGCACTCTGGCCCACGGCAGCAGAGAGACTCGAGTCCGCGGGTCTCACATGGAAGCTAGGGAGGGGAGGGACAAGCATGCCCCAGCTGGTGTCAGGGGCACCTGCAGCTGTGTGGGGCTCTGCCGCTCCCCACGGAGGGAGTCGACCCAGAGGGAGAACCGAGCTCGGGGTGGTTGGTGAGCTCTGCATATGGGGGACAGTAGTCCCCAAGGCCAGCTCCAGCCCGGACCTCTCTGCATGAGAGCTAAGCAATGCCCTGTTTTGCGGAAATCATGTAAGGCTGGATTTCCGACTGAATGAATTTTGACTAATGCAAGCTCTAACGCTGTAAGAACATACAAGGTCTAGTGCTCTGCCCCGTGGAAACACCCAGCAACGACCACTTCCCAGCACCCTGATGTGTCTCCTCCTCTCCCCTCTCCTGCCCTTCTTTTGATGGAGCTAGAGATGGTATCAATCGGGAATGCTTCAATCTGTTTAAGTGATAGAATGCCCTCCTAGCAGGACTTGGCTGATCGAGGTTTATTCATTGCCGGTCTTAGCTGTCTGGAGGTAAGCGATTCCAAGGGCCCAGGTTGCTTCTCTCTTCCTGCTCTGCCATCCTCCGTGGGTCGGCAGCACTGTGCCGCTGGGTTGCAAAGTGGCTGCTGGGACACCGAGCACTGTGCCCTCACACACGCATCCTGAGAAGGAAGGAAGGAAGGAAGGAGACGGCAGCAAAAAAGCGCTCTCTCATTTCCACTGTTTGTTTGTTTTCAGGGAACAAAATCTCTTCCAGAACTCCCAGCAGCCTTCTCTTTCCATCTCACTGGTCAAAGCCGAGTCCGACAACTTTCCCTGTCCAATCTGTCACATGGGGGAGCAGGACTGAGATGATCGGCTACAACTAATCACGATTCTTCTCTTCGCTAAGAATGCAGCACGAGTGTGCAGATGCGATCTGGGGTGGTGAGGCCCCTCGCCAGTCCTTCCCGGGAGGTGAACCGTGGTTGGCCCCGTGGAACGTGACGGGGAGTCTCTCGAGAGTGCTTCCGGCCCAGGGCTTTGGTAAGGTTGCAGAGCCGCTGGTGTAACCAATCCAGACCTTGACCTTCCTCCATTCTTACTTCATGAGGTTATCGCTCCCCCCCTGGCAGGAGCCATGGTGAGTTGGGATTCTGCTGCTCACAGCGGCAGGAAGGCACCTCTCACATGCATTCCTCCACCTGACCCAGAACTTGCTCCGGGCGCTGCTCTCCAGACCTGCCTTGGCGTTCCGGGAACAGAGGCCACAGGGCAGGCTGGCAGGCAGCTCGGTCCTTCTGGACTCCACCCAAGCGTCCCTATGTCATTCCTGGCGTGCTCAGTCATCTTTGCCTTGACCCCTTCTGCGTCCCTCTGGTGTTTTGTGCGCTCTCCTCATTGGCCTTCCCGAGGCATCCCAGGTGTTTGCGAAAGCCTTGCACATTCCAGGGGCTGTGCCGGGTGCAGGCACCATCCAGGTCACCCTGCCCCTTTCCTGCCTCCAGTCGTGCAAAGCCTGCTTGGTGTTGTTCTGCTGGGCCTGTGCTCATTCCTTCACCTCGACCCCTGGCCCCGAGCGGAGGGGCTCCTCCAGGCTGGGCCTTGTGCAGATGAAGGAAAAGGGTCTCCGCTTTCAAAATGCACGTCGTCCAGCTGGGGGAACGTGCCAGAGACAAGCCCAGGAGCTGCCAACACAACGGTCTGATGAGGGGCAGCTATTACGATCACCCCCATTTTGCAAAAGATGCAATCTATTTTCTGCTCTGAGGTGACTGCCCCCTAGACCCCTCCACTAGGCAGAGGCAGAGCTGGGGCCTGAGCCCGGGCAGGCCAGCTCCAGGCTGAGGCACGAACCCCCGCACCCCACTGCCTGCCCAGGCACAGTGGCACCCCAGCTGGGTCTCTGCTCGCCAGGGGAGGCCTGGAGCAGACCTTCCCTCACCGCCCCGGGGAGGAGCCGACCCTGGAGACACCTCGATCTCAGTCGCTGGCTTCCAGACTGTGAGACAGTCATTTTCTGTTGTTTACTCCATTCAATGTGTGGCCTTAGCAGAGCAACACATCATGCAAGTCTCAAGGTAGCTGGGGAGAAATAAAGGAGAAGAAGAAGGATATGGGATAAAATTGAAAAGGCAGGTCAGGTCCTGGCCGGGTGGCTCGGTTGGCTGGAGCATCGTCTGGATATGTCAAGGTTGTGGGGCTGTGGGTTCAATCCCCGGTCAGGGCACATACAGGAAGCAACCAATGAATGCATCAATACGTGGAACAACAAATCAACGTCTCCCCCACCCCACCTCTCTCTCTCTCTCTCAAATTAAAAAAAAAAAAAAAAGGCAGGTCAGGGCCAGCCAAATCAGTGTGAGATGAGATCAGAAAGGCAGGTCAGGGCTACATCACAGAAGACCTTGTAGGCTTAGGTAAGACTTTGGATTTTATCCTGAGACCCAGGAACACCGTTAACAGGCTTAGTAACTGTGTTAAGCAGAGTTTAAAGTCCTGTGGAAGGCACGGACGGGGAAAAGAGTCGCTGTCGGAGGGAACGGAAGCAAAGAGCGGTGTGTGTGCTTCCCCCAGTAACAAAGTGCCGCGAGCTGGAGGGCCTAGAACCACCCAAGTTGATCCCCTCACAGTTCTGGAGTCCAGAGTCCGAATCAGCACTTTTTTTTTTTTTTGCACACAATCGACCATGGAGGCATTCCCTGACAAGACTACAAAAAATAGCCTTGCTCTCCTGTCCCCTTTGTACACCATGTCATTTTTCTATGCACTTAACCATTGTCTGAAGTTTGTTTGTATTTTAGGCAGGTAATGATTAGGACTGTTACAGTGGCTGTTATATTCCCCAGAATCTAGACAGTGTCTGGCACTTAGTATGTCTCTAAGTAATCCCCGAAAGAAACAAGTAAACCATATACAAATAATTAGGCATGGAAAAGACCAAAAGAAACACACTAAAGTGCTAATGATTTCTTCTGTTGAGATAAGGGTGCTTTTCAATTTTCCTCTCCCTGTTTTTGCTTTAAAAATAAAATAGCCACCCTGGCTGGTGTGGCTTAGTGGACTGCGCGCTGGCCTATGGAGTGAAAGGCTGCTGGTTCGATTCCCAGGCAGGGTACAGGCCCTGGTTGGGGTTGTGCGAGAGGCCACCGATCGCTCCTTCTCTTGCACATCATGTTTCTCTCCCTCTCCTTCTCCCTCCTTTCCCCTCTCTCTAAAAATAAATAAATAAATAAATAAATAAATAAAACCTTTAATGAAAAATAAAGTGAAATAACTGACTTTGGGAGGGAGGTGGCAATGTTCTCCTTCCTAATTTGGGTGGTGACCACACCACTGTATACATGTGTTAAATCTCATCCAGCTGCACGCTTAAGAGCCGCATTCTACTGTATGGTAATTATATCTCAAAAATTAAAAAAATAATAATATACTTGTGTATTTTAAAAGTTAATGTTCTTGATGAAAAGCAAGGACCTACAACCTAGACTACTCTATCCAGCAAAGCTAACATGTAGAATGGAAGGGCGGATAAAGTGCTTCCCAGACAAGGTAAAGCTAAAGGAGCTCATCATCACGAAGCCATTATTACATGAAATGTTAAAGGGATGTATTTAAGAAAAAGAAGATGACCAAAACTATGAACATTAAAATGGCACCAAATTCACAATGATCAACTGAATCTAAAAGCCAAACTAAGCAAACAAGCAGAACAGAAACAGAATCATAGATATGGAGATCATTGGGATGGTAGCCAGTTGGGAGGGGAAGGAGGAGAGTTGGGGAAAAGGTGAAGAGTTTAAGAAGCACAAATAGGTAGTTACAGAATAGGCAGGGGGGTGCTAACAGTATAGGAGACGGCACAGCCAAAGAACTTACATGCACGACCCATGGACATGAGCCAAGGTGGAGGGGCGGGTACTGCGGAAGGGAATGGGAGCTACTGGGTGGAGGGGGGCGAAGGGGGAAAAATCGGGACAACTGAAATAGCATAAACAATAAAATATATCCAAAAAATAAATGATCATGTTCTTGCTATTGTCTTACAGCATTTAGAATATATCATCGTAAATAGGATAAGTGGAAATAAGAGTGACATAACATAAAATAGGTCTTGGATCTATAGTATAAATTAAATTTGACTTGTTAAAAATTTTTTTTAAAAAGGAGCTGCTCTTGGGAGACGTTTGCATGCAGCACACACACCAGTTTAGACCTACAAAATTAGCACAGCTTTACAATATCCCCCAGTAGTTTATAAAAATGTTGTTCTAGGCTTTCGCTGTCCCCTGGTTTTCTGTCACAAATTGAAGCCACAGATTAAGCTGATCCCACCGGAATCTGAAGTTTCCTGTCAGCCTGCGTGTGCCTGTCTGACTGTGCCTCTCGGGGAGGTAACGGGGTCGACACTGTCAGAGAGAGAGCTCCTTCCAGTTGAGACGGTCTCGTTCCCAGAGCCAACTTTCCCAGCTAGGGAAGCACCTGGGTTTCCATGTAGCTCTACAGAAAAGAACTGAGGCGTCAGCGTAAATGGTTGGTGTGGACTGGGCCCCAAGCTTCCCGGGGTAAAGGGGCCACGACAGGCACCCATCGCAGCGACTCCCCAAAGCCAGCCCTTGGGTCCATGTGTGTCGGGGGCAAGGGAGCCGCTGGCATTTTCTCCCTCCCTTATCATCAGCTCTGGCTCCAGTCCCGGCGAGGTGGGGGAGAGGACCATGAGAAGTTTCGAAGTTGGGTCCATGAACACGGTGGCTCCACGGGACTGGTTCACATCCTCACACTAAAGTGGTCTTAGTTCAGTGGTCTACGAACACAGTTCAGGAGCAGAGTGGCGAGGAGCCCCGATTTGGGAGTCAGACAATGCTGAGACTGCGCACTACCCTGTCACGCGTTACCGTGACCCCAAGTCCACTCTGGTGGTCTCCTGGACTGTCTTCGCTGAGCGCTGGCTTCCCGATCTGTGAAACGGGGTGACTACCTACCTTCCACGCTGGCGTCGAGGACTGAGTGAGACGGCACACAGCAAGCACTCGGCACCGTCACTGCAGTCCGGTAAGTGGTGCAGAATTCAAGAAGTGGGCGCAGCCCTGGGGTCCCATTACGTCAAGACAGGACAGGACTTGCTTCCACCTCCGATTCTCAGCAAGTGCAAGACGCTTGCCTGCGTCAGCTTTGGGCCCTACCAAATAAGACGGGAATTTTGGGGTCCGCCCCTCTGGATTGCCTACCTGGGGTGACCAGCCCTGGAAAAGCGGTCTCTCACAGGAACGTTCTTCCAGGCTTTTCCTAGTCCCCTCAGGTTCAGACCAGCGACACGTCATCCAATCAGGGTTCTGCGGCATCAGTCACCTCTCTTCTCACAGGAACGTTATCTCAGAAGACAGAAGGAGCACTGGTTACAGGAGCTCACCGAAAAGGCAGCTCTCTCCCGACAGCCAGCTAACCAAGAAGATGGTAGGGCTTGGGGTGGGTGATCTTTTTCAAGATCCTTCTGGTTCTCAGAAGCAGACACATTTACAACGGTGAGGGGCAGAGGGGCTGCGGGGAGAAAGAAGAGAACACAGCAGCACACGGGGAGAAAAGCACAGGAGACAGCTTTAGAGTTACTCTGGCTCAGGAGAGCCAGGAATCTCGCCAAAGAGAAAGTGTAGTATTGGCAGCAACCGAAGGATCCTGTGTGGACTTTTAGGAAAGATTTTGGGCCACAGCACGAGGCCTCCTCCGTCGGGGCCAGGACAGTGCTGGCAGCGGCCCCCAGCCCCGGCATGTTCCCACATAATTGAAGTCGAATGTGCCAGGGGGAGGGAGGGTGGCCGGAGGAGGCCTCCGGGTTCTTCCTGGCTGCAGAATCGCAACGTTCTGCAGTTGGCCCCGTTTGGGATCCAAGCCAGTTAGTGTTGATTTTCCGCAGCATGGAAACAAATGCCGTGAAGCTGTTTTCCTGAGGCATGCATTTTGAAAAGAGGATTTTCATTCCACCCCACCCCACCCGCCGGCCCGGGCCAAGGACAGGTGGAGTGGGGAAGCAGGAGAGCTGGGTGACGTGGCCCTTCCATTGCTGTCCCTTTTGCAAACCCTTTCCGGCTCACAGTTTCCACGTAAGCATAATCAGTTAGAGCGTGTGAGTGGGCAAAGCTACGGCTGAAAGCTAAGTCTTTCACAAAAGATAATTCCTGGAAAAGGCTGCCGGAGGACCCTCTGGCTATGTGCGATAAATCACAATTCGCTCGCTTTCCGCTGGAAGGTTTCCAAGACAGCAACTCTCCTTATTCCTCCTAAAATTTTCCACTTACTCTTCTTCTTCACTTCCAGGTTTTTCTCTGTGATCTGTTCTTCTGCCAAGAAATTAGTTTGTGTTTCTTCTTCACAGTTAGCACCCAAAGTCTTTGGGTGCTAACATTATGCTAATGAGGTAAAGTGATACAGGCAAATTTCTCAAGTGGAGGAAACACCTCCTTCTTTTAATGGCACTGGACTTCTCCGAGCCCTCCTCCGGGGAGGGTCTGAACGCGTGGCCTGCTGGGCCACAACCAACAGATTGTGCGTTGACAGTCAGGAGTCGCTACAGCTGCAGGGGTCTCCGTGGGCTCTTGCTTTTTTTAGTAAGTATTTTTATTTTTTAATTGGATTTTTAAAAATCTTCAACTGAGAATACGATTATTGATTTTAGAGAGAGGGGAAAGGATGGAGAGAAAAATCGATGTGAGACAGAAACATGGATCGGTTGCCTCTCTTATGCACCCGACCAGGGACCAAACCCACAACCTAGGCATGTGCCCTGACCAGGAATCGAACCTGCAACTTTTTGATTTCCGGGACTGTGCTCCAAACAACTGGGCTACTCTAGCCAGGGGTGGCTTGTCCTTTTTATTTATTTGTTATTTTAGATTTCATTTATTTTTAGAGAGAGGGGAAGAGGGGGAGAGAAACATCAATCAATTACCTCTCGAGCGCACCAGGCAGGGGACCTGGCCCGCAGCCCAGACATGCACTCTGAAGATTCGAACCAGTGACCTTGTGTTTGCAGGACAGCTCCCAATCCACTCAGCCACACCAGTCAGGGCTGCCTCTTGCTTTTTAAACGAGAAAAAGCACATGATTTGCTCTGAGGCCTGCTGCTTCTTCCAGCCAAAGATGGCAAAAGACACGGAGGCCAAGTCAAAACTGTTTTTCCTATTCAGCATCTATGCCCAGGGCTCCAGGTTTATCTTCTGAACAGAATGGCACCATGCGTCACAGGCTAGGGTAGATTTACCCTGGGCATCGCAAACGTTCACGTTCCAATACCTTGCAGGTGATTTCACTCTTTGGTTGACTCCACCCCCTGGACAGACCTCTCCGCATTTATTCGGAGACGCTGCACCTGAAAGGAGTCTCAGGTCTGGGGGTTTAGAACATGGTCTGAAAAGCAGCGAAGCGGCTTTAGTTCACTTGGTGCGCTTGGTAATCAGCCTCGGAGGAGCGAATGTTATCTGCACCGGCACAGCCCCGTGCCAAGTCCCAAACCGCATTTTCCAGATCGTTCCAATGAGAAGTCTCTGACCCGCAGCAATTCGACATTAGGCCCCAAAGACCACAATCACCTTATAAAGAACAACAGATTGTGCGTCTCTTCCTGGCCCTCTTCAAAGCAGCAAGAATGCAAAATCCCCTTTCATGCTCTCCTAAGCATCCAGAATTACAGCAAGGAACTGCTCCAAGAAGTCTACTAGCGAAAATGATTCTGAAATCTTTTGGCTTCTGGAAATAGTTTTCAAAATTAATGTTTGATAGAACCCATTATCGAAGAGAGTGAGCATTCCCAGGTGAGCGTGTGAGTTTCTGGGATGCAAGGTAAGGATTCCCATTAACTTTAAAAAAATGAAAAGAGCATGTAAAGGAACAGATTATGACGGTAATCAGGAGAAATAGGCCACCACCTCTCCCTACCCCCCATAAAGAGTAAAAAAAATAAAAGAAGCCTTATATAACTTCCCTGAAGTCCCCTAATGCACAAGTCCAAAGAATGCCTTTTCGTTCGCTCCAAGCTGACCGCAGTGCAGCGTTTGGGGGAAAAATCAACTTCTAAGGACACACTTGGCTTTGACTCAGAGGTAAAACTCGGGGTTCCTGATGGGAAAAGATTCTATTACCCTTCACTCTTCCCTGTCATTTAAAAATTTACCTTTAAAAGCTCCATCTATTGGTGAGGTCACTATGTAGATACCCTAGGATTCCCATTTCAGAAATGTCTGCAGGCAAGAGTGAAGTCTGGCTGGTGGTGGAGGCGTGCCAGGGGAACACTCCACTTGGGGGCCTCCTGAACTCGCTGGAGGTGACGTCTTGGAGTGGTTTAGTTGCCCCTTGGCGCCATTAAGGAGCAGGAGTCAGGGCTCGAGACTCCTGAAAAATTTCCGTCCTGCTGCCAAGAACTACCCCAGCAGAAACACCACAACAATTAATTCAGTTTTATCCTGGAGAAAACGAAACAGCTTTCTTCAAATGTTGTGACTTTGGTTTTTTTTTTTAAGATTTTATTTATTTATTTTTAGAGTGGGAAGGGAGGGAGATAGAGAGAGAAACGTCAATGTGCGGTTGCTGGGGGTTATAGCCTGGAACCCAGGCATGTACCCTGGCTGGGAATCGAACCTGCGACACTTTGGTTCGCAGCCCGCGCTCAATCCACTGAGCTACGCCAGCTAGGGCTAATGACTTTCTGTTTTTGGATGAGCCCGTGGACTTCATCCCACGAGCCAGGATTTGTCACCAGCCCAAGCAATGCAGCACCGGGCACAGCGGCCAAATCTTCAGGGTAGTATTTGTGGTTCGTGGATTCCGATTGAACTAGGAGAGGGGTTTCCAAGTGATGACAGAAGGAGGTTCATTTGTGATCTGACAGTTTCCTACACTCAGCTGGCTGGCTATTTGAGAGTTTCTCAGCCCCTTTGAGGAGGACAGTTTCACCGCACAAGCAAGGAGAAGGTGGTTGCTTCAATGCTTTATCTTACTCAGTGTATCCTAACAAGTCACATTTGTGATGGTTTCCAAAAATAAATCTCAGCATGGTGACGGGTCTGGAAAAAAGTCTTAGGTGTTCATTGCTTTTAGTGCAAGAGTTGTGCCTGGGTCTTCTCCTATCCCAAGCCTCCAAATTAAAATAATTTCTCCTCATCTGTATCTGTTCAGGTTCTTATTATTAATTAGGGAAGTTGGAGCAAAGGGGCAGAAAGATGAAACTAACCTAGCTGCTCACTACCATGTTGCAAGGTTGAGGCCAAGGCCACTGACACTTCCTCAGATTATTTAGATACAAGCTCCCAAGCAAGTGTCAATCAGAGAGACACAAATTTCACATGCAGAATCATTTCAAAGTTTGGTTACTTTAATGCAATTTCACTGTTCAAGGTAGTATGGATATGTTACGTGGTTCATTTCCATCCTGAAAAACAAAACAAAACAAAACACTAACAGCTTCTATCTTATGTAATTTTGTCAAATTCAAACATAACCCTTTAACCGGTTTTTAAAAAACATTTCCTTTACATATCTTACGATTTTTATTTTCTGCAACATTTTTTAGAAACCTTCAAATAACTTGGAAACATCTGCCTATTTGCTCAATCCTCTGGGTACGGCCTTTGAGAACACTTGTCCCGCCTGCACAGAAAATCCATGTTCTCCCGGCTGGTGGTAGAGCTGCTGGATCGAGGTGATCACAGAGAAATGAGGAGGCAGCAAGCTCTGTGAACTACTTCTAGTTCTCTTCATTAGTATGCTCTGATCCACCCCAGCTTCTGCAAGGTCAGACACGCAAGACAAGTACTTGGCCAAAAAAGCAGGATTCTAACTAGTGTAAAAATAGATTTTAAATAAAATAGAATCTTTATAGGAAAGAGAATCAGGTTATGCTTTACATTCCCACTCTTGTTCTAAGATGTCTGTGGTATCTGGTGAGTCCGAGGGGGACTCACAGTTGGTCTGCCCTACGCAAAACTCGACAGTGTCTAAGTACATTCATTTTGCACAGTTACAGGTAAGGTCCTGTGGGAAACGCTGTGCAGCACATCCCACAACAATGGGTGGTGATTAGAGATATGGTTGGTGTGCTAACAAGTAACTTGTAAGACATTTATGTCAAAGGGGATGAGGCCTAACCACAGGCTAAAAAATTCTGAAATGTGGTAATTTGAGCTTTGGCTAATTATAAAGCAGAAAACAAACTCATCATTTAGCAGTTTGTCTTGTTAACCTATTCAGCTTACCTCTTTTGGAAGCTAAGTTCCAATGGCTCTACTTTAATTTTGTTCGTTATGGCGTATCATGAATTGTTCGACATCTGTGTTTCTGGAGAAGTACACAGCCCCTCTTGTTGGCCCATAAGCATTACATGACTGTTTTAAAGAGGGCTCTGATAAAATTCTTATTTTCGGATTTAGAAACAGCCTTTGGTTATAGCTTGAAAGCGTAATTGAAAATCTGCCCAAGCTCCCTCTAGCCGCAACCTGAAAATGCAGCTCAATCTTTTGTAAACATTCAAAAAATACTGATCCCAGCAAAATACACAATCAGCTAGTCTGAGGCCTCCCTCTACATTTCCGAATGGATGATAAGTCTGCTCATTCTTGCTAGATGCTGGGAAGTTCACTCTGAGATGTGAGCCTCGGAGCCACCATCAGGCCTCCTCCTTAGTTGAGGTTCACAGGGAGGGGCAGAGTCATCAAAAATAAACAAAATGGAAACACCACCGTTTTTCCTACACTGGGTCTACTCAGTCTGCCCCGGGTTGTTTGTTTTTCCTGGCTAGCCCCAGAGCAAGAAGATACGGCTGCTGGAGACAAGCCAGTGCTGCTTTATAGGCCCAGCCTCTTTTCATATAACATTCAACCAGTCCTTCAATTCCCCAGAGGCAGGGAGGGATGACAATGATATGAGGCTAATGCTCGGGAATTTTCATAAATCCTCAGTAGCCAGTGTGAACCTCTCTCTAAGGCAGCTGCAATGACCTCAGGGAGGTCTGATGCTTTAGAAATAGGTAATGTTACCTACTGACCCCAGAAGTGAACGTCAAAAACACCAACTCAATAAATACAACAGAAAAATGCACAACAAATTTGGGTCACCTATCAAGTAGGAAGGCAAAATGGTCATTAGAACGTCTGAGGTTAGTGAACTAAGGTTGGAAAAAGCAGCCACCTTTTAAAACACTGCCCTTTTCCGTCAGTTCTCCTGGTCGTCAGCCCTCTGCGTTCATTACACCAAACACTAGCAAATGAAAGATCCAAACAACTGCAGCTTGATCCTCACTGGTACTTATTTAGGGCCCACCCTCACATTTAGGCCCCAGCACACCCTGTCTGTGCCAGGGAAGAGAGTCTCGGGGACACCTGTTTCTGTGCAGGTCACTTGCCCCTCTTGCTGCGGCCCTTCCTGGAGGGCAGCTTCCCACTGCCGCCAGAAGAGGCAGGGCTCGAGGCTGAGGCCATGGCGATGTTGATCTGTCCCTCCTGGATCTCCTGCCGGGTCTCGGCAGGCAGGTGGTTGATCTTCTGCTGCGCCTCAAGGTAGAACATGACGTCACGCAGCTGTTCCTGGATCTCAGTGATCTGCAGATCCTTCTGGTCACAGGTCTCCTTCAAAACCCTCTCCTCCTCCTTCAGCTTGTTCTGCAGGAGGACCTGATTGGCTCGCAAACACTTGTTCATCTCCTGCTCCTCTTTGAGCTCTGTGGTGAGTTTGGCTACTTTTGTGTTGAGCTGAGTGCACCTTTTGCAAAACAAAGGAAGACAAAAGCACATTTTTCATTTGCTGACACAGACCCCTTTCTGCTCTGGGATTGAACAGAGGAGCCATGATCTCAGAATCTACTTAGGGTGGACTCCTCCCTCCCTGTTCGGGCAGACTGGTTTGCCGCCACTGCAACAGCTACATAAAGCAAGAATTTTGGTCCAGTTAACCCAAGTATAGCTTCAAGACAATTTTTCTTTTTTAAGCACAGAAATTTCTTCATGGCAAAAACTATTCTGTGATTCATGGTAAAACTTCTGCTCCTCTGTTTTGCAGTCAATGGTTAAATAGGTGGCTTTAGAGAGGATAGCAATGCTAAGAAGTTACGAGGAAAAGGGTTATTCTCAGAGAGTTAAGTAACCTGGCCTCACTGCATTTATGGAAGAAGGGTTTTCAAGAACAGGGAGCGCCCTTATTCTTGATGCCCAATCTTATGCGTAAGCAAAGAATCACAAATTTAGACATCATTTTTATGCATCAGAATGCCAAAGAACCCTGGCTGGTGTGGCTCAGTGGATTGAGCGCCAGCCTACGAACCAAAGGGTCAAGGGTTCAATTCCCAGTCAGGGCGAACATCTGGGTTGCAGGCCAGGTCCCCAGTAGGGGGCGCACAAGAGGCAACCACACATTGATGTTTCTCTCCCCTCTCTCTTTCTCCTCTCTCTCAAAATAAACAAAATCTTAAAAACAAACAAACAAACAAAAAAAAAAACGCCGAAGAGCTCACACCTGGGAAGAGGCACTCCCACACATGGCACCCGAGCGGGGACTGGTACAAACTCTGGAGGTCCACTTGGAGATCACTGGAAAGTCATAATCTCACATGCCCTTTGACATGGCTGCTCTACCGCCAGCAACCCCTATAACATACACTCAGGACTGCGCTGAGCATCTCTCTTCTCACCCACGGGAAAAGACGTTCACTGCAACGCTGTTTACGGTAGCGTTAGACCTGAGACAGCTTAAATGTCCATCAACGGGAGCTGCTTGAAATTATCGTGGGACGTCCACACCACGGAGTCCTATGTAGCTATTACAAAGCTCAAGATAGAGCTAAATGTGCCAACGTAAAAAAAAAAAATCTCCAAAACAGAGTATTTAACAAAATAGAGCATCTAATATTATTCTAATTTTGTAGAAACAAATATTACGTATGTGAGATGTTTATATAGGAACAGCAAAAGATCTGTAAGAGTCAATACTCACTGGTACCATCAATGATGGTAACCTCTAGTTGTCAGGATCTAGGAAAACTTACAATTTTAACTTTTTAATTCTTTACTACAGTTCAATTTGTTAGGCTGGTAAAAGTATAGAGGATTTCTGATTTTTATTTCTACCAGTGTGGCAGTGTTTTTACAGCAGCTAAAGAAACCTCCGGTGGCGAGTTTCTGTTTGGGGTGAGGAAACGTTCTGGAACAGACAACGGTGACAGCTGAACAAAACTCTGAATGTACTTAACGCCGACGAACTGTGCACTCAAAAACGGTAAAATGGAAAACTGTATGTTATCAAGACTTTTACCATACACGTACGAAAACTACTTTAAAAAAAAATCCAACTTCTGCCTTGACTGGTGTAGCTCAGCAGGATGGGTGTTGTCCTGCAAACCAGAAGGTCACCACTGGTTTGATTCCTGGTTTGGGGCACACGCCTGGGTTTCGGGCCAGGTCCCTGGTTGGGGGCATGTGAGAGGCAACCAACAGGTGTTTTTCTCGCTCTCTTTCTCCCTCCTTTCCCCTCTCTCTAAAAATAAATACAATCTTAAAAAAAAAACCCAACTTCTGACAATGGGGAAAATGTGTGAAAGGTCAATGGGAACTCTTTGTGCTATCCTTGTAACCTGTGTCAATCTAAATTTACTCCAAAATAAATGGTCTATTAAAAAAAATTTTTTTAAGAAACAGTTATCCCCCCTGAATTTATTTTTATCCATTTGCCCAGAGGTAAAAGCCCAGTTACTTTTGTGAATATAACTTAAGCCAGAAAGACGATTTCCATCAGCAGTAGCTACCTTCCCACATAACAGCAGAGCTACAGTCTTGCCGTGCTGCTCGTGAGATTTTCGCCTTATGTTTAACTTCTGTGGCCTTTAATTCTTGTCCAAGGTCAGAACGCAGGCCATCTCCAGCTTAGACACAGGCTCTTTTCTAACTGCCATTTCTCAGGCACTATGGCTTTGGGCACAAGGAAATTGACTGCTACGGACACAACACGCTGTGTTTTTTAATAAACATGAAATCACAGTACGTTCGCTCCACATACTGTGATTTCTCAATCACAGTGTGACTCCTAAAAACCTGGTGATACACTTGAAAATCAGTATTTCCTTAGGAATGAAGGAAATGAACTGTTTACATAATTACTGTTACAATAAAATACCGATTTTAAAGAACAGACAGATTATACCTACTTTCTTTCGACAGACTGCTTTTCTTTCAGGAGATCATTTAGTCTCTCTTCCAGATTATCACATTTCTCAATTGTTTCTTTAAATTTGGCCTTCATGTTGTTAATCTGAAAAAGCAAACAGAGGTTTCTTTTTTTAATCTGGGGGTGGGGTGGGGAAAACATCGATTTGTCATACCACTCATTTATGCGTTCATCGGTTGCTTCTTGCATGTGCTTTAACCAGAGACCAAAACCTGCAACCTTGGTATAACAGGATGATGTTTTAACCAACTGAGCTACCCCTCCAGGGCCAACTGGAGATCAGTTTCATTTCACAAAGATAAAGTTGTGTGGATCTGGGGGCTAACTTCTCAACCCCCCTCCCCCAATTACCTGTAACTTTGACAACCCAAACTTAGAAAAGGTGAGACAATCGTTTCAAAGAATTCCTGTAAGAGGAATACAAAATTTTGAGAAATCCTTTTTTCCTTACTGTTTCTTTATACTGGGATAAACAAAGGATCAGGAGCTGCTGAATGTCAAGGAAACTGCTGGAAAGTGAAGAATGGATCTCAGGCAGTAGAGCTGCCGGAGACAGCTGGTTAGAGACACTAGAACAGGGCTTCCCCTTCTTAACTCACCATTGTTTTTGCCTCCTGAGATTGCATTCCACAAACTATTACCCGAATAATCTAAGAAGCTTATCTAATCTAACTGATTTTCTTTGGGGTTTCCCACCCTCAACTCACTATTAAATTTCTCAAGTACCATGAAGCCACATGGAATATAATCAGTTCTTGTTTTACTGAGTTCTTTACAATAGAGACAATACATACGGAACTCATTCATATGACATCTTAAAAACTTAGATTCACTCCAAGGTAAAGATGTACAGGTTTAGGAAACGCCTCACCTCTACTGACCTTAGGACACGGGGAGAAGATCAGGTGGGAAGGGGAAGCAGTGAGGTTGGGTAAATCACAAGGCAACAGTGACAGGAACTGAAAGTAACTGAGGATTTAAATCCTATGGCCCAGGCACCTGCTAAGTATTTTATAAGCAGTATCTCCTTATAACACACCTATGACTTAAGCATGCCAGCTTCTTACAGAAACTGAGGCAACACATCCAAGGTCACTCAGATAGAGTGTGGTGGGTCTGGGACTGGACCCCCAATCTGGGTCCAAAGCCAAGTTCTAAACCTCTCTTTCCCTACACTGTAGTCCTAAGCTGTACAGCAAAGGAATAGTGACCTCTGGGCAAGATCTAAACTCAGCAGAGATCCAGGATGCATACATTGTCCCAAAGGGCCACTGCTTTTAACATTTCCTTTTAAACATCGTTTTATTTATTTATTTGAGAGAGAGAGAAAGGAAGAGAGCAACAGAAACATCGTTTTGTTGTTCTACTTATTTATCCATCCACTGGTTGTTTCTTGTATGGGCACTGACCAGGGATTGAACCTGCAACCTTGGTGTATCAGGACAACACTCCATCCGAGTTAGCAGGCTAGGGCCAACACTTTCTTTTTAAATATTTGCCATATGGCCTCCCTAGCAGGTCTCTAAAAAGTACTGCTCCCTCCTTTGTAATAATAAGAAAATAACTGCTTTGGAGAAATTAACTTTATAGCCAACTACCATTAAGTAGGAAGAACATGCAATTAACGGGAGATTTCTGTTTTTTCTCTGTCATAAAAATAAAAATAGCTTTAAAATTGCTTTCATTCTAGTCTGTCATTCATTTTCTCCTCAATATTGCTTTAAAATAAAAGAGCATTAGATCCATTTGACATTTTCTCCTAAACTGGCTCCTGTTAGTTTAGGGAAATCAGAACAGACAGAAATGGAATCAAACTGTCATGTTTTGATCACTAAAGACACTTAAGCCAAACACATTTAAATCAAAATGAAAAATACCAAGTAACCCCAAAAGCTTTTTAATATTGCTTTTAGATGCTATAGATAGAATGTTACGTGGTTTAAATCAGTGCTTTTAAAAACATTTCTGTCCATTAGCCCAAAGTAAGAAATACTCAGTATACAAACACACACAACTGAAACAGGAGTTTCACAAAACAGTATCAAATGTGATGTACTCTGACACTTTATACCTATCCTGTTTTATTCTGTTTAATAAAAATGCCAGTTGTGGTCCACCAAACTCACTTTACAGCCCACAGCTGGAAACACACTGATCGCTACCATGGATCCAGAGGTCCACGGAGAACAGCGTCATCTTGAGGGGAATCCCCTCGTCCTGACGGCTTCGTGTGTGTGCTTCACTCACGGCCCCGTCAAAACCGAGGACCTACAGGCGGGTATGTGATTCACGAGAACAGACCCTGCTCACACGCCATAATAAAGGTCCTACCAAAGGCACCGGGGGACAGGAACAGTATCATAATTGAAGTTCACAAAGAAGCTCGACCTTCATCTCCTCCCCTCCCCACCACTAACTTTCAAGAGGCCCACGAACAAGAATCGCTGTCAGCGAAACCCACGCTCGGTTACTGTTAATCCTCGCACGTGCTCTACTGCCGGAGGTGCCAATGGACAGAGGGCAGGTTGAGAGGAGGATGGGGGCAGGAACTTCCATTAACTTGCGGGTGACCAACACTTGTTACCAGACAACGAAACATTCTTTCCAAGCCCTTTGAGCTTTTCATTTAGGGCTGCCCTTGCCTTCATCTTATCCCTACCTAAACTTAAACACAACGTTCAGTTTTTAGCTTCCCTGCCGCTTGACTTTTCACGGGCATGTGCTAGAGAATGCAGTTAATCCTAAAGAATCTTAAAAGGCAGAGAGAATCCTGAGCTGAGCTCCCGAGGGTCTGCACGAAGCACTTTAGGTGGTCACGCTGGTGCGGCCCGTGGAAAAGCCCATTAGTAAGGCTGCTTGGGTTGCCGGTGCCCCTTCTTCCCTGGGAGCCCATCGCTGGTCGCTGAGTGGCAGCAACCAGCGCGCCCTCCTGAGTGCCGCCAGAGAGCCACGTCCTTCCCCCATGTGCTCCAAACAAGCCCTATTCAGGACCCGAGTGCCTCTGGAAAGGCATTTCCATTGCTTGGACGGTTCTTAGAAGAATTTCATCAAGAACTTTTAACTAAAGGTCATTTTAAAGCTAGTGTTAAGCCTTATTTTTATTTGATTTTTATCCTCACCTGAGGACATTTTTTTTTCACTGCTTTTAGAGAGAGAAAGGGAGAGAGAGGAACGTCATTGATGGGAGAGAGAAGCACCAACTGGATGCCTCCCGTAGGCACCCGAACAGGGGATCGGGTACAGGGGACTGGGGATCCGGGATCGAATCTGCAACCTAGGTATGTGCCCTGACTGGGAACTGAACCTGCAACCTTTCAGTTGTGGGACGATGCTCCAACCAACTGAGCCACAGTAGATAGGGCAAGCCTCATTTTTAAAAATTTGATTTCTCCTCATTTGTGGCCACACCCAGACACTAGGACCCACGGGCCTGGCATTAGGAAAGAGCTTGGCCCTGCCTGCTCGGCTCCAGGATAACCCTCCTCGGAGGTGAGCCCCAAGCCCAGATCTGTGGTCCCCATCCGAAAGCCCAGGTACCGGTGGGGATTCAAAAAGCTATCATGTAAAAAACTTCAAAGCCCTTATTTAATCCTAGGGGAATCAGTGATTTATGAACACTGTCTGTAGGTAGAGAAAACGGTTCCTAGGTTCCTAATTATACATGGTCCTCCGGTGTTCACTGGTTTTCGAACTCCCTCTTTGGGACCCTCTGGGTTCCTTGTTCATGCCAGAGACAAAGGGAAAACCAAGTGCGTGGACTCTGGGACCTCCACCTGGGTTTCCACCCAAATCACACCACTTTTCTCTTTTAAATGTCGGAGTAGCGAAGGGCATCTTTTTAAAATGGCATCTTTGTTAAAAATCTGAAAACCGCTGCCCTAGACCAGCGATTTTCAACTTTTTGCATGTCATGGCACACATAAACTAATTACTAAAATTCTGCTGCACACCAAAAAATGTATTTTTTGCTGATCTGACCAAAAAAAAAAAAAAAAAAAGGTATAATTTTGATTGATTCACACAAGACAGCTACTGTTGTGTTGGCTGTTGTCATTTTTCTGACAGTCTAAGAGAAAAGAGGTCAGTGCTCCTGACTACAGAGTCAGGTGTCGCAGATTTTAAAAATTCTTGTGGCACACCACTTAAAAATTGCTGCCCTAGACCAATGAGGAACCATGGTGACCACGGAAGTTCCAGCATTTCTGCCCAATTTTTTTCCCATCAACTCCGAAGTAACGTCTTGTTGTCTCAGAGGCCCATGTTCAGCTCCCCAAAGCAGCTGTTCCCAAGCTGACAAACCAACTGGCTGACTCAAATTACAACCCTCATGTACATACTTCTATTTTTTAAATAGAATTACACCAGGCGCTAGAAAACATTACCGAAGTTAACAAACAAACAACACCCCAAACCTCAAAATACTAAAGCCTTTAAATCCAAGGTTTCTTTTTTCCTCTTTTTTTTTGGTACATGCCAGATATTTTACTTCTTCCTTAAGTTAATATGGTATTGAGGTCAGCAAACTATAAAATTTTGCTTGATTTTATGTATGCTCAATTTAGTAATCCTACAGGAGACTATATGTCTGACTCTCTCCCCTTCTTAAATTATACTTGATTGATTACATTTGCAATAGTTTTTGGGGGTTTTTTTGGATTAATTTCATTCTCATTGTGTCCCAGAAATGCTTGTTCCCTGACACTGGCTGTCTCTGGTATAATGACAATTCAGGTGCTTCCCGCTTCTTCCTGGAATCCTGGTCTAGAGTTAGGTTTCTGGAGTGAGCCAAGTTTTTTCCAAATTCTTGTTTTCTTTTTTCTTCCCCCCAACTCCAGCTTTATTGAGATATAACTGACATACGTAAAAGAAAGGTTTCTTTTTAGAGGCAGAAGGGTCTTCACCCATCTACGAAGCTGAGAAGGAAGGATCCTGAGATTCCTGCGTCCCTGCAGCTCCGCCCTTCCCCACCCCGACATCAGGCTGCCCCGAGGCGTGGCGCTTCAGCAGTCACTACCCCACACACTTACTTCCTCTGCTGTGTCCTTCTCTATCCGGACTATCTTGTTTTCCCAGTAGATTCGCTGCGATTCCAGCTGGCTTGTTAGTAAATATGAATACTGAAAACATGGAGAACAAACAACAAGACATAAGTCACTGTAGTCAGTCTCTGAAATCCAATTAAAACCTGACTTCTAATGACCTACAGAAAAGTAAGAGTAACCATCAAAATACACGTTACACCTTGGTTCCACTGTGCTCACTAAACCACAATTACACTTCTGTCATCCTGGGGCTTCCGATCCAGTCAGGGACACACAGGACGCACAGTAAAAAAACTTAGGTGCCTGTTCAAGCCGCTTTAAGAAGAACATGGTTTTTAAGTCCAAGTGTAATTCAGATCAGCCCACCCAACTACTCTCCCCTGCCTCCTGCTTCCCCCGCAGGAAGCTGTCCCATCTCTCCCAGCCTTGGGTCCGGTGGCCCCTTTCTCAGCTCCCTCAGCACCCCGCCTATCCTTAATGGCACCTACAACACTAGCACTTAATCCCTGGTTTTTCTGCCTGTCTCCCTTGTCTGGACGGTATTATCTCAAAGCTGTAACCTTCGAAAGCAAAGACTGTATCTTTACGTCTGTACCCTCAGAGCCAGGGACACGCTGGATGTTAAGAAACTCTCTTGGCCTGACTACGTGGATGAACGAACAGTGCAGTGTAACTGCAGGGAAGGACAGATGGCCTCTGACAGTAGGACACGGAAGGACTTCTGAGAGAGAGATCTGAGAGGGCTCGTGACACACAGGAGGAGGGGACGATCGAGAGAGGTGTGACCCCAGCGAACCACTGAACCCGGACGTGCGCTGTGGACGTGCGCTGTGGACGTTCAGGTCTCTTCGGAGACGAAGAGGTGACACCAACGCGGCCTGCGGTGCAGCGGGTGCAGAGGTGGGGTCTACGGAAGGCTCTGGGGCGCTGCATCGAGAGTGTGCGCCAAGGAGTGGCCAGACCACACCTGCAGTTGGGAAAGGCCATTCTAGGGGACTAGATCTAAGCCCGTGTGCAGGCCAGAGAAGAGACTAAGAGTGGGACAGAGGGGACAACTGGGAGAGAGAGTCTGCGTGACCAGAAGGTGTGCTCCAGGAGGGCAGGGAGTTTGTCTGGTGCTGCGGCCCCATCCCCAGGAGGAGCGGCTGCCGGGCGGCAGCCCTCAATAAAACAATCGTTGAAGGGACTTGCAGTCACGTGGAAGGGTTCTTCATTCTAAAACCTTAATGTAAAAGGCCTGAACTTTTGTCATATCAATACAATTTATTGACTGTAAATTGATTGATTGTAACACCACCACCCTTATTTTAGGCCACTCTACTGATCTGTCAGAACTTAAAAGCCTGGAGATGAGCTAGTTTTCAAATGTCTATTTTCTCCCAAGGTTAAGGTATTTTTTTTTTTAAACAATCATTTTGAAATTTGTAAAACAGGACTCATGGGAAACCTCTCCTTCATTAACATAAAATTTACACAACATCAATTTTATAAGGAGACGGTTATTTACTGCTATGGAGGAAAATCAGATTGTGCTAATTTTGTTGTTTCTTCAAACATATGAATACCCAAGAGAGCTTTACAAATATAAGCTTCAAATTCAGAAAATATAAACTTTGAGTATACAATTGTATAGAAAAGCCTCTAATTCGCAAAATGCCAGCCCAATACATAGGGAAAAGCTCCTCGGGCGTGGAAAAATACCACCGGGGTTCCCTCGTTCTGACCAAGTCTGCTCAGTTTCCGACTGCACTGTAAGTGCACTCAGTTTCCCAACGGGGAGATTCTTAACTTCCGGGGTTACAGCAGCTACAGAGGACACCTTAATACTGAACCTGAGACGACTTGGAACATTGCACTGAAAATAAGGCACAGTGAAACGTAGACGTTCAAAGAAGAAAATGAGAATAAAATAATTTTAATAATCCTTCACAGCAGTAATAGAATTTTTTAAAAAGTTGACATGCAGAGTCAAATGGTAAAATTAAAACCCCAAAGGAGGGCAAAGAAGGAAAAACCAAGACAACTGTAACAGAGTAACAATAAAAAAAAAATGCTTTTTTATTAAAAAAAAAAAGAGAGAAATCTGTAAGAAAAATGGGAAGATACTAAAAATGGTTCTCAAAAATAGTGTAACGTGTTTTAAATAAAAAAGGCTATACTGTTAAAAAAAATTAAAAGCCCAAAGCATCGTTCAAGTTAGAATAGTAGAAAAAAGTGGTAGACACAGCTATTTAGTAATTACTAGTAACTTCTCTTACCTCTAACTGTAAGGCATCTATTTTCTCTTCCTGGCAGGTATCACCCTCACATTCATACTGCACTATTTTTCCATCTGTTTTACTTGCAACCAGTCGATGGACATAATTATCTAAAGAAAAGAATAAGTCAACCAAGGCACGTTTCTCTCAGAATGAAAAGAGTCTCCATACTCTTAACTCCATAACTGACAAAATTTTGGTTTTACAGATCTAAATTGCAATATTTCTTTAAAAGAAGGCTAAATCATTTGAATTTTAAAAAAGAGCAAGAGGGGAAGAATGGAAGCATTAACTCTCTCTATAACACACATTTCAGGCCGTTCACAGGAAAGAAAGCCCTGCAGGGCTTGAGTCTGCCGCAGCTGTCAGGAAGATTTCAAGCTGCGAGAGAAAGCGGGGAGATTCTCAAGGAGAAGTTTTCACACACAATGAACCCAAATGGAAGAACGAGAGCGGTGCTCACCTCCAGCATAGTCCCAGACCCGATGGTTGGTCAGCTGCATGGCATACGTGTGCTGGGTCTCCTCAAAGTGCTTATAAGCATGTCGACTTACATATCGCCCACATCCTATGTGGCCACATATTAAACAAATCCAAAGGTTCTGCCAAGAAGAAGATATGATTGTAATTATATAAAAATACATGACCTGCCCCACTCACTGTAAAAAGGGTGCTGACACAGAACAGGATTTAGAGTTGTTTCTATGGGACTTTTAATATATGTTTAAAATCCAACAAGCAAGGATGCTTTTACGGATCATTTTCTTGCTCTGATTTTAATGGAACTCTACATAAATAGCAAGAAAAAAATTTCATAATTTATCAATAAAAGTGTAGGCTTTTTCAAAGAATGAAGAATAAAATTGTATTTTGCTTAGAAATCAAGTAATTTTTGTAGCTTTATTTCTTGCCTGATGCTAGACAAAAAAAGAAAAAGTATCCGTCTCTAAAAGGAATTCGTAAGAATTTAAGCCACGCAGGGCAGAAGAAAAGCCCAGACAATGGAAGCTGTGTTCATTAATCTCCCCCACCACCCATTACTTACTTCCTGAACGCCACACTCGAAACACTTATTTTCCTCTACTGGCTCGGGAGTCTGACAATACCGGCAAACGGGGCACCTGTTCGGGACGCCAAAACATGAGGATACAGGTTAAATGTAAAACAGCTGTCGCATCCCCCAAAACTCAAAAACTGAATCTTAAACTCTTCCTCTCTAATATACTTGTATCTCAACTAAAAATATCACTCAAAATACACTTCCGAGCTATCTGCAAACAAAATTAAAAAATACCAAGTCTTGATAAAGCAGAGGAAAAAAGAGAAATCTTCATCTGCCTTATACCTTTGCCTACTGTCCTGTCTAAAGCTTACATAATAAAAAAAACTAAATATCTACAGCTTAGAATTAGGAACTTTGAGAGACAAATTATTAATTTGGTTTCACGTCTGGTTAGCCATAAGGTAATTTTTACTTTAAACAATCTGTTTTGTCCCAGCTTCCCAAAGGTTTAAATCATTTAAAATGTATCTTGTCCTCTCAAGACTACTCCTAAGAGTTGGAACAAAAATTTGTAAATTTTACCAAAGTGGAAAAAAGAAAAGGTGATACACTTCCTGAAATGCACATGACATTTTCCCACATGATGAATATCGTGGGAAGCAGATACCAGTGCTCTCTGAGTACTCCAGTTCTGATTTACAAAAAGCCAATAAAAATGGCACTGAACATAAACTCATAGATACACGGAGTAGAAAGGAGGTTACCAGGACCCGGGGTGGGGAGGGAAAAACAGAAAGATGTCAAGAGGCACAAAGTTCAGCTATGTAAGATGAGTAAGTTCTGCGGAACTGGTGTATGTCAGTGCGACAGTTGACAAGACTGTGTTATGTACATAAAATTGGCTGAGAGAGGAAATTGTGGATGCTCTTACCACAAAAAAATAAAAAGAGAGAGAGAGAAAGAAAAAGAAGAAGGAAGAAAGGAAGGAAGGAAGGGAGAAGAAAGAAAAAGAGAAAGAAACAAGGGAAATGGTAAAGGTATGAGTGATATGTTGATTGGCTTGTGGTGAATATTTCACAATGTATAATATATTGGGTCATCAAGTCATACAAACACCTTAAATATGTAATTTCTGACTGTCAATTAAATGTCAATAAAAATGGGGGGGAAAGGGGTGCATTGAAAAAAATCCAGCCCTGGCTGGTGTGGCTCAGTGGACTGAGCACTGGCCTGTGAACCAAAACGTCACTGGTCTGATTCCCAGTCAGGGCACGTGCCTGGGTTGCAGGCCAGGTTCTCCAGCTGGGGGTGCGTGAGAGGCAACCACACATTGCTGTTTCTCTCCCTCTTTTTCCCTTCCCCTCTGTTTAAATAAACGCTTAAAAAAAGAGAGAGAGAGAGAGAAAACTTGAAGAAGTAACAAAATGGCAGCTGGAAAGCACCGGTGTCTTGTCCAAGGTAGAAACTAGCCCTCTGTCATCCCTTTGGTCTGTGTGCTGGCTGCAGTAGGGGTTGGATGAGTAAAAAAGCAGAGTAGGTTCTCCCTCCCAGGAGCACGCCCACTCCTTTTTCTTCCCCTGAGGTGTACATCTCCTAGGGGTACGCGTGGCACTTGCAACCAGGGGAGCAATGGGCAGTGGCGGCTCATCCAGGGCTACACCCCTGAACCTGTCTCCAAGGCCCCCTTTCCTCTGACTGTCCAGGGAGCTGCCAGCAGCTCTGCCCTGGCTCCCTTCCCTCCCTCCACATTTCCAGAGTGCCAAGGCGGCTCCGCCTAGGCTCTCACCTGCCGCTGCTCCTATCCTAAGCCCTTCCTTGCCGCACTGTCCTCAGCCTACTATGCACCACTTCTCCTGGTAGGTGTGAGGGGCACAGCAGAGAACAAGTCAGACAAGGTCCCTGCTCTGTGAAAGCTGACACTCTTCTGGTCACTTGAGGGGGGAGAACAGATTCCTGTGGACTTTCACCCCTCCAATTTCTGGACTTTGGAAGGTGACCCTCCCCTGCTCTTGTACACCCCTTGCCCACACTGCCTTCTCTCAGGTTCGCCTCTTCACCTGGATAACTCCTACTCACACCCTCCTCGAGATGTCACTCCTCGGACAGCCCTGGCTGTGTCAGGGTCCTAGTTCTCCAGTCACAGCGCTGCACACTGCCCCTTTGTGACACCTGCTACGGTTATGAACTTCACATTTATTTGTATGACTATTTGATTCTGTGCTTTCCTCTCTGTACTGTACAAGGCCAGGTATGACTTACCTTTCTAGCTGAGTCCCACAGTGCAGTTTGCAAAGGGAACAACAATGCTTGATTTTTAAAAAGAAAAAGAAAAGGTCCAGGTTCTACCCGCACGATGCCACCCCACAATTAAGGCCTCTGCTGTACGGGGAAGCAGGCCTCTGCAGGGGTGTGCGCACCTCAGCCTTAGTGCCTGCTGTCACTACTGGCCACCGAGCCATCAGCATGCCTCACATTTACCAACAGGGTGATAAATCTACTGTGGGAGACCGCTGCAGCCCCATGGGTAAGAAAGCCAAAGAAAATGGGAGGTATCAAGTGCAGGAAAGAAACACGATTTTAGACCTAGATTTCATTTTAGTGTAAGAGCCTCACACCTAAGCTTCCCTTTCCTCCTCCCTCATTCTCTGGCCCCTGGAGGGAAACACCTCATGCTGCCTTGGGAAATTCCACAAGGATTCAGAATCAACACACTAGAAAGGAATTAGTCCAAGAATGCCGATTCCCATATAAACTTGGGAAAGAAAAAAAAAAAAACCCAAAAGAAGGTTCTTCCATGTGAACTTTCTACTATTGTGGTGCCCGGATTTAAAAAGTCAAATGCTCGGAATGGTTCATTTTGGGAGGTGGCTATTTTTAATCCTGGGAAAGGGTGACCGTGGGCTTTGACAAGGTGGGAGGTGAGCTCCTGTACTCACGTCGTGTCGTCCCAGCGCTGCAGACACTGGCTGTGGAAGCTGTGGTTACACAGCGTGGTGAGGATGCCATTTACGGACTCATCCATGCGCTCCAGACACACCGTGCACTTGGGGAGCTCGGTCAGGTCCATCACGGGGAGGCTGGCACCCTACAGCGGACACCTCATGTAAGTCTCACTCTTCACCCACCAGTTGTTTTTATTAACTTTTTAAAAATATATTTCATTGATTATGCTATTACAGTTGTCCCATTCCCCCCCCTTCACTCCCCTCCAACTTGCACACCCCCTCCCACCCACATTCCCCCTTTAGTTCATGTCCATGTGTCATACTTATAAGTTCTTTAGCCTTGACATTTCCAATACTACTCTTACCCTCCCCATGCCTATTTTCTACCTACCTTCTATGCTACTTATTCTCTGTACCTTTTCCCCCTCTCTCCTCCTCCCACTCCCCTGTTGCTAACCCTCCATGTGATCTCCCTTTCTGTGGTTCTGCTCCTGTTCTAGTTGTTTGCTTAGCTTGTTTTTGTTTTAGGTGTGGTTGTTAAAAATTGTGAGATTGCTGTCATTTTACTGTACATGTTTTTTATCTTCTTTTTCTTAGATAAGTCTATTTAACATTTCATATAATAAGGGCTTGGTGATGGTGAACTCCTTTAACTTGACCTTATCTGAGAAGCACTTGATCTGCCCTTCCATTCTAAATGAAAGCTGTGCTGGATAGAACAATCTTGGATGTAGGTCCTTGCCTTTCATGACTTGGAATACTTCTTTCCAGTTCCTTCTTGCCTGTAAGGTCTCTTTTGAGAAATCAGCTGACAGTCTGATGGGAACTCCTTTGTAGGTAACTCTCTCCTTTTGTCTCACTTTTAAGATTCTCTCCTTTAATCTTGGGTAATGTAATCATGACGTGCCTTGATGTGTTCCTCCTTGGGTCCAACTTCTTTGAGATTCCCTGAGCTTCCTGGACTTCCTGGAAGTCTATCTCCTTTGTGAGAATGGGGAAGTCCTCCTTTATTATTTGTTCAAATAATTTTTCCACTTTTTGCTCCTCTTCCTTTTCTCCTTCTGGTACTCCTATAATTTGGATGTTGGAACATTTAAAGATGTCCTGGAGGTTCCTAAGCCTCTCCTCATTTTTTAAAATTCTTGTTTTTTCATTCTTTTCTGGTTGGATGTTTCTTTCTTCCTTCTGGTCCACACCATTGATCTGAGTCCCAGTTTCCTTCCCATCACTATTGGTTCCCTGTACATTTTACTTTATTTCACTTAGCATACCCTTCATTATTTTCCATCTAATTTGCAACCACATTCAACCAATTCTGTGAGCATCCTGATCACCAGTGCTTTGAACTGTGCATCTGATAGGTTGGCTAACTCTTCATTGCTTAGTTATATTTTTTCTGGAGCTTTGATCTGTTCTTTTATTTGGGCCATTTATTTTTTGTCTTGACACACCTGTTCCGTAGTGATGGGCGGAGCCTTAAGTGTTCACCAGGGTGGGGCAACCCAGTCTCTGGGTTGTGAGTTGTATGTGGGGCAGGGGTCAGAGAGGGAACAATGGCATTTGCTCCGCTCTGTCGGATTTCAATCCCTTCTGCTACTTCCCACAAGCAAAGTGGGCCATTCTGGTGCTGATTCCTGTATGGGTGGGCATGTGCACATTCTAGGACCCTGTGGGTCTCTCCAACACACTCTCTTGTGAGGCTGGGAGTCTCTCCAGCACCTCAACCCCCATTGCTGTTTTCAATTGGTGTTTTGAAGCTTTATTTTCCTGCACTGGGACCCTGGGTTGTGTGGTCTGTCTTGCTCCCTAGTTTCTTCTGGCTTATCTGCGCACAAATGTGGGGCCACCCAGCCCACCAGCTGCTCACCCCTCCACCATCTGCTGCCCGCTCTGCCAGCCACCACTTTGCCGAGACCCCTCTCTGCTTGGCCGCCCGATTCCGCTCCTCCTACCGGTCTGAGTGAATGTCTCTACTTTAACTCCTTGGTTGTCCGACTTCCATACAGTTTGGTTTTCTGTCAGTACTGGTTGTTTTTTGTTTCTAAATTGTTATTATCCTTATTTTGGTTGTGCAAGGAGGCACAGTGTGTCTACCTACGCCCCCATCTTGGCTGGAAGTCCAGCCAGTTCTTGTTTAAAAAAAAAATCAGTAGAGACTTCTAGCCAAGATGGAGGCGTAGGGAGACACACCATGCCTCCTCGCACAACCAAGATAGGGACAACAACAATTTAGAAACAGAATAACAATCAGAACTGAACACAGCAGAGCTCCCTGCCTTCACAGAGCTGACATTCTCGGAAGGGAGACTCCTACCAAATCCCCACAAAGAATCTGCAGCGTTACCAGACTCCACACACTAACTGTAAAGGTCTGTGACTGTTAACAGAATACACATGAAGCAAAGCAGATAGGCATGGATCTGAGTGATTTTTTCAAAGAGTAGATAAAAGCTTAATATTTTCTATTAAGTGATCATATCAACACTGGCTTTATTTTTTTATTTACTTACTATTTTAAAGATTTTATTTATTTACTGTTAGATGGGAGGGAAGGGAGAAAGAGGGAGAGGAACACCAATGTGTGGTTGCCTCTCACGCACCTACTGGGGACCTGGCCTGCAACCCAGGCATGTGCCCTGACTGGGAATTGAACCAGCGACCCTTTGGTTCTCAGGCTGGCACTCAATCCACTGAGCCATACCAGCCAGGGCCATTTACCTACTGATTTAAAACACACTTATCAAGTCCCTGCTCTGCGTGCCCAATGCTATTTAGGTGTGGTGCAGTGGTGAGCAGAAACAGATGCAGTAAATCTGAAAAAAGGTCAGCTCCACGCTCACAGAGCTTAAAATCTAGTAGAGACAGAAAAATCAAGTTTTCTAAAAAAAGTATAATCACCACTGGTCATAAGTACTAGGAAAGTAAAGTACATGAAGCTATAACAGTGTGTGAAATAGGGGACACAATGGTGTAGGGGGTCAAGAAAGGCACCTGCGAGGCAGTAATATTTGACCCGAACCCTGCCAGCTGTAACATGAGCAGGAATTAAATACCTGGGGGTACACATTTTTCAAAGGAGCTTCAGAAAATAGTCCAAGACGAAACCAAGCAATCCCTCTGGACACAGTGTCAGGAGGCAAAGCCCCATGCACTCAGTCTAGAAAGCAATGCCCAATTTCTCTGTAAGACTTCAAAATGGAGCCACAGCCAGGGAAATTCTAAGGAGTGGAATCTTTATTAATATGAAAATTGTGGCTACCTTGACACCTGGCTACTTCATTATGTTAACTCAATGAAACATGAAGTTTTTACAGGAAAAAAAAAGATGAGCAGGAATTATTGAGGCACGCACAGAAAGACACGCTGAGAAAAACTGCCTCCACGGTCCCTGAAGAGCAGACGTCCCCAGGAAACCCCTCAAGAAGCCATGTCCATTAGAAAGGAATGTAACCCCGAGGCCTTGGGTTTCCTGGCACAAGGAAAGTCTCCTTTTACCACTTAGCGATTTTTATTTTACCTAATCCAATGATAGAAGAATGTAATCAGAACTTATTTCCACCAAGTTAATTTCAAGATATAAAGACCTTTAGGTGTACTTTAAAAGGAAGGAAATCTCAGAAATATACAGAGCTGGATCTACTATTTTATAAACTGATTCCAGTGAGCACATACTGCAGGAAAAGTTCCCACGGAGGGTGGTGGATCAGAGCCGCTACAAACTGATATTGAAACAGAATCAAGAAGCAGGATGGAGGTTAAGGGTTGATATTTAAAACACACACACTTCTTTTAGAATCCAGGTGATATTTCATCAATGGGGAATAGCTGAACATTCAATTTTAGTAATATAGATAATAGCCCTGACTGTTGTGGGTCAGTCGGTTGGGTGTTGTCCTGTGGACCAAAAGGTCACAGATTCCATTCCTGGCCTGGACACGTGCCTGGGTTGCAGGCCAGGTCCCTGGTTGGGGGCGCACGGGAAGCAACTGATCAATGTTTCTCTCCCATATTGATGTTTCTCTCTCCTTCCTTTCCCATCTTTGTAAACACACATCAATAAAATCTTTAAAAAAAAATACAGATAGTATCCTTTTATGTACATTTTTGGACAGTTTTAAGAAACTGAGATAAAACTCACCACTTTAAAGTGTACAACTCAGTGTCATTTTGAGTATATTTACAAGTTGGAGCAACCATCACCCCTACCTAATTCTAGGACATTTCTGTCACCTTAAGAAGAAAACCCATACTCGCCTGCAGTTACTCTCCATTCTTCTCATTAGTCTACTTTCTGTCTCTATGGGTTGGCCTTTCTGGGTATTTTCAGAGATATCTTAACATTCAGCTTTACGCCATTCTGGTATGTGTATCAAATACAGCAATCACCCATACTCACGTCTTCAGACTTCAGCACTTCAGCCCTTTCCACGTAGACCAGCTGGCAAACATCGTCTTCTATCGAGTTGAACTGGCGGCCATTGCACGTCATGTAAAAGCTATCTGCATCAGCCTGGGCACACCAGTGGGGAAAAGGAGAAGATTGAGAGAGACCCTGAACAACAGTCTTATGTTCACAATGCATGGCTTTAATTATTCTCCTCATCACCTTTCCAAACTCAGACTTGAGAGAGAGAGGAACAGTCAAAAGTAACATCTACGGATGCGGGCAGCGGGTTCACGGGCTAAGCGAGCTCTGCAGGTCAACACTCTACATCTCTACAACGCTTCCTGATACGTCATGATTTACTGTAACTAGCAGAAGCCACTGAGGTGCAGTTAGCTGACAGCCAGTGTAATTTTAATATTCAACCAGCAACAGCCAACATTTCCCTGGACAGCAATACTTCTTCCCCCCAGTCAGCACTTTCACAGCAGCCGAACGTAAACATGTATTTCTGCAAGGCCTGGAACCATATCCTAACTGACGACTGTTAGGGAATAGTGTTTTTAAAAAAATGTTAGCATCTATGTTTGAAAAAGTAAAAGACCAGGGGAACTGGTATGGAGTATAAAGCTAACTCCTCTTCAATGCATTAAATAATAACACATGCTAGATAAGGATGCCATTAGGAGATTTTAAACAGCCTAGAATGTAATGCCAAAAGCAAGATGAACGAGCCTTTAAAATGCTAATGGTCTCCCTCTCTTGGAGTGGATTAGTAGATAGACAAAATCGGAAGTAGGCCCTTGCAGAGGCATTTGTGAATGTGAACAAGTAAACTAAATCTTCTACATTAGACTAACCTTAGTAGAAAGTAACAAAGAGATGATTTCAGTTTTCAAACTGCAATTTTTAGAGGCAGTGGAGAGGCCAAGGCTTGTCTGGATCTCCCTCCCATTGGCCATTAGCCCAAACACAGGAAGTTGTGTGCTCGGGCCCTATCCATGTGGACAGGCTGCTTGGGTGCAGGGGGTGCTCTGCATAAGGAATTGCCTCATTGTTAACGTCTAGGAAGATATTCGAGTCTGTACCAGGCGGAAACTGTCTTGCAGGTCTACCCTTGTGTGGTTTTGAATCTTAATGGTAAAAGCTTGTAAGCATTTCAGTAGCTTTTAATTTCACTCTGATGATGTAATCAAGGATGGGCTGATTATCCTTTCTCTTTCTTTTTTTTGATTTTAGAGAGAGAAAGGGGAAAAGTAGGAGAAAGAGAGGGAGAGAAACATCTATTGGCTGCCTCCCACAGATGCCCGGACTGGGGACTGAACCTGCAACCCAAGCATATGCCCCGATATGGAATCCAACCAGCCACCTTTCAGTTTGGGGGACAGCACCCACCCAACTGAGCCACACCGGCTGGGCAACTTATGCTTTCCTAATATGAGAAGGGAAATAAACAGCTGAGGTGGGATGACTAATTCTGCACAGTTATATTTAGCAGGGGAAAGGAGGGGTTTTCTTTCATAAAACAACCTGTGTATCGGGTAGAGTGCACTTACTAACTTCAAAATGCTAAAAACTAGTTTTTGGATAATATGTCTCTTTAATACTAAGAAGAGGCAACCTAAAATGGCTTTCCCCATTCTTTAAATGGCTTTTCCTGAAATGCTTAATTGTTAAGTAGAAGCAGTAACTAAATTACCGCCATTACGCAATTTCTTGCAGACAGCGGCTATCTTCCCTTCCCCACACTTTCATCCCATGCTCACTGGAAGGGGGACAGGCCCCAGGAATTAAAGTGAGGGCTCCATCCCAGCTCAGTCACACTATTTCAGGCTGTATAATCCTAAGCAAATCACCAACCTTTCTACCTATGCAGTCAGTTTCCTGGTTTGTAAAACAAGGACGACAACAGTACTTGTCCCCCTTACAGGGATGTAGTGGGGATTAAATGAGATGATGCACATTAAGTGCATAGCCCAGGGAATGGTATGGAACAAATAGTCAATAAAGGTTGCATATCATCACTATCCTTGTTGTTACACCTGCTACCACTTGCTCACTGTTTCTGCAAAGCTCTTCAGTGATCTCGGAAGGTCTCCTGACAGTCAGTGAAAGCGGCTGTTTAAGTGCTTTTCTGTTCTCAGCTTGTAAAGTCTAAGTCTCAGGAAAGTTGAAACACTTGTTTTTAAACGTGTCCTTCCATGGCAGGGTGCTCTCAAAGGTTAGAGATAACTGTGCACCCTCTCGTACACGGAACCCCACACTCAGGGGTCTCGTTCTGTGGGCCATGGAAAGGTGCACACACAATCCGACTCTCACTTCTCTGTTCTCCTTCCCAGGGCCAATGAATGACTGCTCCTGCTGTCAGCTCCGGACGCCCATGACGAGGAACGAGGAAATGGTAAGTGGGCCTCGAGTCATGGGCTCCTTTCCACCCACAAATCGTGGTGACTAGTCAGGGGTAATGGCAACTGATCCTACAGACATACTCATTGTTGTCAATCTGAAAATTGGAACTATTTATCTGGAGCAAATTCAGGAAGCCTGTTTATCAACGAGGTGAGATAGTTTTTAACAAAGCTGCATTTCAAAATTAATGAACAAATGTAACAGGTTGTTAAAAAACAAATAAATGAAGCCTACAGATAAGGTAGGTCTTTAATAACCTGAACACCTAACACTTATCTCATTTTTACATTCATATAGAAATATGCATACTCATAAGAATAAACATGTAAAACTAAGAGAATCTTTCTAACATCTTCAGAACTGAGACACAAGTATTGCTTAATGCAACTAGTGAAATGGAGTGTATGACAAACCTTATATCAAAAAGTATGTGTTATAAAGCACAAGTGCTTTTAAAAACTGAAAATATCACCATTCTTTCAGTGTTTCTGTCTCTCTATTGCAGTGATTTCCAATCAGAATTCTAAAGCATCTTTAATACTTCAAGAAATGTCAGGAAAATCCTTCACCACCAAAATAAAAAAAAAAAAGATTTTATTTTCTAAATGTGCCAAAGAATGTCTTTTAAAAAGAGAATGAAACAAGCAGAGGCATAATGTTATAATGGCACATAATAATTAGTGTCAACTTTTAAAAGTTTGGAAACTACTGTTCTACTAGAATAGTTACCATTGGATAAACACACACACCCCCCACCCTGCCTTTTATACCCAACGTAATTTATTAATTAGAATTCAGTGTCTGCTAATGAATTTGGAAATATTTCTAGAATTACAATACCCTAGAAGATACGTATAAATCTTAAGTGCAAAATATTGTAAATTACACACACAGCTAGTATCATACAGTTTCAAAAACACAGTTTCTGTGGCAAAGAGATTTTTAATATCTTAACTTTTACCTGTGCACTAAACTTTATCAGCACCATATATTGATTTGGAGTAGAGTCTCTGATGATTTTCATTTGTTCAATTACTTCATTAAATGGGGCGACAAACTTCATAAGGTCATGACTGGTCATTGTAGCAGGGACTGTGAGAATACACAGCATGGCACTGCGCCTCACATCTTCTTTTAAGGAGGTCATCTTACTAACGAGACAATAATCAGACTGTCTTGAACAGATGAGGTATGGTTAATTCACACAACACTAGACAACTCTTATGTCCAAGAAAATAGGAAAGAATAAAACATAATATTTCACAAATCAATTTAAGCAGGCTGTTATTTTACCGGAAAACCCACACTACAGGGGTAAACGCAAAATCCCTTAAACACATCTGCAGTGATGTTTACGGTAAGCTTCGGAATGTTCTACGCCACACCCACCACTAAAATTTTTAACCTTCAGTTAAAGGCCTGTTATGGTTACAAATCTGCATTAGGCAATTTGCAGCTTGTGTCTTCTTCTCACTAGTTTTTTAAAATAATCTCTCATTATGTAACTTAGAAGCACAATTGTAAATATGGACTTCTCTAAAGGGTACAGAAAAGAGTGCTAAATATAAGAAAGGGAATTCTGAACCATTCTGAAGATTACCGAAAGTGTTGCTGGGCTGGAACAGCTGGAATAGAGAGGGAAAAAAACCTCCCACAAAGCAATTTGCTTTTGAAATGCTGCAAACTCACTTCCACAGCTATGATTCCGAATGACTACCTGAGTATTTACTGTTTCCTGGTAGGAATTTCACAAACAAGTTAGGACAAGGGCAGCCTTTAAAGAGATCAGCTCGAAATTATCCCAGGAGGTGATGGCCCAGTTTAAAGATTATCTAGCCAAATGCTTCCTTTGTTTTGGCCTCCTGCAAGCTTTGCTTGGACTACAGAAAAGGCTAAAAAGAGGTGATAAAATTACAATCCATTACCTATTTTCTTAGTTTCTTTCAAAAAGATTTGGTGGGGCTGTGATACTCCTGTGATGTTATGAGTCATTTATATATTTTTCTTGTTTATCTTCTTTTCTTTCAATTTTCCAATCACCTTTCATGCCTGCCTTCTCAGGGAGTATTTTCCTAGAAAGTCTATCTACACGTTTCTTTCATAAGAAGTTCTAATCCAATCTATAAGATCGATCAAATATAAAATATCTAAGAATTTTCTAACACACGATATAGAAAAGTACTATCTTTTTGAAGCTTAGAATAGCCACTTCCCTTCAGGACAGAAGATTTTTCTCTTCCCTAAAACAAAAACTGGACCAACTAAAAAGGAAAATGATTTTTCTTACTTTGTCTTATATAGATGCATGATACCATGAACTATTTCAACGGATGGATTTCCACTGAAGAATGAAATCTGGTCTGGAAGCTGTTTGGATGGAGAATCGGGAGCAGCATTTATGCTTTCTTTGCTCTGATCCTTACTTCTCTGTGCAGTGGAGGATGCTTCTGAAGACTTTCTTTCTTCCATGGTAGCTTTCAGCTCATCTTTCACAAATCAAAAATTAGCAGGTTATAAATTGGTAGGAAATATTTGCTTAAGGATTCTAATTAGATTAAAATTCTGAGTCAGAAGAATAAACGTTGACAGAGAAATTGTAACACATTCCATTAAAAACTATAGTCATAGAACAGCCGTGTTTTGGGGGCATCTCAAATTATAAGAGCTCTTTGCCCCATAAAAATCTCATTACCACCCTCAGAAACTCAAGGATGGCTCCTACATTTGGCAGTGCCATAGTAAAAGCAGGTACCTTACATCATGCACTTTTAAGTGGGCCATTCGGAGCTGTTAAGTTTGAAAACCGAACCTGCCAGTTCTGACCACCTCCATGCTGGATATGTGGCATGCATCCAGTCCCCTGGTTGGAGTGAGCTGGCAGAACGGGGGACATACAGCACGCTTATCTGGATTCATTCATGATCTGCCACTGACCTAGGTGGTCAGCAGCTCTCCTCACTGATGACAGCTGTCAACTCAGCTTGTTAGGATTAACTCAGGAGAAATATTTGGGAAGATGAGATGTGGCCTGACAACCTCATGTGAGGCATGGTCAGTGAGAGAGAGAAGTGTCCTAGAGATCAACATCATGGGCCCACTGACCGACGTGCGTAGAGCAGACCACCAGAGACGCATGTTACAAAAGGGTCTAGGGCTTTGGAGAGTATACCTGGGTTGGACTTGATGGTCTCGATGATCATGTCTGTCATCTCTCGACGGCCAAGATGCTGATGTATGATTGCTGCTCTCTCCCCCGGTGACTTCCCTTCTAAACAGGCTGCAGCTGAAGCGAGTGTCTTCTTTTTGATCTCCTCATCAGACATTTCCCTGGCTGAAGAACACATGAATGATTAATACCGGATAATAAAATGGGCTCGTCTCCACTCTGAATGTATCCATTGACAGGGTTCCCTTTTCTCTCTGTTGCTCTCCTCCATCTCACCCCCTTCTGGGGCTCCTGCGGTGCCCAGCTGGACAGTCGAGAAACACCCGGTGCAGTAAGTTCAGAAATGCAGGGCTGTTCCACGGAAATTACTCACTTTAAAGCAATTCAAGGAGAGTAATAGCTCAAAGAAGCTTGGACAGTGGTTATGTCCGGATGAACCAACCATTCTGTGATACCTAGTGCGGCACAACTGCGTGTGGAGCCCAAAATGAAGATATCAAGTCATTATCACTAAGAAAACTTCCAATACCTTCAGGGGTAGTCTTCTTCAACACCCTGTGTTACGACTCATGCAAATCTAGGACCACTGTCTTAAGTCAAAGAAACACACAAAAGCGAAAGGAATTTGGAGACTCCACTGAACTATCCTTAATGTAAAAGTTCTGCCAGGGCAGTGACCAGACCTGTTTTGCCTATCACTAAACCCGCAGTGCCTACTCAGCACATGCTGGAAGCTCTTTAAAGGTTTATTGCATAAATGTCTGAATGCATCAATGGCTCACCTATGTAGAAGTGACTATGTGGCTAATGCAGAGTTGGTTGACTTTCAGAACTCAGAGATCACTGCTAGCCTTTGAAAAGGGCTCATAACCCGTTAAATCATCTTCAATCTTTAATCTGCCGCTCCAAAATTCATATGCTCAGGAAAGTTTCCAACACCACCATCCCTACCTGCCTCAGTCCCTCTCCCCAAACCAAATGGAGCCTCTTGTAATAGTTTCCCAAACTGTGTCTTGCTTACCTTCACAGCACTTAGCCCAGTTGTAGTTCTACATTTATTCCGTAATTAATTCATCTGTCTCCCCCAGTGAACTGCTGGCTCCTTGACAGCAGGGGCCCCGGTCTGAGCCCGCATAGCAGACTAACGCTCCAGCAGACAGGGAGCACTCCGTGAGTATTTCTGGTATGTTCGAGTTAGGTAATTGCGGTTCAAGGAAGAGTCACAGCTGCATTCCAACCTAAGGAGGCCATGTGGCTGCTAGAAGAACTCAAGACTCTCAAGCCCAGCTCTTAGTTAGAATCCCAGTCTCTCCACTTACAGATCCTCGTGGGCAAGTCATGTAATCAATCACTGGGTTTCAGTTTACCAATCTGGGAAAAGGGGCCCCCACCCATCCAACCTAAAAGAGCTAAGATAAAAATAATGCCTACGGGGCATATGGGAAGGGGTAGCATATGGGAAGTGCACAAACGTTTGTTATCATCATTACCATTGTTATAATACAGGCGCCTAAATGAGTGCTTTTTTTCAAAGACGAACGAGCTCGCTAAACCAGGGGCCGCCGGCGGGAACCCAGCCCCTGCCCCCGCAGAGCCCGGAGGAAAGCAACTTACAGAACTCGGCTCTCACCCAGGGCGGAGCCGCGACGCGCCAGGTGTAAACAGCGCTGCCGTGGGTAGACGCAGGAGGGAGGGACCCGGAAGGCCTCCGGAGAATGGAAAGAGGGGGAGCTAGCCCCCTCTCGGCTTCTTCCTGAGGCTGGGGCCCCGGCGCGGCCCTTCCCCGCCCGGTTCTTCCGGAGGACAGCCCCCCACCCCCACCCCCACCCCCGGGGCCCAGAAGCACGCTACGGGGAAGGCGGCCGGACTCACCCGCGGCGCTGAAGCCGAAGCCGGCGGGGACGGGCGAGTGTTCCGCGAGCTCCAGTCGGATGACAACCAGTGACACACTCATAGGGCAGGCGCTGGCCGGCGCGGGCCCCGGCGGGCTCAGGAGAGGCTGGGAGGCGAGCTGGGAGGCCGAGCGGCCCGCGGGTAGCGCCGCCACCGCCTCAGCGCCGCCGCAGCAGCCTCGGCGGAGGAGCTCCTCTCACGACCCTCGGAGCCACAACAACCTCCACTTCCGCCTCCCGGTCACAGGGTGCCTCTTGCGTGGGCCGGCGCGCGCTGCGATTGGCTGGGGTGGCAGGCACGTGGCTGGCGTGGCGGCGTGGAGCTGGATCCCTCTGGACGCGAACGCGAAGAGGTTGGGAAGGAGGAACGTCGTGGGCGTTGCAGGCACTCGTTTCCCCCCACATGAGGCCGATCGGTGGGTTTGCGCCCAGGCCCCAGTTAACCGACCCGGCAGGCGTCGCCTCGGCGCCCCTCAGCCGAGAGCCCCCGCTCCGCGAGGTCTTCGAGGTCTGCAGGTTGTTGGAGGCACTCGCGTTGCCTCCTTTGGTCGTGTTTGACCGTAGCTGTAAGTCTAGGCAGGGTCGCTTTGTGTCAGCCCGCCTTCACAGAGGGGTACGCCGAGACTTAGGTGAATCCGCTTCTCCGAGGGCCCCTAGGATGAGTGGGGGCTGGACTGCAGTGATTTCGACTCCGTTAAGCTAGGGCGCGGGGCTGGTTGAGCGCAAAGTGCTGGCGATAGATCCTGGTCCTGCTCCCCCCCGCCCCGTCTCTTCACAAACGTTTACTGAGAGCCTAGGGCACTGTTGGGGGTGGCGGGGATACCTTGGTGAGTAAGATAAATACCCAGTTCCTGTTCTTATGGAGTCATCCTTGGCCACCCGTTATATGACCTTGGTCCAGGTTTTACGTAAAATTGGAATAATATTCTCATACAGCTGTGAGAATGAAATGAATAGAGCCCGTGACTCTGTACACATCAGCTTTTCTGAGATTCAGTGTTCTTTCCGTATGCCTTTAGCATAGAGGTAGTCACAGTCAGGACCTAGCGGCACATACATGACCAGTGTGCGCTCTTCTAGTGATGCTGTGATATCTAGATGTGTCACGGCACATCCTGGACATGCGAAGGTGTATAGACTATATATACACGCAGCATGAACGTGGGATGCACGTGTGTATGTAAGCTGTGACTGTGCTCTATGAAATGAGTTTCAGTATACACTTGATATCAGGGTTTCTCAACGTTTTCACTGTTGACATTTTGGGTTCTGATCATTCTTCTGGGTGTGTGTGTGTTTCCTATCCTTTAGGAAGCGTTCAGCAGCCTCCCTGGCCTGACCCTCTAGATACCAGCGGCACTCCCCAAGTGGTGACGATCAAAATGTCTCCAGACATTGCCAAATGTCTCCTTGGGGTCAAAATTGCCCCTTGTTAACCATCACTGGTTTACGTACAAGTACGCATGCCGTATGCACACAGTATATGCATATGGCATGGGAACTCGTGTGAACACTTTATATTACAGCAGTAGATAACACTTAATAGTGTGCTGGGTACTAACCTGAGTACTTTACATACTTTACCTCATGTACTAAACACTCATGTAATAGTAACAAGGACATCATGTAATAGTAGCAGTAGGTAACATTTAATAATGTGCTGGGTACTAACCTGAGTACATACTTTACCTCATATACTAAACACAACAAAGACTTTTACATTATAATAAAAGTACAATAATTGTTCCCATTTTATAGAGGAGGAGGCTGAGGCTCTGAGAGAGTGAGTAACTTGCTTAGGATTTCACACTTATTGAGTGGCAGAAGTAGAATTTGAATCCAAATACCTCTCTGATTCCAGAGCCAACACTCAATCTGTTTACTAAATCATCTTTTTAGTGTGCAACTCAATGTGTGTGCCTACTTAGGCCAGCATAGTTTAGGCGGTTCCATCAGTAGACGTGGCAGGTAGCATGGAGACGCGAGAAATGACAGCGTTTTCTGTCTCTGAAGGAAGTATTGGGAAGCGGCTAGAACGGAACGGTCGTCTCTAAGTGGAAGGAAGAAGCAGGCCAGTCACGGGAGCCTTGCCCACGCGTCCATTAGTGGGAGTATGTGGAGGGCAGCGTCGGCAGTGAGGACAAAGGCCAGTCCCCCAGGCCCCAGAGACACTTTTCATCTCTGTTAAGCCCTCACACAAAATGTGTTGGTGCTTTTAGGAACCTATAAATAAATTTCTCCTTCCATTATAAACTTGGGCCTTGGCATTAGAGCATAAGTAAAACGGAAAACGCAAATCAGCCTCTACATTTTTCATTTCAAAATTCACTCCCCGATTCAGCAAGTTTCCAATTACGTGAGAAACACAGTACATCGTCTTGAAGATTTACTGTTTAAGAATCTTTTCTTTAGATTCTTGGTTTATTGCATCCTTAGGGTGGCACTGACGCGACTCTCATAAACTTATAGGTTCGCTTACCAACCTGTTTCACTCTAACCTGGTTTTCAGTAAGTTTTCAACTACAGAAATCACATAAAAAAACAGATTTTCATGAGGAACTGACTGCAAATAGAATTTGCTTTAATTATTTTGTCCTCCCCACCCCGCTGCTTTTTATCTCGGACCTATGGAAAAGTTTAAAGAATAGTGTAAGATCTCTCAATACGCTTCATCATATAACTTTCACCTGAATTGTTTTGCCACATTTGATTTGTCTCTGCATGTATCCATAGGTGTACATATCTGTGTGTGTGTGTGTGTGTGTGTGTGTGATGTATATGCTTGTTTTTTCTGAACCTTCTGAAAATAAGTTTGGGCAAGAGGCGATGGAGAACAGTTAGGAAGCTATTGCAGTCACCTGAAGGAGGGCTGACGGCGTGATGGTGGAGTCGTAAGTGCTAGGAGGAGGTAACTACAGGGCGTCTGAGGAACGTACAGCAGAGACTCCTCGTCGGTCCTTTCTGGTAGCCAGACAGGTTTGAGGAAGGAAGTGACAGGTGAAGTATGACCTGAAGGACAACCTGGAATTAGCCAGGTAGCCAGTGGAAGGGAGCATCCCAGGCCAAGGGAAGAGCATACGAGAGGCTTGGGAGCAGGAGGAGAACGTTGCTTGAGGAAGCTGCATACACATTTGTGGGTCTGGATCGTCCGGGTTAATGTGTAAAAACTGGGGGAGGCAGATCTTACAGGGCTTTTTAAGTCAGGTTAAGGAAGTTTATTTTGAGGGCACTGGGAAGCCACCAAAGTTTTTAAATGAGGTTAGGATGTGATCGAATTCACACTTTTGAGAGATTACGGTGGTTGAAGAGGGAAGAAAAAAATGGGAAGGACGTTTGAGAAGAGGCAAGGGGATGATTTCGGGGGCTGTTGCAATGATCTGCCGGTGAGATGCTGGCAGTGAGAGTGGAGGGAGGTCATGGAGATTTCAGGAGGAACTGGTAGCCCAGAGCAACTGGAGTTGAGGTTGCTGGGTGGAGGACTAAGGGAAGGCAGGGGCCAGCTCCACAGGGTTCTAGCATGGGGAGCTAGGTGAATGGCGGAGCCCTTTACCAAGCTAAGGAGCCCGGGGAAAAGGAGCAGTCGGGGAGGGCAGAGACGGAGCTCAGTTCTGGCTGTGGTCTGGAGTGTCTGCTGGAGATCGGTGGGGATGTCCAGCCGACAGCCCTGAGCTCCAGGGCCGAGGTCTGGACTGGAGGTGGTGAGGGCAGACTGCTCTGTGCCTTCTCACGCAGCTCTGGCCTCAAGATGCACATAGGATGGCTTTTCCAGTCCTCACGTCTCCAGTGGGCTTGGAGGGCAGCCTTCCTGGGACACAACCAGTGCGGGCCCCACGGAGCCTGGCGATGGACACATTCCGGAGGCGGTCCCTACAGGGCGGTCATTTTTGACATGGGTGGAGTTCTCATCCCTTCTCCAGGGAGACTGGTTGCAGGTGAGCTCTTTCTACTTCACTTTCAGAAATGGGGTTGGGGGTGGGGAGGAATGGAAGGTGGTAAGGGGAGATGGAGAGGAACAGTGGGGCGGCAGTGTGTCCCAGTGGGTAATATTCCGGCTCTTGAATCAGATTCCAGCCACCATTCAGTGGCTGATGATGTTGGGCAAATTATTCAACTTCTCTGAGTCTTACCCTCCTCATCATTAAGTCAGGGCCAATAATAGTACCCACATCTTTGGGGCGTGAGGAGAGTGAAATGAGGTGGCCCACAGCGAGTGTTCAGCTCACCTAAAATTCCCAGTACGTGTTGAGGTGCCATTGTTATGCGTAGGGTTTAACCGCCTTTCCCTGAGAACTGGGCCAAGTCCGTCTGCGGTCTTGAATGCTGAAACCCCGCCCTTTGACCACAGCCTTCCCTCTTCCACCAACCTCCCGCTAAACCCGCGAGAGCAAACCTCCAGTCTCTGACCCTGTCTTTGTCAGCCCCTCCTGGTTTTACCCTTTTTCCTGCTTCGGTTAACTGACTTCACTTGGACTAGTTTTGGCTCTAGGCGTCAGACAACCTAACAAAACAGTGACGGAAACAAGGTGAGGTTCATTTCTTGTGCACAGAAAGCCCAGGTATGGACTAGGGCGCAGCTCTGTGACTTCAGGACTCGGGCTGTTCCCGCTGTGTTGCTCTGCTGTGAGTTCCGCCTTGGCTGCTTCACCTGCTGCCATTACATTCTCATTCCAGCCAGCAGGAAGGAAAAAGGGCCAAACAGCTGTCCCTCTCCTTTTGACCTGCTGTGGCGGCTGGTTGGGCAATTCTCCATGCTAAGTTAACTCAAGTGCAGGTTTTCTGTGCTCCTGGGTAAAAAATTACCCGGCTGTGCAAACTGGCCAAGTGAGCTATTTGTTGTTGTTGTTGTTGTTCCAGGAGTAGCTGGGCTCTCAGCTTCTCTATTTCCCTACTCATATTTCCCTCGCTTTTACCAGAGGGCTCTTCCAAACCCCCCCAGGAGTCCCCGTACTGCCCCACCCCAAGCCTTCCTGCCTGGCAGACAGAGAACGTAAAGGTGACAGGGCAGGAATCTTCTTGACTTTCTCTAGAATATCTTGAGAACCCATTTGCTTCTCTCCACTCCTACTGCCTCGACCCCTTTATGTCCCTGTCTCTTAGTGAGTGCCAAAAACTGTGTCACATGCAAAGGTGAATGTCCTGTGGCCACCTCCACCTCTCCCTGGTGGTTCCAGCCTTCACTGGTTTTCATTGTGAAAAGCTTCTTCTTTATCCTTCAAAAAAACTACATATATGTATATGTGTGTAACTAAGTATGTATACACACACATGAGAGTGTGTCTATGTATATGTGTGTGACGTGTATACACAAATTCCAGCTTGGATCACACTCCACAAACGTTTCCACATCTTTCCTTTTCGGACTCGGTAGATTACCTCGGCACCTTTTTCACACCACTAGGCACGGGTGCAGTTCAGGGGTCAGCAAACCCTTTCAATAAGGGCCTGGCAGGCTTTGCGAGCCCCGTGGCTCTGCCACAGCTCTCCAGCTCTACTGCTGCGGGGAGCAAGCAGCGACAGACAACAGTGAAGGAACAGGCGTGGTTGTGCTCCGACAAAACTTTTTCTGCAAAGGCAGATGGGAGACAGATGTGGCCCCTACGCCACATTTTGCTGACCTGCGGTCTAGTTTATACATCTTAACATCTGTGTGGGATTTCATTAGATGGATCTACCATAGTTGATTTAACCAGCTCTTTATTAATATATTTATGTTTCTAGCTCTTTTTAAAATATTTTACTTATTTATTTTTAGAGATAGGGGAAGGAAGAGAGGAGGAGAGGGTGAGAAACATTGATCGGTTGCCTCTTGTATGCACCCCAGCGAACCGGCGACCTTTCGCTCTGTGGGACGATGCCCAACCAACCGAGCCATACTGGTCAGGGCTCTAGTTCTTTTTATTACGGGCAATTCTGCGCACACATCCCGTGCATAACCTTTGCTTACTCTTGTAAGTGTTTGTGTGGGAGAAGCTCTTAGAGGTGGAATCACTACATCAGATGCGTGTGCATTTAAAGCTGTGCTCTCCACTGAGGCTGTGCTCGTCCACACTCCCGCCCGCAGCACGGGGGCGCGCCAGCTTCCTTAGGTGCTTGCCACCTCCGAGACCTTGGGAGATGCTGTACCCTTTCGTTCTAAAATTAAAGAAGTATTCCTATTTGGAATGGGTTTGAAGAGCCTTGCTGTCCTCAGAAGACACATTCCAAATTGGTAACGTTGGTTATTTCTAAGAAGGGGATTGCTTGTCATTTGAGTTTCTTTTTATGCCTCTCTATCTTGTCTGAAACATTTTTGATGTGTAGTCACTACTTGATCAAAACAAAAGATATGTGTAAGTTATGTTACGTCTTAGATATAATTATGAATGTTACATTTGCCCCATAGCAGCTGCATATAGAAAAAAAGCAACTCGGTGCAAGACACAGCAAGCCCAGTCCAGATGTTCCCAGGATATACGAATGCCGGTCCACCCACTGCCTTAGCTCTTTGAGGAGAGGCATTTTCTCCCTTGTTCCACAAAGACGGCATCCCTCAACTGAAGGTTTCCTGCTACACAGCCGTCAGGGATTACTACGGTTTACCAAATGGAGGGCTAGTTTCGGAGTGCTATCAGAATCTGGCTCATCATCACATGCCCTTCCTTCCTGTGTGGCCAGGACGGTGTGCGTGACCTAATACGTCTGAGCCAGCTAATGAGAAACCCGGGAAGAGCGTGTACAATGCGGCGTCCAGTGTCATCTCAGGCAGGCGGTCAGGACAAGAGGCTGACGGTGGTGTCCCCTCAGGCACACAGAGGAGCACTGCTGCTCCCCCGCAGGTCGGAGGCCGAGATCTGCGTTTCCCGAGTTCCTCCCAGCTCTCAGCAGAGCCCGCCTGGCACCGCAGCGATGCCCCCGACTCCCTAAACTGTAGCCGTTTGTTCACGGGTTTCACCTATTGCATATCTTACTTCCTGTAGAATGGGAGGAACAGAATCACATCCCTTCCGGAACTATATTGAAGACCTTCGTCTCAGGCGGTGAGAACGGGCTCTGGATGAGATTTATGCGAGGAGAGATGACAGTAGAGACTTTCTTACCAGAATTTGGGAGACTCTACTCTGAAACTGTGAGTGATAAACATATTTGAATTTCCATAATTCTTCTTGCCTAACACTCATCCATATTTATTAAACTGCAAATAAAGAAGTGAAAATCTAATCATTATACATTTTAAGCTATTTCTTCCATCCCCAGGCACCCAACTTCAGCTGCACATATGAACAAGTAAAAATATTCCGTTACTAAGCCTCCCATCAGCTATTGTTCGTCTGAAACAGGAGCTGTCTGCACGACAGCTTTGATCGGAAATCTTACTTAAGCAATCACGATGTTGAGCCTTTTCTCCACACTGTGTGTTTTTCTAAGGCCTTCATATGAACTCATGTGACCTCCATAGTAGCTGCTAAAGTGTAATGAGAACACAGTGAATAAAGCCCTGTGGATGGACGGTAGAGATGGCCGCACAACAATGACTGCCCTCAGTGACACTCAACCGTACACATGACATGGTTAAAACGGTCAAGCTTGTGTTATGTGTATTCTACCATGATTGTACATATGTACATATGTATACCTTTGAAAACACGATGCTAAGTCAAAACAAAGCCAGTCAAAAAAGACCATAGACTGTGTGATTCCATTTATATGAACTGCCCCAAAGAGGTGCATCAGTAAGACACAGACAGTGGATTAGTGGTTTGCTTGGACTGGGAGTATTGGGAGTGTGGGGGAGGGGATGGGGAGGGACTGCTGATGGGTGAGGGGTTTCATTTTGGGGTGATGACAATGTTCTAAATATGATTGTGGTGATGGTTGTACAACTTTGTGAGTATATTAAAAGCCATTGGATGAGTTTAAATGGGTGAGTTGTATGGTATGTGAATTGTATTTCATTGAAGGTATTATAAAATGCGTGTATAAAATAGTAGCCTTGCCTTTGCAGATTTTAAAGCATGATAAGAGTTTTCAAATCCCACACAGATTGAATTAAAAAAAATTGATCAGAAACTGAAGTTCATAACTGTGATGCTGAGGCAACACAAAACCACTAAATGTCTTCTGAATCACTAAAAATTCAGTTACATCCAGTTAATACACCTTTAGAGTTTAATGTATCCTCTTTTGGTATCCTGCTACTTTTTAAAACTGACAACCCATGAGTGAAATAAGGAACTCCTTTAACTGGAATACTAACATAAAGAGCTCCATTCCCTAGCCATGGTAACTCCAATTCTAGGTCACTTTTTTGTCATCTTATGTGCAAAGCTCTGCAGGTGGCTGAGGGAGAGGATTCCTTTAGGCAGCAAGCCAAAGGCCCCACTTTTACGCCAGGTAGCGGCAGGAAGCTGGGACTATGTCTGAGTCTTTTCCTCTGCTGGTGATTTTACTCTGAATGCTCGCTTGCTCTCCCCTCCCTCCCCCGTTCTCAGTCAGAGACCTGTGTGCCCGTGGGCTCCTTTTTCTCTCTGCTGACCAGTGAGCAAGTGGCGAAGCCGTTCCCAGTGATGACTGAGGCCATAACTCAAATCCGGGCGAAAGGACTTAAGACTGCAGTCTTGAGCAATAATTTCTATCTTTCCGATGGCCAGAGCTTTTTGCCCCTGGACCGGAAGCAGTTTGATGTGGTAAGTCTGAAGTGATCCAAAACCATAATCGAAACAGTCTGTTCTTGCTGCAGGACGCAAGGTTTACCGCTGCCTCGTAGCAGGACTCGAGTGGTGGGTAATTTTATTCAGACACTTGACCAAGTTAGGCCGAGACACAGCAGGTTGAAAAGAGGACTTCTAAATTATCACTGAGTTCTTGGCAAAGTCACACGTTTATGGGATTTGGTAAGTGGGTGAAGCCTCAGCTTTAGAGACTTCCTTACACTCTGGGTATGAACCGTAGTCGTCACGTGACTCACACCTCCGTCAGCCTCTTAATGCGCCCTTTGACCTTTCCTTTCAAAGACCAACCATGTTGCCCTGCGTTTCTGTGGCACCGGTTCTCGGACCGGCGCCGTCCAGTGCAGCCGACTCCAGTAAGAGGGATGTCCGCATGGCGCTGCTGGTCACATATGGATACTAAGCACTTGCAATGTGGCCAGCGTCACCAAGGAACTGAAGTGTATTTCCTCTTAATTAGTTTTAATGTAAATAATCCCACATGGCTAGTTGGTGCTGTGATACACAGTGCACGCAGCCCTAGACTGTCGCAGTGCCAGGAGGTTACGTCTATGAAGGATCCCATCTCCCTGAGAGAAGATAGGTCGTTATCTTGGGATGGATATAAATTATTGATAGATGAATTGCTTAAACTGAAAACCGATTCTTACTGAGCAGTTACTATGTGCCGGGCACTGGCTGTGCGTGAAGGGACACTGTGCTCAACCTGATAGCTACCATCCCCACCCTCTGGAATACACACTGCATTTCAAGTGCTCGGTCACCACCTGAGGCCAGTGGTTACTATACTGGAGAGACAGCATTTCCATCCGTGTGGAAAGTTCTGTTGGATCGTGCTATTTTAGAACATACAATCCAGTCGAATTGACGGGCAGAAATTCAGAACACACGTGTTGGAAATGAACCTCCCCACCTAATGCCGCTTCCACCCTCTACCCCCTCCCCCTCCTTGGAAGAGGGCTGGCAGGGCTCTCTGCCCTCTGGACACTTCGCCTGGCTCCTCACCTGCTTTAACTGCTGGTTTCCCCACTCGTCCACAGTTCAGCCCCCCTCCGAGCTCCGTCCCCTGTGAGTGCTCAGGGACCTCGTCCAGAATCCAGCCCTGTCTCTGCCAGCCTCAGATTTCTCAGAAAACTGCACCTCAGTTTTCTCACCTGTAATGTAGGAAGAGCAATTTCTTTGTGGTAGGGTAGCGGTGCAGATCATAGGAGATAATGTATGCAAAGCACTTGGCACAGTGCCTGGCACACAGTAAGTCCTCAGCACAGAGATTCGTTCCACCAAGTGTGGCTACAGGGATGGTACCTGCATCTGGACAAGTTAAGTTGGCCAGGCTCACATTGGGCTCTTCCACTGGAAACTACAATTTGAAAGATCTGTGAACTAACTTAAAACAGTGGACCTGTTTGTTCAGACCTCACAGGCCCCCTGGCGTGTGCTTCCCAGCTGCTTTTTGGCCGGTTTTCATATTGCAGGTCTGTAGGACACCTGGAGTTTTGAAAACCCATGTCCTCAAGAACAAGGATTTAGGTGTTTGTTCTCCAAAGCTATAAGGCAGGAGAAATTTTTTTGATAGAGGTAAAGAGATAGGGTAACCTCTCTATGATGTCTGTCGACGCTGGAGGCTGTTCCTGACCTCTTCAACCAATGTTATAGGAACGTGTCTCTGCTGAGATGCATGTGACTTTTGAAAAAAAAAAAATGTCCTCTAGCTCTGGCCGACGTGGCTCGGTTGGTTGGAGTGTTGTGCGAAAGGTCGTGGATTCGACTCCTGTTCAGGGCTCATACCTAGGAGTACATGTGGGCCCCTGGGCTGTGGGCTCGCCCGGATGGCGTGTTTGGTCGCATATGGGAGGCAGCTGTTTGATGCTTCTCTCGTATCTTTGCTTCTCTCCCTCCCTGCTTCCTCTCTCTCTAAAAAGACAAAGGTCAATAAAAATATTTTTAAAATGTCATCTAATTTTCTACATTACTTCTTATTGTAAAAGAACACATTACATAAAGTTCACCATCTTAACTATTTTTAACTGTGTAGTTCAGTAGTGTTCAGTGTATTCACATTGTTGCAAAACAAATCAGAACTTGTTCATCCTGTGAGGTAGAACAGAAAGAGAAGGGGAGGGATTTCATCAATCTTAAGAATTGCTTTGCTTTGCCCCGAACGGAACTACGCGTGAGAAGAGATGTCTGCTTGTCCGCACTCGGCCCCGTTGCCCTGGGCCCTGGGCCCTCTCTTCTCCTGTCTCAGCCAGCACCGCTGTGTGGCTTCCCTGCAGCGTGATGCGTTGATTGGTGTGTGAAACACCTGGTGTCCCTGCTGCCTACGACTGACGTTTTCTTGAGAAGGGGCTTCTTTGTCCTTTTAGCTCATTCAGGTCCTTAGGGGACCAGGAAGAGAGGTCCCGTTTACGCAGGACATTTATTTACCAGAAAGGGTAGTTCTCGGCCAACCTTCAGTAATGCCACTGTGGAGCAGAGGGAGGGGTCCTCGGGTTTGTGTCCTTGGACTTGGAGAGTGTGGGTCATTCCGGAAGTGAGTCAGGGATTTATTTCTATTCTTAGGGCAGGCCAGAGGCTATTGGTGGTAGGCCTCTGTGGCCATCTGAGGCCCATTTTGTAGGAGATTCAGCCCTGGGGACAGTGTAAGGGGACTCCCAGCAGGGTGCTGGGTCAGAGAGAGCCTGACACTGAGACGGCTTTTTCCGGGGTCTCCTGAACCCTCAGCAGCCACACTGGTCCCAGGTTAGATACACAACTGAAGCGAGGCTGTCAGGATGCGGGAGGCTCTTTACAAGAAAGCAAGTGCCTTTGCCACCAACGGTCTCTCTGGTGTTAGCCCTCCTGTGGGATTTATCCGTATAAATTGAGTGTGGCTGTTTTTTACCTTCTGAAGTGTGGACATTAAAGGCCTGGGTCTTTTGCAACAGTAAACAGTGCCTTCTTTCTGGAAAAATGGTGAAATACTTTCCCCAAAACTGAAACGTACAACTTTCCTTCTGCTCAGCGTAGGCACAATATCTAACATTAGCAAAATGCTTTGTCATTTTGGAGCTCATTCAAGTTTCCTTAAGTTTCGCAACAGCCGCTAGGACAGGTGAGATGGCTGTCAGTTCTCCCACTTCACTGATGGTGAAACTGAGGCCCGTCGCGGCTCCGCTGTCTGCACGAGGTCACTGTGTCTGAACCAGAGCTTCAGTTTTCTGAGTCGGCCCCCAGGTTTAATCCAAAACGTTCAAATCACTCTATTTTAAAAAGCAATGGCATTTTCTATCAAAATAGTCTCAAGTTACTTGTTTTAACAAATCTCAGCTGTCTTCCCTCTGTTCTTTAAAAAAATACAGCAGCGTGTGTGTGTGGGGGCGGGGGGGAGCACCGCTTTCAGGGCCCTTTCTCTCTCATTCCCGCCCCGCCCCCAGGTCGTGGAGTCCTGTCTGGAAGGTGTCTGCAAGCCGGACCCCAGGATATACCAGCTGTGCTTGGAGCGGCTCGGCCTGCAGCCTTCTGAGTCCATCTTTCTCGATGACCTTGAGGAGAATGTCAAAGCAGCTGCCGGCCTGGGCATGCACACCATCAAGGTGAGGGTCACTGCCCCCGCACTCGTGCGAGCATCTCCATGCTGTCCTCTGACATTCATCGTGGTGGCTGTCTGGAGTGGTTTCCCCGTGTTGCCGGAGCCTGTTTGTTTTTTAATTCTGCAATCCGTGTGGCTGGCTGCTTGCATTTCTAATGGGGAGTAAGACAGACGTGTACTGAGGAGGCGGTTTGAGGAGAGGTACGCAGCAGGCGAGCGGCAGGCTGCAGACGTTTGGGATGGCAGTCACGGGCTGTCCTGCCGACGCCCTTCTGGGTGGGGAGCCAGCAGCCACTGGCCCCACAGTCTGGCCCAGGGTGTGGCCGAAAGGCTCCTGAAGGCTGGGGAGGGGGGTTCTCGCTCCAGCTTCCCACCACTGAGTTTTCCTTTCGAAGCTGGCAGGCTCACAGAGACAGAGTGGACGCTGCAGCACAGTCTTCTTCCCTCCTGGTACAAGGGAGGGTCTTGGACTCTTACCCGGAGCTGCCCTGCAGACAGAAGGTTTAATGTGTTTTGGAATTAAATGGGAAGAGGAAACCCGTTCGATGGCTTCCTCATTAACTGAATATCCTGACTTCAGAGTCCTAGCCCAGACGACTGAGTTCTTGGGTGTTCCCATTTGAGAGAACAGACAGGAGGAAAGGTCGAGGATGACTGGTAGCCTGTTCAATATTTTCTTTGAAACCAGGTTCATGACCCAGAGGCTGCAGTAAAGGAATTAGAGACTCTCTTGGGCTTTACCTTGAGAACAGTTGTTCCAAACACTCGCCCTGTGAGAAACGCAATGGAAATTCCCAAAGATTCCTTGGAGAAGTACCTCAAGGACGTGCTGGGGACCCAAACCACAGGTATTTGAGTTCTTGTATTTTGGTTAACTCCTTCCAAGGTCAGGCCTTCGGGCTGGTTCTCACTTGCAAAGCAACCGGAGTGCAATGTGCCGGAGCCCAAGAGGCAGCCTGGTGAGGAGAACGGCCCCTGAGCCCGCGGGTCTCCGTGCCGCCTTCAGGTCTGCTTGGGGGGAAGCAACCACCGCCTCCGTTTCCACGCACCCTCCGAATGCGCCTGCCCGCCTGAGCGCGCAGCGAGGCCTGCGAACAGCTGTCAGGGAGGAGAGGGACGGGGGCTGCAGAATGTGCCCAGGGGGGCTGGAGGGTTCTGGGGGTTTTTTCTCGAGGTGACAGCGTGTTTGTAAAGGTGACTGAGAAGTTACATAATGTAAAATGTGACAGGTTGTCTGCACCTCTTCAGAAGTCCCACCTTCTTCACGTTCCACCCTCAGAAAGACAGGGGCCTCGTGAGCTTCTGAAGACATTTCTACCTGGTGACAAAGGTTCGCCTCACCCGGCTGGTCTTCACGCTACAATGTGTCCCAGTGACTGGCGCGTTCTCAGGGCCTCTGCAGGTGGGGGGGCCCTTGCTCCCCCCAAGTGCTCACCAGGCCTGACCCTGCCGAGCCTCTGAGATCAGATGAGAGCCGGCGTGTTCAGGGTGGTGTGGCCATAGGTGGAGGGGCCCCTTCCGACCGAGCCGGATAAGTCGGGCAAACCACCATGGCTGGCTCTTCTGATCAAATGAAACAAATCTGTGTCCAGAGTTCAGCCTTGTTATGAAGCTGAGGGCTAATTAGGATGTGTCTGCAAGAGAGACGAAGAGTTCGGCCTGCTGGGGTGGGAAACCGCATCTCAGGAAAGCAGCTTTGGCTCAGGCGGTAGGCCGCTGCTCGCTCCTTTCAGCTGTCACCCCGGCGTCAGGCGCGGTTTGGCTGAGCTCGGGCCGAGGGACGCACAAGGGAACTGTTCATCCTCGGGCTTAAAGCGTTCCGGTTAGCAAGATGGGTTGCCATGACTGTGCTTGTGGTGGACAAACAAAACTCAGAAGCGCCTCTTCAGAGACTAGGAGTTGGCGGGAAGGGCAAAATCGGACACCATACAAGTGGGAGTATCATTGTGGTGTAAATCCAGTGGCCTTGCCGCAGTGGAGTGGCACGTGACTCTGGACCAAGCTGGTGGAGCGTGGTGCCATTCCTACACAGTGTACCCCAAACACTGAACTCGCTGGGAAAAAAGAATGTCTCTCCAGGTCTGTCCTTCAGAGTGGGTTTGAGCTTTCTTTATTTTCCAACTTGCAGGCCCATTGGAGCTCCTTCAGTTTGACCACGGGCAGTCAAACCCAACTTACTACCTCAGGCTGGCCGGCCGGCAGCTGGTCCTGAGGAAGGAACCCCCGGGGACACTGCCTCTGTCTGCCCACACGGTGGGGAGGGAATTCAGGTGAGCTCCCGGGGCTCTGGGCGCACTGCCTCCGTCTACCCACACGGTGGAGAGGGAATTCAGGTGAGCTCTCAGGGCCCGGGGCACCCTCGCCCACTCGGCCTCTGGGGCTCGGCCCCTGAGCTGGCAAGTCAGTGCTCCATTAAATGCCTCGAGACATTTAAAACTACACGTGTGACTCTCCAAAGGTACTTCAAGTAAGAACATGTAAACTAATTTTATTGATAAGTTTGTTTTCTATACCAAAACCTGTGGGAGACTAGACATTTTTAGAATTTCTAGATGAAAAAAGGCATTATTAAGATACTCTTTAGTCTTACCCTTCAGTCTTAAAGACTCTAAGACCTTAAGTCTTAAAATCAATATGTATTTTTAAAATATTTTATTTATTTTTAGGGAGGGGAAGGGAGGGAGGGAGAGAGGGAAAGAAACATTGATTGGTTGCCTCTCACACATGCCCCAACCAGGGATTGAACCCACAACCCTTGACCAGGAATCAAACCAGCGACCTTTCTCTCCACAGGACGATGCTCAGCCAACTGAGCCATGTGGGTCAGGGCAGAATCAATATATTGACGGGGCTACAGCCCAACAGTTGTGGCCGTGAATGGGTGATGAATACATGGGGCTTTCTAATACAAATGTCTCTACTTACGTATGTTTGAAATGTTCCATAATAGAATGTTTAAAAGAATAAAGGTGTTACAACTCATCCCAAATAAAATCGCTTGCTTTGCAAACAGGAAAATGTAAACATAGTAGATTTAAACAAAACTACCTGTGAATCTCTTGGAGAACGAGTTCTGGAGAAATGCATGGGCTCCAGGGTGGGGCCTGCATTCCTGGAGGACTTCCTCCTCCTGCTCCTCCTGCTCCTCCTGGGCTACCTTGCTCTAAAGCTGTGGATGGTAGGGAGGACAGTGCGATTTTGGCCCCAGGGCCCTTCTCGTTCTTTCTGTTTACTGTCTCTGCTCCGGGCTTTTTGATTTCTTGAAATCCGACTTCTGCAAATGTTGCAGGGGCTGATGACTGACAATTGTGAAGCCTCAGGGGTTCGACAGAAGAGAAAACCTACAGCTTTTTCTGAGCATTTGTGTATGTGTCACGCAGAAGCGGTGTGTATTTATAGAAGAGAGGCCCTAAAATATAAAACCACCGCTCCGCCTCATGCATCCGGCCTGCGAGCCTCCTCTAATCATTCCCAGAGGCACAGGCATTCTGGAGTGCTGAGTGACATTCCACAACTCCTGGAACGCACAGCATTTCCCTGTCAGTAAAGGAATAAAGTGTGCATTTGAAAGTGAAACCTAATATGGTATCTGCTTATAAAATGCCAAATGCAAATTTGAACAACTGTTTTGGAAAACAGTGTGGCACAATTTATTAAAAACCTCAGAGTAGTCATACTTTCAGACCTAATAATTCCAGTTAGGAGGTCTCTTTTTAAAAAATAATTCTAAAGAGGGGAGAAGAGCTGTATGCATGAATATGCTCACCACAGTGTTGTTTATAGTAAAAAATTGGAAACACCCTAACATTACAATAATTGGGAAGTGTTTATGTAAACCTTGGGAGATCTACCAGTGGCAACGACAATAATAGTACTAGCTAACATTTACTGAGTGTCACTGTGTGCTGGGCACACAGTATAATAAATGCTTTGCATTGTTAACTCGAAGCATTTTCACAGGTCCATGATATGCTACTACTATGACCCGCACTTTACAGATGAGGAGAGAGGGGCTTAAAGAGGTGTGTGAGTGATGGGGTGTGGCTTAATGCCCATGGGCAGTGGGATTCCATAGCCCAGCCTTAATACTATCATTGCAGCCAATAAAAGTATGCCTGTAATAACATAAAAGTGTGTGTGGTGAAATTTTAATGTAATAAAAACAGATACAAGCCATATATAGAGTATTATCTTAACTACTTTTTTAAGACTTTTGCATGGAAACAAAAATTAAGTAAAGGAACAAACCGCAGTGTTTGCCCGGTCATGTCTGGGTAGCGTGTCAGTAGTATTCTTCAGTTGCATGTGACAGAAGCCCACCTACTGACTTAAGCATAAAAATAAGAAGGGAAGGTGGTAAAATTTATTGGCTTTATCATTTAAATCTTGCAGGCGTGGCTGGATCCAGGGGTCCAGATAATGCCACCAGGACCCATTCATTCTCTCTCTCCATCTCTTAACTTTCCTAGGCAACCAGGATCTTTCCAGCATGCCCTCTGAGACTGACCCATTAGCCCAGTATGGGTCACAGGTTTGGCCCTGCACAAACCGGTCTCTGCAGTCAGGAGGATGCTCTGCTCAGACTGGCCATCTCTGGGTTTTATGCCCACTCCTGGAACCAGGGGTTGGGTCAACCGGTCCCCCCAAACCAGGAGGACCTACAGTGGGGGACACCTGTTCCCCAAAGGAGAATCTAGTCTTACGGTCAGAATGGTGATGTGGTGAAAGGAAACCAGGCAATCAAAAGAAGAAGCCAGTTGCTGGTGATTAGATTATTTTTCTGTTTAAAAATTTTAAAAGTTTCATCCTTACATGTTTCAGAGAATTTACCAGTAAAGCCACTGGGGCCTGGAGTTTTCTTTAAGAAAAGGTTTTTGACTATGAATTTAGCTTAATAAATATTAGAGTTTTTAAATATTTCTTAATTTCTCTTGAGTCCTTCTTTGGCCCATGGCTAATATGAAAATATTACTTAATTTCCAAATACTTGGGCCTTCTTCCTGATTATGAATGTATTTACACCAGCTTTCTTATGCTTACCGATTGCATGGTACTTCCCTTTCCGTCCGTTTTCTCTTACTTACCTTTTTTTCTGTCTTTGTTTTTATAGTTAAAGTATGTCTCTTATGAACAGCACATAGTTAGAGCATGCTTTTCTATCCAGTGTGACAATTTCTGTCTTCTAATTGGAATGTTTAGTGTATTCAATTTAATATAACTATTGAGATGTTTGATGGTAATCTATAATTTCACTATTTCTTTTTTGTTTGTTTCATCCATTTTTTCTTCCTGTCTGCTTTTGGGTCAATTGAATATTTTTTAGAATTACATTTTAATTTCTGCACGTACTAATTTTTAAATCAGAAAAACAATGATAAGAAAGCCTCATCATCAGTCCTGGCCATGTAGCTCAGTTAGTTAGAGCGTCATCCCGAGACACCAAGGTTATGGGTTCGATCCCTGGTCAGGGCACGTGCAAGAAGCATCCAATGAATGAGTATGTAAGTGGGGCAGCAAGTCTACATTTTCCTCTCTGTCTCTAAGAATCGGTTAACTAAGAAAAGAAGGAGAAGGGAAGTCTCACCAGTCCACCCCGCAGTGACGCTCGTCTCCCTTTGTCCTGGCAGGATAATGAAAGCCCTGGCAGACGCTGGAGTGCCCGTCCCCAGAGTTCTCGACCTCTGTGAGGATTCAAGGTAACGTTCGGGTTGATTTGGTCCCTTGCACAGTCAAGCTGCAGAAGAGACGGGAACACACTGAGTCAGATTCCAGGCTGTCACAGTGAGGACAAGCTTGGGTGGGAGAGAGAAGAGGCTGTACGGCGACTCCTTGGAAGCGCACAGGTCTCCCGGTTACCCTGAACGAGAAAGAAATGCCCGCTTTTACGAGAGTTGGTAGAAAACATCTTTCTTAACATTATAAAAATATATATCCTTCTAGTTTATGTTGTTTGTTTTTGTTTAATTGTTCTCTTATAGGCTTTCTGAACTTTTAAACTGCTTTGTAACATGCTTTTTGAGTTTGTCCCTTTTCCCTAACGTTTTAATTATGAAAATTGTGAAACATACGGTTGTGTGTTTGTACAATTGAAACGTACAATTGTGTTTCACAATTGATTGTGAAATCAGGGGAAGTTATAATAATGGTAGATGTTTCAAAACAGCTTTTTAGAGTAGTGAGCTGATTTCTAATAATGAGCAAAAGGTAACATTTCAGTGTGCCACCTTAATTCTATAGGGTGGTATATGTGCCATGCATACCACTGGATAATGATAAAAATCACATGAAGAAGAACAAGGGATATTTACTGGACCCTCGTTGGAAGTGCCGGACACATATGCCAGGCACTGCATATACATTTGTCCTCTTAATTCTTACAGCTGCCCTTTGACATTTTACAGATCAAAAACAAAAACCAAGCTCAGAGAGGCTTAGTGACTCTCTCACGATCACACTGCTGGGAGGGGGTGGGAGTTCTCTCTGACTCCACAGCCACCTCTCTCAACCTGCTGCTTTCCTGTGTCCTCGACCTTAAACCCGTTCCAATGGCTTCCACCCCTGGACCAAAGGAAAGAGAAGGGGGCATGTCGGCCAAGAGTACGGACAGGGCTGCGTGTGCGTACACTGGTTTGGGCGGAATGCTTCTAACCCCTGGTGCTCCTGTGCGCAAAGGAGAAGGGAAACGTCCAGCACTCTGGGTTCAAATCCTCCCCTGGCACCCGCAGTGCTCACACTGGATGGAAAGGGCGGTGCCGTGACCAACAGCCCGCCACACTGCGGGGGGGCCCTGGAAACACCCTGTCTGTGTCTGCCCCTCCCAGGATCATCGGCACGCCCTTCTACCTGATGGAGTACTGCCCAGGCCTCGTCTACAAAGACCCCGCTCTCCCGGGCTTGGAGCCCAGCCAGAGGCGGGCGGTGTACACGGCCATGAACAGAGTCCTGTGCAGAATCCACAGTGTGGACTTCCAAGCTGCGGGCCTAGAGGACTACGGGAAACAGGGTGAGCACAAGGCCGCTCGTCTCTCGTGCTGAGCATTTCCTCGCTGTTGCCCCTGCTCCGGGATCTGTGTGGTGTCAGGGTGTGAATGCACCAGGCGGCTGCTAGACATGAGGTGGGCTTATTCGCTTTCTACTGGGAAATCCAGTTTCATGCTAATGTGGATGTCACTCACCGGAACATTCTGTCCTGGGATCAATCCCTTCGTGGAGTCAGAGTCCCTCTTCCCTGCAACTTCTATCTCACTAGATCATTTAAATGTCTTTTTTCCTGATACTGGCCAAGGTCATTTAAGACACTTTCTTCTCTGTTTTTCATCCTTTCCCTTAAGGGCTCTTTCAGCAGAGACAGATTTTTAAAATGACATTATGCCAAGGTGTTTTGTTTGTGTAGTGTCTGCTTTTTTTTTTTTTAATGTCCGAGAGGTCCGATTGCTCCTCATCCTTGCCAGCATTTTTTATTGTCAGTTTTTTTTTAAGTCAGGTGTGTTGAGCCATAGCATCCTGTGAATCTTGACAAGTGTACAGTTTTAGAACCACGACAACTGTCTCCATGCTCTTGCATGCAGAAACGCCACCACCAGCCAGAGTCTCACTTTTTGTATCCTGCAAAGCCCAAGAGTATCTGACCAGTATAGATTCCTGACCATGGTCCAAAGCATCTGTCAGCTAAGCTCTATTTTCCTTTTTCTCTGCTTTTAACCAAAGCATGTCTGGTTTTCTGTAGGGCCACATCACAGGCCGCAATATGTGTCCAAAGTGCATCAACTTCCTAACGTACTTCCGCCAAGTTATTCAGGTTCCCCCACTGCACACGCACATGACCTGGGTCTCTAGCACTAGCAGTTTGAGTTACTTTGTTACAACAGAGAGGCCTGCCAAATTCACATCCAAATTGTGTGTGGGGGGGGTTCCTCACCGCCTCACTCCTTCCAGGTCCAGCCAGATCCATACCGTCCCCCATATCCTAACCTGTGGACCAGAGATACACATTCAGTGGGGGTCCCCCTCCATCTTGGTGGCCTCATTGGGAAATATGTATTCATAGTTCACCTTGAAGTTCAGATGTAAGTGGGCATCCTGTATTTTGTCTGGCAGCCCTAGTTACCAGGGACAGGGCCCAGGCAAAGACAATAGACGTCACCAGTATGGACCCATTGTTTCAGATGAAAAGAGCATCAGACCAGAAGTTAGATGCTAATTTGTTGGGTGACCTTAGACAAGTCACATCACTTTGTCACAGTTTTCTCAATAGTAAAGGTTTGGTAAAAATATACATAAATAATAATAATAAATAAAAATGCAGCCCTGCCCTGCCTCCCTTAGAGGGCTGATGATGTAAAAAGCAAATGAGGTGGCAGCTGTCCCAGTGCTTGGAATGAAGGCCCAGCCTCAGGTGGATGAAGTGATGGGCCTGGGACAGCGCACTGTGGAGAGAGCAGCTTATGGAAGGCTCTCCTGAGCGCCGGTGAAGTCTTTGTCTTTTATCTTTAAACAAGACTGTCTTGATGCTCTATGACCTATGACCATGAAGGGACAAAGCAGTAATCTGACTGCTGTCATGTGGCCGGGCCCGCCGCCCGGGCGGCTGGCTGTGCGTGAGCCTGAGAGCACAAAGCAGGGTCATCGCAGAGCAGATCCACTGACCCGGCCTCGGGGGGCGTCAGCTCCTCCTTTCCAAGAACTCTTGCAGTTTCTCAGATTATATCAAGAACCCAGCTGCTGGGCAGGGCACTGGCTATATGTGCGCAAATATACTACCATTCACATAAAAGAGGGTGTGTTTGAATAAATGTAAATGTTTGTACGTAGAAGTGAAGAATCTCTCTAAAATGACACTTAAGAAACTGGTCACGTAGGTTACCTTTGGGGAAAAAGAACTGCAAGGGACAGGAGAAAGACTTCGCTGCATTCCCTTTTGTCATTTTAATTTTGAGCCTGTGAATAAGTTTGTTAAGAAAAAGTACACAATCATGATTTCTAATCCAAAGGAACTTTTGACAAAGGTCCGTTCGGCACAGTCTAGTTATTACAAAGCTCTTTTCCACCGAGGACCTGCAGGGAGCCCATCGTTCCCTTCTCTCGGCCCAGAGGGGCAGGCTGCTTTGGAGGGAAGGGCGCCTGGATGCCTGGGCGGGAGGCCTGCCGGGGACCAGCAGAGCCAGAGACATGGGGACGGGCACCCGCTTCCCGGGGGGAGGGAATGTGTGCGGCGCTGGGTTGGGGTGTAGGGACTGGGGGTGGGTCCTGGAGGGGCTGCTTCCACGGCGGCTCAGCTCCTGCGGTTTTGTATTTCCCTTAGTATGATACTTTGCAAACTTACAGAGATGTGAAATAGTACAAGGAACAGCTATACAGGGAGGGGCAAAAGGAGGTTTACAGTTAGAGTATGCAAAACACCGAGTTTATTCTTATGTATTAATTACTGTTTTCCATACGAACAGCTGTAAACCCACTTTTGCCCCACCCTGTATGCACCCGCTGCTAATTTTAACAATGGTTAACTTCTGTCATAGTGTTTATCAGTCTGTTTAAATATGCGTGTATGTTTATGATTAACGAAGTTGTGGAGACCCTGATACTTCATTTCTAAATATTTCAGTATGCATTTCCTTTAAAAGGGATGTGCCTCAGGACCACTATCACATCCGAGAAAATGCACCATTCCCCCAGAATATCTAAAACCCAGTGCATATTCACATTTTCTCATTATCACCCTCACATCTTCCAAGTGAAGGTTTTTCCCAAATCAGGGTCCCGTTAAGGCATGCAGCACAGCCCCTCCCACGTGCCTCCTCGTGGAGTCGTCTTGATTATTTCCTCATGCTTTCATTTGCTGCTGTCTTCTCTTTCCTGTGACTCTGCAAGCTGGAAGTTAGTTCTAAAGGCTTGGTTTGTTTCGGGTTAAACTCCTGTGGCTTCGGACCTTTGCCCCTCCCGGCCCAGCTGGATGCTGTGCCGGGCAGGTGTCCAGACGCTCTGAGCCTGCAGTGCCCTCCACAGAAGGAGCGTGATCTCTCCGTCCCCGTCTTTAGCTTCTGGGGACCATTTTTTTCTCAGATGGGGGGGACCTGACACATTATTATCGGTTATGATAATGGTGATAATCAGTAATTGGCAGTTGACAAAAACGGTGACAGTAATCATGTCCACCATGCACTGAGCATCCCTGTGTGCCAGCTCTGTATTTGTGGGCATGTCACACAGGGATTTCATGTAGCCTTCACGACAGCCCTACAGAAATTAGTACCAATACACGATACAGAGGAAGCCAGGGAGGGAGACTCAGAGAAGTCAAATCAACTGAAGACCTTGAGTGGGAGCCAGGTTAACTCCAGAATTCCTTTCAGTCTCAGGTGCAACTTGCAAGTTCCTCAACTGTTGAATCTCTTGGGTTCCCTACCAAACCGCCGAATAAAAATAGCAAATCCTGGTGTAGTACTTACTGCATGCTGGGGACAGCGTCTGGGGCTCTCCATGTGCTGCCCTTCCAGCAACACGTGAGGACCATCTCACTGGTCAGGGCAAACCGAGGCACAGGGAGAGAATGGCAGAGCTGGGATCAGATCCAGGCAGTCTGGCCGCAGTGTCCACACTTTTAGCCAACCACTGTTTGGCCAAAAAGGGATTTCCTAAAGGCTGTTAGGGAGCTCATAGGACCTCAGAGAGGAGCAGGGATCAGGCTTGGAGGCCACGTGGCTGGGAACGGGGCCCAGACCACACTGATCCAGCCAAAGCAAAACAGGCAGTGGCTTCCTCCTGGGCAGCAGCAGCAGCCTGTGGGAAATGCCAGTCAGAGGACAGTGATGCTACAGAGCATTGCAGGGGGTTTCAGAGCCCTGGCTGAATTCCGAAACCTTTGGACGCTGCTGGAATGGCACACCACGCTCTAACTGTCTTCCCCCAGGGGACTATATCACACGCCAGGTGCAAACCTGTACCGAGCAGTACCGAGCCTCAGAAACCAGCACCATCCCGGCGATGGAGCGGCTCATCGAGTGGCTGCCGCTTCATCTTCCTAGGCAACAGAAGATCACGGTGGTGCACGGGGACTTCAGGTAGTTATGAGGAGGGGGGACTCTGAAAATGTGAAAAAGGATGGGAAGGGCATCTTAAAGGGGAAATGAAGCAGCTGGTCTCGGCCCAGTTTACTGTTGTGACTTATTCCTGCTACAGAGGCTCTCCCTGCACGAGCCTTTTAAGGCGAGGTTTCTCAGCCTTGGCTCCACAGACAGGTCTCTAGGTTGGGGGTTGTCCTGTGCAGCCACGGGTGTCATTACCACACCTAGGTCTGAAGGGGCCAATGTGCACTCCGGTTGTCATTGCCGCATAACCAACCCCTCCAAAACTGCGTGGCTGTAAACAATGACAGCAGGATTTTTGCTCACAAATTTGCAATCTGGGGACAGGAGGGCTTGTTTCAACTGGGTGGCTGGCTCTCAGGCTGGGGGCTGGGACCACCCAAGGGCCCACTTTCATGCCCGGCACTGGGGCACAGGAGATGTGAACAGCTAGACTCCTCGGGCCCCCCTCTCTGCCTCTTTGTGGTTCCCACATGGCCTGTCCAATGTGGCAGCTTCGGGCTAGCTGGACTTCCTACCTGGGGGCTCAGGGCTGCGAAGGTGTGTGTTCTGAGAGAGAGGGCTGGGCAGGAGCTGATGACCGAATCTCAGGTGTCACTCAGCATCACTTCCATCTGCAGTAGACGAGGTCTGTCCAGAAAGTGTCCAGCCGTGTCCTACGAAAAGTAGAAACATTTATTGAAGAAGATACAAGAGACATTGTACATAGAACAATGATGCCTCAGTCCCCTTCAGAGTAGGCACCCCGGGACCTCACACAGTTCTCCTAATTGCCATTAGCTGCCCTGTCATATTTTCCTGAATCTCATCAATGGTCTAAAATCTCTTCCCTTTCAAAGGTAATTCTAGTTTGGGGAAAAGTCAGAAGTCACCGGGTGCGACATCTGGGCGGTAGGACAGCTGAATCACCTGGGTGATTTGTTGTTTCACAGAAAACTGCACGAGATGTGATGTATGAGTGGGCGCACTGTCGTGATGAAACTGCCAGTCACCAGTTGCCCACAGCTGCAGCCTTCTGAATCATGCAGATAGTTTCCGTGGAGGAATGTCCAAGCTTAACACAAAATCTGATGCAATTTTTTGCTCTACTTGCTCAGTCATTTTGAATGTGACAGCTACACAGTACACATGCTCACTCAAGGGTGTCTACCCCCCACCCACTGACTAGTACGGTGAAGTCGTCATTGTTCACGCATGCACATTCCAGTCCACTCTCCTTGGCTTCCAGGTTACATGGATGTTGTGCAAGCTGTTCCCATTATATTAACAATGGCTGGACTTTTTCTGGACAAACCTCATGTTTGTCAGAATCGAGTCACTTCCAGAGGTGAAGAATTAGACGCTTCCTTTTGTGGAAGGAGTGTCAAAAGAATTGACATGCCTGTTTTAAAACCACCACAGGGAAAGAGGAATTACCAGGACCCCGAGAGGTTAGCATGTAGAGAGGGACTATCTGACCAAAGCTCTGGCCCTCCAGAGAGGAATGCGGCCGGCCCTCAGCCGTGTGAGAGGGAGCTGGCCGGTGCCTAGTCCCTTCCCATCTCCTGCTGGGGTCCTACGGGCTGAGCCCATCTGAGCAAGAGGGCAAGGGAGCCAGTGCGTATGGCCACAGCCCCTGCAGCTCAGGCTCCAGGGACACAGAGGGGCCAGGGGGGCAGGGTACATCTGGAGGAGCAAATGGAAGGTGCCCAGCACAGAGCACACTTAGCGGTCAATTTTCTTAGGACTGTCTCTCTGTTCTTTCTGTGGCCTGTTCAGGTTGGACAACCTGCTGTTCCATCCAGAAAAGACCGAGGTGCTTGCTGTCTTTGACTGGGAACTTTCTACCTTGGGCGACCCCCTGGCGGATGTGGCCCACAGCTGCATGGCTCACTACCTGCCACCTGAGTTTCCCATACGGCCAGGTAGGGACCGCTGATGGGGAGAGGGGAGGACTGAGCCAGCTCCGTTCTCACGGCATTTGGGCAGACTCGGAGGAAGCAGCTGTGACTGGGCTGGTGGTTTGGGTAGAAAAGCATTTGGGATTCATTCCTGTCACAGCGAAGGGAAGTGGGTGGAGGGGCATTTGAAGTGAGGAGGATAGGCATAGAGGCACCTCTTGTGCTTTTACACAACTAATTTCTATTTAATTTCTTAAATTAAAAGTACAGGTTTATTTAAAGATTTTAAGGACCAACAGGTAACCAAGAGTTAAAATCATCAATAATCCCAGAGATAACCACTGCCGACCTTGTCATCTTTTTTTCCTGTGTATATACACACATTTGTCTAAATGAAAATGTAATTATATCATTTCATGATCTGGATTTTTTTCACTTAATTATACACTTTGGATATGTCTTCATGTCAGTATTTCTTCTTCAGCATCATTTTGAATGACAGCTTAGCATTGTATTGTATAGAGTAAGCTTAATCAAGACATTTGGTTTGCTTCCTATTTGAATGTGTAATTTGTTTCAGTTTTTTGTATCTTACCCCTACTCTCACCAAAAAGGCAGAGAACATCTTTGTAGTAATATATTTATAATATATATTTACACATATACTGTATACACACACAGTATACTCCTAGGATGAATTCCTAGCAATAGAATATATTACATGCTTCTAAATTATGAATATGTTACAAATGAAGCAAATCTGTAAAGTTTTTCATTTGTTGTAATTTTCTTTTTCATAATTTGCTGGGATCTTTCCCTTTAGCATTCTTTATCACGACTGATGGGAAATAACAGGTGTCCACGCTGAACTGTTGTCCAGATGGAATTGGAGGCCCCCCATTCCTCCCTGGACGGCCAGTTCAGTCTGAAACTTTTAAGAGCCAGTTCAGGAATAATAGCTTCGCATCTGGATCCCAGCCATCTGAGGAAGGAAGGAAGGGCCTTTGAAATAAGGAGCTAATCCTTTGAACCAGCTGTGAAGCGAACTTCTGATGGGGGAGAGATGTTCAGAATTGAAATATCTGTGGCCACAGAGGAGCGTAGGGTCACCGACTGCCCAGGACGGCTCTGTCCCCGCAGGTTTGGGTGGCCGAGATTTGGCTCAGCTGGGCATCCCCACCGCAGAGGAGTATTTCCGGATGTACTGCCTTCACATGGGGATTCCTCCTGTGGAGAACTGGAACTTCTACATGGCCTTCTCCTTCTTCCGGGTGGCTGCAGGCGTGCAGGGGGACCACAAGCGCCCGCTCCCAGGTAACGGGGAGGCCTGAGCCTGCTCCTCCCGCTGGAGACGCCCAGCGGCTTCAGAGGGGTGGGCTTGGCCAGACTGTTCCATTCCATTCATTCAACCCCTTGTCTTTAGGTGGATATCACGTAGTTATATTCTTTAAAATACTTCAACTTTGAAATTATTAAGATAATGCACAAAAATTTTTTAAGTAAAAACATATACGATAAGAATTCGATCACGTAGAAGGACGTAAAATCAGTTCCCGTTCTTCTCAGCACCCTTCCTCAAAGACAAGCACTACTGTTAACACCTTGTTTGCGGGTAGTTTTTATCATGTGCTTTACTACCAGTCAACGTAAAACGTATAAATACGTTTCCCGCATACAACGTGTTAAGGTTTCTTGGGCCGCCCAGTGTTCTCTGTATGTCTGTCTTCTCTCTCCAGGTTTTATAAAAATGTGGGCATCCTACTTCAGTGCCTTGATTTGAAGTTATTTATGCATAAGAATTCCTATGAAACGTGTATGTGTGTGTAGGATATGATGTGTGTATATGAGACAACTCGTAAGGCAAATACCTTGCTTTATTCTTTTTTTTCATTTAACATTTCAGAGACCTTTCATATGAGTAGGTGTATATCTCCATCATTCTTTTCAATTTCTCTAGCACATTCCACCGTGTGGATAGGCTGTAATTTACTCCCCCACTTCCCCACTGATGTATATTTGGATTGTTTGCAGATTTTTGCAATCACACATAAGAAGTGGTTGGTGAACATCCTTTCTCACACATGAGTGAATATATCTAAAAGATAAATTCCCAGAATTAAAATTCCTGGCTTTTCTTAAAGTATGTGCATTTAAAATTTGTGTAGACGTTACCAAATTGCTCAGTAAGAGGATTGCTGAAGGAGAAAAGGATGAGTATGTTTCCTCTGAGGGTGCCTTTGCATACATGGAAGAGTACTCTGTTGCACTAGCTAGGAGTTCTGGATTGTACCTCGTCAGTTTGAACTTTTGAGAAGAAAAGTTACGTGTTGTTACCGGTACTTAGAACTGATGGCTGGTTGAGTGTGTGCTGTAGGTACATGCATCACCTGTACAGTGTTTTCACATGCACGAGGGGATGGCATAATGTTAATTAGTTTTAATTCTAAACATTTTAGGGCGAGCAAATAAAATAATTTATATCCTAAATTAAGAATATAGAAAGGCAGATCAAAGTTGGCTTCCTGTGTAGAGGGGAGGCAAACAGAGAGTAGATAGACTCTAGAAAGTGACTAACCCAGTAGCTTTAAGCACAACCAGCTACTCACATTAAAATCTCGAAATCCCATTCCCAGCGAAAGCAGCCGGGATGCTTCGGAGAAGTGGCGGGTTTAGGTCTAGGGCAGGATATGTGCACGATGAACCTGGAACATCTCGTACCGGAAAGCAAGGAAGCTGTTGAAGACTGCTGGGGTCACAGCGAGAGGGCTCCGGGGCCAACTTGAACAGGCTGTCACCTGCTCACGGTGGGAAACTTGCGGCACAGGGACGATCGCTGAAGTGGACTGAAGCGCATCCAGCACGTTCAGATCCACGAGTGAAGAGTGATGCTGGAGGTTTACCCCAGGAGAGCCCAGGGCCGATGGGCTGGGGATGGCAGAGGAGGAGACAGATCGGCCTTGCTTTGACAACTGCTGAAGCTGAGTGATAGATATCTGCTGACTTATTATATCTTTCTCTCCACTTTTGTGTACCTTTGACGTTTTCCAGAACGCAAACTAAAATGAAAGTCAAGTAGACAGACACCCAGCAGTGGGTCTGTGAATACTACAGGCACGTCTTAGCTTCATGGCCATCGACGCCCCAAGGTTTCTGGCGGCCTATCGCCCTTGGCCAAGTGGCCATGTTCTTCCGAGGAAAGCAGGTGCAGTAGGGGAACTGAATACTCATTCATTCACAAGAACCCGAGCCTCTGCTAAGCCAGGTGCTGTGCCCGGTGGTATTGGCAATACAAAGTCATGAGCGAAACCGTGTCCGGAGCCAAAACCAGCATCTGGGGGGTTTTCAAGTTTAGCCCTTCCTGATCTGATAATAGCAGTCTTGATAAGCAGGAACTCTGGGAAATGGTATTTTCGCCTCCCTTGGGTAGCATTAGCTCCAGGCCACCAGTTCCCAGTTTTCATTGTGGCTTTGCAGTGAAAGCCCACCATCAGGTGGGGAACAGGCCTGGCTGCCAGTAGACATTTTCTCGGGGGCTGCTGAGTTCTCGAGGGGTTCTGCTCCCGTGCCTGGGGATAGCTGAGTCCATCGTGCATTATTCGTTCTGGAGTCTCTACACCTATAAACCTCACTGGATTGTCCTCAATTTGCCCATCAGGAAGCCATTTAGACAGTTTCCAAGATCCTGTGAGCCGCTGGCTGGCTTCATGCTCCTCTGGGCTCGGAGGCAAAACAGCTGGTGTTTGCCACCGCAGGAGGAACAGAAGCACTGCCTTTGGGGTGCCGGCTCCCCCAGGCCTCTCGGGGCATTCCCTTCCCTCCTCACCGGGAAGCCAGCCAGCCGGAGTGAGTGGCTGACTTCTCCCACACAAAAATAGCGACGTCTGTTCTCGAAAGGGCAGTGTGCAGAAGTGCCCTCGCCCGTAGCGTCAGTTACCTGCAGTCAGCGGCAGTCTGAAAACAGTAAATGGGAAATTCCAGAAATAAGCAACCTGTAAGTTTTAAACTGTGCACCGCTCTGAGCAGCGTGATGGAATCTCTTGCCGGCGGGCTCCGTCCCGCCTGGGCCAGGAGCCATCCCTGTGTCCGGCGTCCCCACGCTGCGCACACTCGCGTCTGTCAGTCACTTAGTAGCCGTCTTAGCTATTAGATCTAGTAGATCCACTGTGTGGTGTCACAGCGCTCGTGTTCAAGTCACCCTTATTTTACTTCGTAATGTCCCCAAAGCGCAAGAGTAGTGATGCTGGCAAGTCAGACATGCCAGAGAGAAGCCGTAAAGTACCATCTCTAAGTGAAAAGGTACATATGAGAAAAAACATAATACAGAGAGAGCTTGGTACTGTCCTGAACATATCTCCTGTGAAGGGGGGCTGTTATAAAAACATTCAATGGGAGGAAACAAAAAAAAAAACTGTACAAACACCGATATTATTTCTGTACATTCGCCTTCTCTAAAATCGTTGTTCTGTTTGAACAGTTGAGATGCTGGCGCGGCCTTGGAAAGGGGGGCTGAGAGGAGGAGCATTTGTTCTGAAGGCGCTCTCTCTGTGGTGACACTCGCGGGAGACTTCAGCTCTTTAGACTGGGAGGAGGACAGCGGCGACCAGAGCCCGGGGACTGATTCGCAGCCTGCACCGGCCTGTCCCAAGGGTCACTGTCCTCTAGTAATAAGTGGGTGTGGAAGACTAGATTCCTCGCAGGTGGCTGCTGACATTCTAGAAAGGAAAAGGTGCTTGTGGCTACAACTTCGGAACAGGCCAGTGATGTGGTCTCTTCTGCTGGAACTACACTGGGAAAAATATTCCAGAAATGAAATGAACCCAAGCTCACACAGGCGGCTTCCCAAGAGACAAAGAAAGCAGCACTCTGAGATCAAGATCCAATCAAGGAGAAAAAAATTAAGGAAACACATTGTGCTCTCTGTTAGGAAAAGAAAACCACTGCAAATAACAATGCGTGCTAAGGAGGTGCCTTCCCCTCCGCAGTGGTGCACTTAGTCTGAGTAATGAGGGGAAACATAGCCCACTCGTGCTCTTCGGCCCTCCCCGCGTGTCAGTGACTCTGGGAAGGCGGCTGTCTGCATCCCAACTGGCCCCCTCGGCCTCAGGTCCACACCCAGCACCCAGCAGGAGCTGAATAAAGACTTGTTGAGGTCTAGGGGTTTGCATTCTCTGCTACAAGTAGCCAACGGATTTGGTTCCTAGTTTAAGGAATAGTATCATCTTTAACACTAACGCTGCATGAGAATGGCTCTTTTGAGAAGTTGGCCATGGAAGGAGCCAGAAGAAAAACAGGCCTCCGGGAAGGCCCAAAGAGAATGAGGGAGAGTCTCATTCGAGCCCAGGAGAGCCGGCTGTAGAAGAGCCCGCAGTGCACACACACAACCACCAGCGGGTCTCAGCCGCCCCACAGCGAGTGAAGGAGGCCTCGCCAAAAAGACTGCATACCTGTGATGTATCTGTGACACCCCGGAAAAGACAGGCCAGAGGAACAGAGATACTGGTACCAGGGGCTGGGGCGAGGGCTGGCTACAAAGGGGCACCGTGGAAGTTCAGGGCCAATGGGAGTATCCTGTATCTTGATAATGGCGGTGGTCACCTGGCTGAACTTGCAGACTTACACACTTCATAAAAAGGGTGTATGTACACAATACCTAGATTTAAAACAAAATTTTAAATCCTTTTAAAATCTCGACGAGCCTGTTAAAGAAAGCAAACGAGGTGGTGAGAACAGGGCCTGAGCGAGTTCGGTGATGCGGGGACGGTGTCCATCTAAGAAGACGGCACCCAGGAACCCCTCGAGACACTGCTGTTACGGTTTCACAGCACGGGCAGCCCAGGGTGGCACACGGCTTCCTGTAGCCCCCCGGTGCCCGCAGAAGTAATCTGGGGTGTTACTGATTTATTTTAGTTTCTTTAGAAAAAGGACAGATACAGAGCAGGAAACAGGCCAACTGAGGCCGACTTCTGGCTGCCAGGCCACCAGTGAAGGTGTGAGCACATTTCCCCCCAGGACTCAGACCCTTGTCTGCGGGGGAGGAAACCATCACGTTGCCCCAGGAATCTAAGCTGTTGTAACAGGCGAAGCACTTAACCACGTCTCATCCCTGGCAAGTGCTCAGCAGATGGTGGTAGCTGCTGATGCAATAACAGTATCCTCATGTGCTGATACTATTATTAAGGGCTGTTGGGGAGTAATCACTGTTTTCCTTTGCTTAGGGCAAGCAAGCTCGGCAGCCGCTGAACACACTGGAAAGCTGACTGAGCTCCTGTCCGACCTGGCCTGGGAGTTCGCGGTCAAAGAAGGGTTCCGGGTTTTCAACAAGACGCCAGCCACAAAGCCGTCGGTGGGGTCCTACCACACGAGGGCTGGCCCGCGGTCCCTGCTGGGCACGCCAGGAACCAGGAGTTATAGCTCCCTTGCGGAACCGTCCTCAGCCCACTCCTCAAAGGGAGCTCTGCTCACCTCTCCGGAGGGCCTTTCCCCACGGGTCAGGGAGCTCTGTCGGCGGCTGGAGCAGTTTGTGGAACGACACGGGTGCCCCGCAGAGCCAGAGCTGCGGAGTCACCAGGCCTCGGCGGAGAGATGGACGCCCTCCCCACTGGCCGGGTCGGGAGGAAGACCTTGTTGAAGTGGCAGGACTTCGGCTTGTCCACTAGGCACCTCTGTCCCCCCCCCTCCCACCCCCGCCCAGGCAGTGAAGGGACGGGAGAGCTGAGCTGGACCATCCTCGCTTTCCTCTGCCACCATTCCTGGCCTCTGGTTTCTGGCCCTGGCGCCAGTGGGACTGTAATGCGTGTTCGAATGATGTAAATGTGAAACACTGTGATACCGAATACCTCAGTTAGTAAAGTCTCCTTTGAAGAATCCGTAACGTCAGCGCCAAAGGGCCGAATCGGTTGTAGACTGTGTCTGTGCTCTCGCCAGTGAGCACAGTGCCACAGCCTTAGCTGAGAAACGGAAATGCCCACTGTTCTGCGTCAGGATTCCCTTTGCCGCGTCTTCGTGTTTCATTGAGGTCTTCGGGAGCACATCTTTCGCCTATGATGCAGCCATCATCTATCTTTACAAAAATAGCATTATCACTTTTTTCTAGTTACAGACATACTGCAAAATTACCAAAGCTCAAACGTGACAAAGTACACAACACAGAAAGCTTTCTCTAAAACTCTGTCCCCTCTGAGATGATCACTGTCAACGATTTCGTGTATTAGGTTCTTGGCTTTTTTTCCTATTATATACTAACATATTTTATTCTTTTTTTTTTTTAAGATTTTGTTTATTTATTTTTAGAGAGAGGGAAACGGAGGGAGAAAGAGAGGGAGAAAAACAACAATGTGTGGTTGCCTCTCACGTGGCCCCAACTGGGGACCTGGCCTGCAACCCAGGCATGTGCCCTGACTGGGAATCGAACTGGCAACCCTTTAATTTGAGCTCATGCTCAATCCACTGAACTACACCAGTGAGGGCTTATTTTATTATTCTTATATTTTAATGGAATCAGCCTATACATTCGATCTCCTGCTTGCTTATTTAACTTAGCAATGTGGCACCTCCCCACACCAGCACCTGATTGACCTCCAAGGGCTTCTGCAGTGTGGGTGTGCCATAAATTGTCTGCCGTCCCCCGACTGAGGGACACTGGGCGTCTCAGCCAACAGTCTGGGTGCAAGCCACAGAAGTCAGCTCTGGGTCAGTTAAGGAGGCAAGGCTCTTCGTGAGCTGCCAACGTGCACGGCGAGACAGAAGACCCAACTTTAGGAGACAGTAGAGGGTGATGCACAGGGTCTCCATATGCCCCCCAGCAAGGCAGCGGAGGCTGCGGCCAAGTGCACTGGGCCCGGTGCAACAAAGGACCCTTCAGTCGCCTTCTGTCTGCACGGAGCAAGCTCTCTGCACATTCGTCGTTAGGACAGTAGTCATGGCGACAGTGATGATGGGAGGTTGGCACGTGGGGTGTCTGGGAAGTGCAGACGCGGGAGTGAACTGACCGCTGCCGTCAGCGCTAGGACTCGGCGGCCCCAGGTCCCCTCGGGCTTCTGCCACCCCCAGACCCAGCCTGATGGTGCGGCCTCGCACCATTGTCTTTGGCACATGCGTCGTCTTTGGCCGCCTACCCTCTTCCCTCCAATCCCTTTCATCGTTTCCCACAGGCCAAAACAAAACTAAATCTCCGCCGTACTTCCCTGACTGACTTGTCCTGTGCTAGGAGAAAGCCAAGGCCGATGACTTTGGAACCCTTTCCTGCCCTTGGAGACGGATCCTGGGGGAAGATGCGGAGCAGCACCGACCAACGCGGAGGAGTGCGCGCATCTGTGCGAACTCCCGGGCGTGTCTCTGGATGCGCCCGAGGCACCTTCCTCACAGTTCTCCGTGGCATGTCGGTCCCCCTCCTGGACCGACAGGGCTTTCTCTAGCTTGCACCGGACTCAAGAGCACTGATACAAACTTAAATTCCCCCTAATGGGTGAGGACAGCTGCGGACAGCTGGCTGGAGCCGACGCAGGGAAGCAGTGAGGGACAGGAGTTTCCCAGGGCACGAGCCTGTCTGGCTTCTGAGTCTGCAGCCCACCGGTGCCAGTCTCCTCTCAGCAAAGGAGGTCCGTGGCTGGGCATCTTGGGCTCTGAAGTACTATATTCAGAATGTATGTGCCTTTGCACATCTCAGGGGAGGGGGAGAGCTTCCAGGAGGGTGCCAGAAGGGCTGGGACTTGGAGGATGCCCTGGTACATGCTTCCTGAGTATTTGGAGTTTTAAATACGGACATGGGAGTCACCATTATGCTTTTTTTTTCCTTTTCAGATATTTAACGGTTCTGCTCCAGACACAGGGAGCGTGGAGCTTCTGGTGCACTGTGGCACCGAGGGGCAGAAGGCCCGCTGGCTGGTCCCGCTGCTGGAGGGAAAGGCCCGCTCCTGCTTCGCTATGATGGAGCCGCAGGTGCCACCCCCGGGCTCCTTACCAGGCCAGGCCCTCGCCGGGCCCGTGGCCTCTGCCACACGTGGAACGCAGGACCCTTGCAGTCCTTCAGCAGAGCATGTTCTCACTCAGGTTGCCTCATCAGACGCTGCCAACGTTGAGTCTTCCATCGGAGAGGAGGATGGCTTCTGTGTCACAAATGGTCACAAGAGGTGGATGTCAGGTATCTGGCCTGGAACTCATTTTTCAGTCACACTTGTGTGGGTCTGTGTGAATAAGCATGTTTCTCTCTGCCCCGCTGTTGTCTGGGAAACAACAGCAGGGGGGGCAGCTTCTTTTCCAGTTGATGCAAAAGAGGTTCTGTCTCCGTGCTCCCTGCAAACCCCAGGAGAACAAGAGGCTCTGTGTGGGTCACCAGAGGACCACACCTGCGACAGTTCTAGGAATCTCTCGCTCACTCCCCCCCGCCGCCCCCCGCTCTCCTCATTCTGCCTTTGGAAGGCGGAAGGTCACATCGCCAGTGGCTTCTTCTGTTGCGGGATCAGATGCCTGCACCAGAAGGGCTAGTGATCACCCTGCCATCCATTCGTTGCGAGTTCACTCTGCAGGGCCCTCCATGACTGCTGCGTGGACCTCCCTCCCTGAGTCCCCACTTCACAGAGGAGGCCACCTGGTCAGAGAAGTGACTTCAAGTGCCAACTCCCCTGTCCACCCCTCTAGGGAGTAGGGAACCCAGAGGTAAGGATTTGCCTGCTTCTGAAGCCCGTGCCCAGAGCCACCGTTACACCTCACACCGTCTGTGGGAACAACAGAGTGGGCTGCCGGTGACAGAGGAGCGGCTTTCCGCCTCCTGTCTTTGTATTTGCAACTTCACATGGCGCTCTTTTCTTTAAATGCATTTACAATGTTGGATTCATTCCTCACTGGGACGAAAACCAGTCGTTCTCATTCCTGGTCCAGACCCTGCACGTAGTCACCTGGTTGTGCGAGGTCTTAAAGAGCTCTGTGCACGTGCTGCCTTCAGCTCTCCTGGGCCAGGACTGCATCTACGGAGAGCTCTGATGGCCTTGGCATCAGATGACAAGGGTCGTCTGATGAAGCTCTGCACGTTCATGGGAAAAACAGACCCGCATGCCCCACACCACCCGCAGCAGTCTGTGCTCTTGGTTCCCACGAACGCCCCGGGAATAAAAGTCATCCGGCCTCTGACAGTGTACGGGCTGGAGGATGTGCCGGGTGAGCCGCCAGGCCCCTCCCGTCTGTGTGTGGGTCCGGGCCTGAGAGGCACGTCAGCGTGCAGTACAGTACCTCGAAGGGCATGACGACGTTCGGAGGGCCGTGTGTTCCTGCCTTTCGTTTCCATACATGACTATCAACCACACAGGCAAACTTCAGACAGGCATTTATACTTTCTTTTCTCTTGTAAACTTAGAAGATGAGACAAAATCTGAGATAGAGGCCGCTCAAGACAGAGGCAGGAAGTGCACTCCAAACCTCCTCTGCTAGATCCGGCCGGCAGCGGACCCCCAGGCCTGCTGACAGCACCCACGTTTCCTTTTGGTGTTTCCGAGGGATCACTACGTTGCTAGAGTCCACACTCGGGAAGTTTCCGTTTACAGTACAGTCATTATGTTTTAGAAGAGGAATGGCAAACTATTCATTTGACATTGTAAACTGGTGACTTATTTTTCCATCTTTGATAGGCTCCTTAATGCCCTACTCCCCACCATGTCCCAGTTAGCAGGCTGAGTAAAGGGCAGGGAGATTGCCAGCAGGTGACTTGAATTGAGGCAAGGGATCGACATCCAAAACGGGAAGGTGAGTCTCTCAGGAGGAACCCTTTGGGTCCTGCAGGTGGCCACGGGGAAGTCCTGTTTGAGCAGGTGCGTGTGCCCAAGGAGAGCAGCATGGTCCTGGGTCCTGGCCGAGGCTTCGAGACCGCCCAGGGCAGACTGGGTCCCGGCAGGACCCATCGCTGCACACGGCTGATCGGGCACCGGGAAAGGGCCCTGGCGCCCATGAAGGCCCGCGTGAGTGCTTCCCCTTGCACCTGCAGCTGACCCGGAGCCGCCCGTCCGTTTGGCTGTGGGACCTAAATCCTAACTCTTTTCTGAGAGCTGACTCAGTAGTTGAAGCAAGGTGATGTTTTTGCCAAGAAGCTGTGTCCTGGTCTTTGCTTTGCATTTGCTACTTCACTGAATTTGAAATTCAGAGTAGAGTGGGTCTTACTCTGTTGAGGTGACCAGAAGGAAAAGGCTGGGCCCTGTAGCAGCAGGGGATGAGGGTCCAAGGTCCAAAGAAAGGGTCACAGGCTCCCAAGGGCCATTTCTGCTCCTAACTCATCTTTAAAAATCAGACACCGGGAAAAACTCCCTTGGTGCCGTGTGTCCCTGGGGTTCCAGCATCTAGCCCTGTCCCGTCCGCTTCCCTGAGCACGTGCAGGAAACTACTGTGACCGCCCCTCAAAGACTGGAAGCCCATGCAAAAGAGCTGTTGCTGGGAATGGTCATTCAAGGCAGGGGTGTCGTTTCACGCAGATGAAACCAACCTGTGAGACCAAACAACTGTCTCACAAGGAACTACACAAAGATAAAAAGCAGTCCAGTGCATTTGCATTACTGAGCAAACCTTCTGTGATTTACAACCTTTTGAGTTGCAACTGACCAATTCTCTTTTTTCAGTTAAAACTAAAGGAGAAAACAAAACTTAAAAAACAACAAACCCTAAAACGAAACAAAAAAAAATTCCTTATAAACTTTTCTGATTGCTCGTGACTTTCGGACTCATAGAATGTCCTTCGTAATTTACAGTTGCCCAGAGTGGGGCTCTGGCACCCAGACCTGTCAGTAGAGGGCGCCCTCCCCCCACTTCTGTGAGGTGCCCATTGCCGCCTAATTCCCAGAGTAGCCCTGGGCCAGAAGCTGGCTCAGATCCCAAAGAGCTGCTCCCGCCTGGCTGCTCAGAGCAGCCGAACTGCTGGAGTAAAGGGATTCCAGGAAACGGTCTGTGCAGCCACCATGCTGACCGGCTGTGCGGTGCACATGAGTGTTGTCCGCGCCTGGATCTTCTCCCTGGAAATCCACTGCGGCTAGAGAGCTGGCAAACGGTCGGACGGACGGCTCACTCCTGCTTCTGCTCCCTGCCCTGTCCGGTGCACTCCACCCACCCTGTCTTCAGGGCACCCGCCCCAGGCCTCGAGCTGGTCTCCTGTGTCCACAGGTGAAGTCCCATGTGGCCTTCGGGAAGCCCCTGGTGAAGCAGGGCACGATCCTGGCGGACATCTCAAAGTCACGTGTAGAGATTGAGTAGGCCCTGCTGCTGGAGCTGAAAGCTGCCCACCTCATGGACGTGGCAGGGAATAAGGTAGGAGGCCGGGGGCCCCACCGATGACAGGCCCTGAGGTTGGTGGCCTGAGGGACTCTCTCCTGGGAATCTGCAGACACTGGCCCCTCCTCCCCCCTCAGCGAACTCCTGAGAAAGAGCTTAGCTTCTTGACACTAATGACTTCACTTCAACTCTACTTAGAACTATTTGGGCAGCTGTTCAAAGATGGGAAAGGCGCACTAAAATAGGACAGAACGTTCCCCTTACTGAGCCCGTGGGCTTTTAGGTCCAAGACGTGGGCCCCAGAGGGTCACACAGCCCCTGGCCTCGCTCTGCCTCTGGCTAGACTGCAAGGCCTGTTGGTGCAGGCGCCAGGCAAAGGAAGCGTGAGCACGGGAGGAATTCACCGCAGAGCAGCGTTATTGGCCAGCACGACATTATTCCTTAAATGGCTCTTTCCGAGTGCCTTTAATGGCATGACGTCTGCATGGACCTGCACCCTCTCCAGCTCTGTACTAAACCCCCCGGGAGCCTTTACTTTAGCCCAGAGGCCTCAGTGGTGGGTGGGAGGAAGACTGGGGCTCAAATTCCCGGCTCCTTGGCGCTCTAGTACTGGGTATGGTGGAGGCTCTCGGGGCCTGGCCCCGATGCCCCAACTCAGGGCAGATTCTTGCAGCTTGGTCTCCGAGTCCTGGCTGGCTGAGGTCCAGGTCAGGCTGGAGACGGAGCTGCCTGTGACTGTGATCGAAGCACAAGCCACTCCCCACCCTGCCTTCCGTGTGTGCGGGCGATGCTCCCCATCCTGCGGGAAGATGTCTGCGTGCCTGAGTCTGTTCTGGACCAGGCGCCTGCTCACACCTCACCATTTGCTGAGTCACCCTCACAGTCACCACTGCTGAGCCGTCCATTGCCCCAGGTGCTGGGCGTGGGCCGTGCACTGGGCAGGGGCTGCCTCGTGGAGCTTAAGGTCCAGGCGGACCTCAGGCCTCTGTCCTGAGCCGTTGTTTCTGCTCCTCCTGTGAAACTGATTGTCCTCCCGAGCATTCTGCCCTCGGGTCCGCCCGTCTAGTCTCGCCCCCTCCTCTTCCTCACAGGCTGCAGCTTTAGACACTGCCACGATTTACATGGTGGCCCCATCCATGGCATGCCGAGTGACCGACCGTGCTATCCAGGTGAGGAGACCGGAGCGCGGGTTCTTGGAACCTTTACACAACACGGGCGGAACTCCCTCGCCCTCAGCCGCCCGACTTCCTGTAAACTGACAGTCACCCGTTGCTGCACGCTCACCTTGCATGTCATTTCCCTTCTTATCCTGGGCACAACCCTGTAAGAGGGCCACATGCATACTCTCACTTTGAATATGAGGAAACACGGGCACAGAAAAGTGAAATGACTTTCCCAAGGCCACTCGGCTTGTAAGTAGCTGATCTCAGATCTAGGGGAGCTTGGTCCTTGTTACACCAGAGCCCTGCCTCCTAACCGTGCAGGGTGTCTCCTCCCCAAGTCGTAACACCTGGCCCCAGCATGGAGGTTTCCCGGGGGGCAGAAGTTACTTAGCAGAGTGGACTTGGGGAGCCTGGTGTCCACAGGATGGCAAGTGGGGCCCCAGCTGCAGCCTCCCAGAACATGAGTTGTCACACAGACAGCTGCTCTGAGCCATTCTGCACAGGCCCTTGTTCCTGGGGTGCGGAGATGAGGGCTCACCCAGGGCTTCCTCCCGTCCCACCCTGCCCGCCAGGCCTTTGGAGCAGCAGGGCTTGAGTCACGACTACCCGCTGGCTCAGTTCTTCGCCTGGGCCCGAGCGTCGTGCTTTGCCGACGGCCCCGATGAGGTGCACTGGGCAGTGGTGGCCCAGGTGGAGTTGAAGCCTCACATGTAGACCAGCAGGCCTGCGGGAGCCAGAATGTCCCTACCAGACCGCAACGCCCGGTGTTAAACGATGCACTTCGAAGGCCTGGTGTGTCTGACTCTTGCACCGTGTCGGCAGCTGTGTCCTGGGACGGTCATTGTGAACACAACCTTCCTGGGTCCCCACAGCCGGCATGTCTGTGACGAGCCTTGAGTTCGCTGTTTCAGCCAAGGAGGAAGGGACCGAGCCCGTGAAGCCGGTCTGCAGGCTCCCGGCCGGCGCAGGCGGCCCACGTGCCCTCTCTGGCGCTGGCGCGTCGAGGCTGTGCGAATCCGGACCAACATCAGGAGCCCCGCCGGGTGGGGCGCCTGTGCTTGCTCCCGACGGGGCTTCCCGGTCCCCGCGGGCCCTTCCCCTCGGGGAGAGGGCGGCCCTGAGGGCTGCACCTGAAGACCCAGGCCCAGTGCTGCTGGGAAATGAAACCGGAATCACGAAGCTGCCGCCATCTGATTTTCTTCCTTTGAGTTTCCACATCACAGAACACTAATTATGATACTATTTTGGAAGGAAGGGGGCTTTGGGAACACGAAAGGATAAGAATACATCTCAAGAGACTTCATGAACGTCTTTGCATCATTCAAAAGGAATTGGGAACAAAGGTCCCCGCTTCAGTCCCTCTGTGTCCGTGCGCCTCTTGTCTCCTCACACGTGTTTACACAGATTCCGCCCAGTCACCGGCTCACACAGGTGGGGGGCCCCGACGCTGTCACCTCTGGTGGGTAGGTCCTGAACGGGCCACCCCACCACTGTCCATGTGAATGTCACCCAAGGACTGTGGCTTTCCGGCGTGCGAGGGCCCACATTCCTCCATCGGCCCCGTCGTCAGAACACGTCGGGGGAGGGGAGCTGCTGGACAGTGCGCTGTCGCAGCGGAGAGGGCAGTGGCCTCCTCTGGGAAGAGCACGGAAATGCCCTGCTCGAGGTCTGAGTTCTTCCGGAAACGGGTGCCCCACGAGCCCAGGCAGCCTGCGGAGGTAAGCCGCCAGCGGTTAGGACCCCGCCTGCCAATCTCATGATTGGTGATCGTGTGGCCCACAGCTGCCCATTTCAGGTCAGACCAGGTGGGCAGGCACGGCCCACTTGTCTGCTGCATGCAAACGCGACTTCCTCCAGGAAGCTGCTTTACGCAAGAGAGGGCCCAGCGGCCTCAGCCAGGGCCACGTGCTTCAGGGCACCAGAGAGTCTTGGGGGGCTTGTGAAAGGGCTCCCCAGACATTCTTGCCCCTGTGGCCTGGAGAGGCAGGCCTTCCTCAACCACAGTGCTCGTTGCTCGGGAAAGCTCAGGGTAAATTCAAACCCCCTAACTAGCTGCTATCACAACGCTAGCCACACTGGCAAACAGCCTTTTGAGAAATCTGTCAGGGTCCTAGCACCCTGAGCCCCGGCTTCAGGCCTCGGCAGGGAGGAGGGTGCTGTGAGAAGGAAGTGCCGTGGCCAGTGGCCTGACATCACGTGATCGTCAGAAACCCTCGTGGCCCCTGAGGTTAACCTTGCTGAACCAGTCAACAAGCTAGTGCAGCTGCAAGGATGGAAGTAGAAGCCATGCTGTAGGGTGACCCCACATCTCCCTCCGCAGCGAGGGTGGGAGGCACTTGGGCGGCGGCGGCTGACCCAGAATGTCAAGTCACAGAGAGGCAGCCTCGAGCAGCCCCTCCTCCGGGGTCTCCAATTCTGTCCCATCATTCCACTCACCACTATCAAGTGCACCCCAGCTCTGGGCCTGACACCGTTCTTGGCCTTGGGGAAGGTGCAGGAGACAGGCGCAGTTCTCAGGAAGCTCACACATCTCAAGTAGGGGATGGTGGGCAGTGTGGCAGGCACTGGTGGGGGTTGGGGAGCGGGGGGCTCGGGAGGGGCCTCTTTCCAGAAGAGGCGTTCGAGCCAGACCCTCATGACGAGAACGGGCAAGGGTGCTGCAGAGGGAGCAGCAAATGCACGGGCCCTGGGGAGCCAGCCCGTGTGTCTGGGGTGAGGAGCAGAGAGAGTAAGAGCTGCTCAGTCGTGTGGGGGGCCGTGGGGAGCTTGGTTAGGAGTTTGGTGTTGACTCTCAATGTGACAAAATAGTGTTGACGGGTTAAAGAAATACTAAGAATCCTCCCTGTCTATGCCCAAGCCGTGACCTTTTATTGTAAGAAGGAAGGATGGGTGTGCTGTCTCCCGGGGAGAGCTAGCCCTTCTCCCTGGAAGACTAAGCATCGTTTTTAACTCGGTACCTGTGAACACTGATCGTTTCCTTGGGGAAGAACTGGCTGCTCTCCCGGAGGGAACCGTTAGTCAACCGAGTCAGTCACAAAAGGCCCTGGGCGCACAGCCGCTTTTGTCTAAAACAAACGTAAGCAGAGCCCCCGAAGTGAAACTCTGGAATCCCTCCCGAGGGAAGGACGCTTCTCTCAGAACCACTCCCAGACGAACCCCGAACACGGCTGCCTCCGGGACTCCCCGTGTCTGTGTTCGGGTGTCGGTGATTCTCCCGCCTGGTGAGGTGTGTTCCCGATTCTTGCTTTCTCTCTGCTCTTGGTTAATAAATCGCTTAACTATTCGCTTTTCCCTTGGGGTTTTTATTGGGTGCGAGTCTGAACCTCCAAATGAAGTGGCCACGATCCCATACGTGCCCCTTAGCGGCACATGCCTATAGCCCTGGCCAGGTGGCTCAGTTGGTCGGAGTGTCGTCTCATACACCAAAAGGTTGTGGGTTCAATCCCTGGTCAGGGTGTGTACCGGAGGCAACCAGTCCATGTTTTTCTCTCATTTCCATGTCTCTCTCTCTTTCGCTCTACCTTCCTGTTTCTAGAAATCAATAAACATATCCTTGGGCGAGGATTAAAAAAATAGTTTAGGCAGTGATTTGACAGGACTTGGTTAGAGTTTTAAAAAGATCCTCTGCTCTTCAGAGTCCACCAGGACGAAGAAGGAAAAAAGGAGGATGAGAGCCAGTTCCAAGTTCCCTAACGTTGCAGAGGGCTCCCAAGGAACCAATTTCCTGCAAAACTGGAAGGGAAAGAAAGGCAAAGCAAAGGCAGGGTGGGGTAGGGCCGTGGGCCCTGTCCGCCTGCAGCGAACGACGGGCATTCCCGGTGAGCACTGCGGTGATGGCCTGAGCACTGCGCTCCTCTGCAGTGGAGATCGGTGTGTGGTGGGTGCGCGCTTGGGCACAAGCAAGCTCGGTGTGCCGATGACTGTGCCTGACCAGTGTTATCTGTGGAACACCTAACATCTCGCCACCAGCCCTGCGGGGTTGGACCGACCTTACTAGCCTGCCTTGGGGAAGGGAACAAAAGTGCTCATAACGTACTAATATTTTTTTTCTCACAGCAATATTCTATCCCAGAGCCATTGAGCATTCTTCTGCTGCTTTCTTGGCAAGCACAGGAGGCTGGACTGCACCCTCCTCGGGGGTCCAGGGACAGTCACAGGACCACAGCTTCCATCAGAAGAGCCAGCTCTGGTGGGGTCGTCCATCCTTTCCTGCTCTCCCTCCTCCTCGCTCCCCTAAACCAGAGTATGGTCTCGGCATCCTTGCCTGCTCCCTCAAGTCCTGGTTTCAGGTACTGTCAGATAATTCCAGTATAATCGTGTAGAGGCAGAAAGAGATAACTCCAAGCAACTCCTGGGTAGGGCCCCTTCAAGACAGCAGCCAGCAGTGAACCTGGAAGGACAGGCTCCAGTGTTCTCGGCCACAGAGCCCCATCTTAGTCCCCTGTGGTTGCCTAGAGTCAGCACTTGTCTGTCACCACCCAGGCCTTCAGAGCTTCCTGGGGAGGCTTTGGGGATGCCCAGGCCTGTCTGTAGTCACAGCAAAATGCAGCCCAGGCCCAAGGCTGGAGCATTGCTCTAAAGACATCTGGGTCTGTATTTCTGTCGCCCTCTGTGGTGCCACGTGGCTACAGACTTGTCCCCATCTCTCCCATCCCCCCGTGGACCTCAGCAATGGTGGGCATCAGACAGAGGGAGAAGACTCAGGTTCCAGCAACCCGGGTCCAGACCTGAGCTCGTCTGCTGGACAAGGACTCCGGGAGCAGAGTCTGTTTTCATCCAGAAGGCTGGCTCGAGGAACGACCTCAGGGAATTCTGTCCAGGCAGCAGGAGACAGACAACCGATAGGAAGCAGAGTGGTAAAGAGCGGTCAGAGACAAATAGGACACTGATTAAAGTGGTCAGGACAGATGCTGATCAGGGAGGTGCTACTGCAACAGGGAAGGGGGCGGGGCTGAACGGACCTCAGCTTCCAGCTGTAGGGAGTGCACTAGACAGGGAGAAGGAGAGAACAGGAGGGAGGGCAGTGGGGACTCTGTGCGGGGAATTCCCTGCTACATTTACAAAAAGCCAGACGCTGGGGGCTGGTCCACATAAAACCCACCTGGGTTTGCTAACTGCTAGCTTACCCAGGTTAGGCGCCTAGCCTCCCACAGAGACTGGGAGACAAGGTAACAGTAACTTCTTTGGGCAGCCTCAGTTTTCTCAGGCAGCACTTTCCCAGGGCTAGGACTATTCTAAGGGTATGGCCTTGAGCTGCTAGAAACTGTGTTAGAGTTTGTACAAGTCTTTTGATATGGCGGGGATGGACTAAATAATTCGTGCTGGGAGTCTGAGGTTTCTATAGGCCAAGGGTAAAGCCTAGTCAAGAAGAAAGCTTACAGAAGCCTCGTTAGTTTGGCTCTGGGTTTGAATCCTGACTCCATGACAGACTATCTGGGAGACAATGGGACGTGATTGTTCATCTCCTAGAGTTGGTTTTCTTTTCTTTTTTTTTTAGATTTGGTTTGTTTATTTTTAGAGAGGGGGGAAAGGAGGAGAAGGAGAGGGAGAGAAACATTAATGTGTGGTTGCTTCTTGCGTACCTGCTACTGGGGACCTGGCCCACAACCCAGGCATGTGCCCTGATTGGGAATCGAACCTGTGACCCTTTGGTTTTCAGGCCGGCACTCAGTCCACTGAGCCAAACTAGCCAGGGCTAGAGTTGCTTTTCTCATTTAACATGTACTTCCCTTCCAGGATTGTTGGAGGATTAAATGAGATGCCTCAGGGTTTATAAGAAGTTCCTAAGATATGCCAGTTTTTCATATGTGTCTGGGTGAAAAATATCCTTGGAAGAGGATTAAAAAAACACAAAGAATGTTTCTTATACCTCATACTTATGAGAATGACAGTCATCAAAAAGACCAGCAACAACAAATGTTCGTGAGACATGGAGAAAAGAGAACGCTTGTGCACTGTAGGTGGGAATGTAAATTGGTGCAGCAGCCACTAGGAAAAACAATATGGAAGTTCCTAAAAAAAAAAAAAAAAAGAGCCCTGGCTGGTGTAGCTCAGTGGATTGAGCGTGGGCCTATGCACCAAAGGATGGCAGGTTCAATTCCCAGTCAGGGCATGTGCCTGGGTTGCAGGCTAGGTCTCCAGTAGGGAGTGTGTGTGAGAGGCAACCACACATGGATGTTTCTCTCCCTCTCTTTCTCCCTCCTCCTCTCTTTAAAAATTAATAAATACAATCTTTTGAAAAAAAAATGTGTCAAATCAACATGCTGTAGACCTTAAACTTACACAATGTTACATGTCAATTGTATCTCCATATAGTTGAAAAAGGTACTAGAAGAAAATATAGGAGAAAATTTTTAAATAATCTCAGAATGGTAAAGGATTTCTAGGCGTAACATGAAAGCCAGAGATATAAAAAAAAAAGCGTTGACCAAAAACTCACAAAAAACGAACACACACTGTAAAACAACAAAAAGCACAAACTAAGTAAAAAGATGAATGATATAAATGAGAATCGGCAGAAAGTATTTGCATCACATATGACAAACCAAATGTCAATTGCCTCATATATTAATGAAACTAACCGCCAATCCAATAAAAAATGAGGAAGGGACATGAACAGCCAGCTTGCAGCAGACGGAGAATACATGACGTTCTGTAGGCAAAGATGCTCAAACTCACTCCTAAGAAATGCAAAATTAATGTGATAGGGAGATGCTATTCTGATTAGCGAAGCTAAAAAAAAATCTGATAAATTGTATTGGTGAAGGTGTGAGGCAACTTGTAGATAAGTTAAATATATGAGTAGATATTATTACATTACCCTTCATAGAGGTTTGATTAATTTACATCCCACCTGCTGTCATGTCTAAGTTGCCTCACAACTCCTTGTTGCCTAACCTTAGACATGTCTCAGTTGCCTCATAACTCCTTTGACTTAGCAGTTCCATTTCTGTGAACTTCTCAGGCATGTCAAGGATATATATTGGAAACAACCTATATGTCCATCCATAGAAAATTCATTAAAAAAAACGGTAGATGTATCTCCAACAGATTCCTATGAAGCTGCTAAAGAAAAGGGGACATTTCCCCCTGTGCTGTGGCAGAACCATCTCCCCCACACAGTATGAAGTGAAAGAAGCAAGCTGTCTGGGAAAAGAGGAAGCAGGGCCTGGGGTGCATTCAGACGGGAGAGGGAGACTCATTTTTCAGCTTATCTCTGCAGCTGATCTCCAAACCTATTTCCCCTTCTTTTTGACTTCCCAGACTCCTGTAAAATATGGAGGAATGGCCAAGGGACTGAATTCTAGCTCGTGAAACAGGCTCAGCCCATGAAACCTTCCCAGATGCCATCCTTAACGCTTTCTTCTCCTCTGGTTGTGACTTTCGCAAACAGGTGTTGACATCAGAGTTACAGAAAGAAAAGTGCCTGGGTCCCTTGTTCCTGCCTGGAGGGGACAGTCTCTGTGAGTGAGACTCACCACCAAGAGGAACTTGACTGTGGTTGGCCACTGGGACTCACGGCATATTTGCTATGGCAGCTCTGTTAACTATTGCCATATACTTGTGTTGCCACATTAGCACATCAAAGCAAAGCAAGAAAGCGCACACGCTGTCGGTTTCTTCCAGACTGTGGATCACCACCTTTGCCTGGTTCTCTTGAGTTGGGCCTCAGTGCCAGGGGCTCCAGCCGCAAACAGCAGCCCAGACACGGGCTGCCTGGATGTCCCCTTCCCTCCACTCCTCTGCTGTCAAACACACTTGTGTTTGCAGGCTCAGCTCATCCTGCCAGGTTTCTTCACCTCTTCCTTGGGCTTTAGCCGAACGTTGTTAGCTAATAGTTATCAGTACCCCTCCCCCTCCCCACCCAACATCCTCCCATTCGTCCCTGCGCCTCAGTGCCCAGCCCCCGATATCCATGGAATAAAACCGTTTGTAAGGTCCTTACTTCCACCCATGCCCTCCTGTAGTCCATTAAACCAGTAAGGTTAATGCACAAATCGAGCGAGTCGTCCTCCGGTTCTAAAGTCCTCCCCACTGCCTTATCTAAGGCCCCACCTGCCCTGGCCCCACCTACCTCTCCACCTCACTTCACCTCCCCACATGCTCCCCTCATGCTCCCCTTATGCACTGGGCTCCATTCTTTCCACTGCTCTTATACAAGCCAGGGTAGTCCCACCTCAAGGCCCTGCACTTGCTGTTCCCTCCCCCCGGAATGCTCTTAGACCTTTACCTTTTCAATTCAGGTCTCACATGCCACTTCATGACCCTGGGATCTAAAAATCAGTGCCCTCTGCCCCAACCTAGTCTTTACCCTATGCACCTCTCTCACATCCCCTGTCACCGTCTGGATCCATCTTGTCTCTGCTTTAACTGTCTCTCCAGCACAGTGCAAGCCCTCCGAAGTCAGGGCCACCGGCGCTGAGGTTCAGGCCTGCACAGGTTAGGTTCAACCAGTGCGTGCTGAAATCGCGAGGTCAGGTAAGCCCACACACTCGGGGCACCACACAGGGGCCAGTGCAGGGCACAGAGGGGGGCACGAGGTGGGGGCAGGGCGAAAGCCGAGGGCAGCACGCCGCCAACTCCAAGCCCACAAGCTGCAGCCTCCGAGCAGGGCCGCTGGGACAAGGGGGAGGCTGCAAGCACGCCCCGGTGCCCCGCCCCGCGCCTGCCCATTGGCTGCCGCGCCTAGGAGGGGAGGGGTCGTGGACACTGTGAGCCCTTGGGACGCGGCCGCCACAGACCCCCGCCGATCCGATCTGCGCCGCCCCGCACACCAGCTCCGCTGCAGCATGTTGCGCGCCGCTGCTGCTCTCGCCGCGGGCCTCGGGCCCCGCTTGGGCCCCCGCCTCCTGTCCACAGCCGCCACCGAGGCCGTGCCGTCCCCCAACCAGCAGCCCGAAGTCTTCTACAACCAGGTGACGCCGCCGGCCGCTTTGTTCTCTCCAGGGGACGCATCCTGCTGGGTGGGAAGGCCCTAGGCCTGTCTGGGCCTCAGTTTACCCAGTGGGGGCTCGAGGGGTTAGCCGTAGTTGGTCTTTGTGCTCATGTAACCTTCCTGCGAAACTTCGGGCCCCTTCGCCGCTTCGGACAGCCCGGGTTCGTAATCCCGCTGTGGCTGGTCCAGAATTGGTTTTTTGTTCCGCCGCCGCCGCCGCACGTTTACCAGCGCCAACTCTCGGTTTTCAGGCCTCTTGGTCGCCCCCGCATCCTCACCCACTCAGAGGGAGTCTTTGCAAGTCCTTCTTTGCAGGAACTTTTCCGTCTTTTTTCTTGGGCTCCTCTTCCCCCAAGACTCCTGCCTTTGTCGAGGAATTCCAAAGTGGAAAAACAAGGAAAGGAGGGCTCCTTCAAGCTACCGTTCCTCAGTTTGCAAAGGCAGAGGCCGAGGCCCCTGGGTGCTCCCGCGGCTTTCACCTCCAAGAACTAGGAAAGGGTGGGGTCCTTCGCCACCTGGCCAACGCCTGCCCCCCTAAAGTGTCCACCTTCCAGGGAGCTGCCTTCTTCTACCAAACCAAGGAGGGGCCTACACTGGTAACACTGAATCCCAGCGGCTGGTTCCTGGTTCAAATAGGACTTTGTGGTATTCTCTCTCGAGCTCTGAGTTTGGGTGAAGTGCCGGAATTCACCGAGGGGGAGTCAGTTATGAAACCGCCCGTTTTGTGTGTGCTGCAGGCGCGGCTGCTGCCTGTCCCTGAGCCTCAGTTTCTTCTTCCGTGAAGCGGGAAGGGGGTTAGAGGGTGAGGCCTTCGGGCAGCACAGGGCCCATACACCCCTGTGGGCACCCACAGAAATAAGAGCTTCTAGGTACGGGCACAGCCTGTGTACCTGCAACCCTTCTAGGCAGGGTTTTGCTGTGTAATCCTTACCACAGCCTTCTGTGGTAGGTACTATGGTTAGCTCCGTTTTGCAGATGAAGAGAGTGAGTCACAAAGAGGTTCAGTGACTTGCCTAAAGACTAGAGTCAGTGGCAAAGTGGGGGTTCAGGTCTAGATTGCCGAGAGGAAGTCCCGACCCAGACCATCTGTGGTGCTCTTGATGCCACTCTGAGTGGGCACAAAGGGGTCATCGCTGACTTAGGGTGCTGGCGAACCGGCCCCCAGGTGACTACTTGCCACAGAGGACCTGTGTGTCTGGCCTGGAGATTAGCTGCAAATGTGCACACAGGTGATGGGTAAAGGCGCACCCACATGATGCTAAGGGGTGTTTCAGAGAATAAAAACAAAGTGTCCTTTGGATAACACAAGCCAGAAGTGTAGCTCCCAGCCCTGGCTGGCATAGCTCAGTGGATTGAGCACAGGCTGGGAACCCAAGTGTCCCAGGTTCGATTCCCAGCCAGGGTACATGCCTGAGTTGCAGGACATAACCTCCAGCAACCACACATTGATGTTTCTCTCTCTCTCTCTCTCTTTCTCTCTCTCTCTCTATCTCCCTCCCTTCCCTCTCTAAAAATAAATAAATAAAATCTTTAAAAAAAAAAAAAAAAAGAAGTGTAGCTCCCTTGGTAGGCTGTGTGAGGAGACGCCCACAGCAAAAGCTCAAGCCGTCTACAGCCATACCACCCTGAACCATACACCCTGAACACGCCCGATCTGGTCTGATCAAAAACTCAAGCAGAAAAATCCTCCAAGGGAGAGGCGGCACCACCGGAGCCTTCGTGCTGACAGGATCTGATTACGATCTTCCTTCTTTGTGCCCACAGGGAGGTGGAAAAAGGGGTACACACCTACACACAGGTCTGGTGGATGGTGCGAGTCCTGTTGTCCACACTGAGCCAGGGAATGTTAAGTTGGGGAAGCGGAGTGCATTGTCCCGGTGGGTTTTTTTTTTTCCCACGGATTTTTTGACATCGTGAAAGTAACGTCTGCTCGTGGTATAGAGATGCAGAGAGCACTGTAGCACTTCTCCCGTGCCCTGAGGCCCTGAGGCGTTCCCTCCAAGAGCGCCGTTGGCAGGCGTGTGAGCTGGCAGGCGTGTTCTCTGCGTTTGTGGGTGAGAGAGAGGGAGAGAAAAACGGATCCTTTTTTGTGTAAACGAGATTCTAGCACTCACTGTTCTGAAGCAATCTCACTGAACAAGGTATCTGCCTTACCCTTCCCCGTTCCTATTCTTCCCAAGGACTGCAGCGCGTCCCAGGAGCTGGCGCTGGCTCCTTGTGAGGCTCCTTGGGCTGTCTCCAGCGTTGTGCTGTTGGACCGTAGCTGGTGACAACGCCAAGGCCTAATCCTAAACTTCTGAGCCCCTTATCTGGGCTTCTGTATACAAAGTGGACATTTCCCTGGGAGTTATTAGTTCCTTAAAATTCAGTGAATTGTTCTGGAGTCTGAAGCCTGGGGTTTCTCCAAAAGGGGACATTCAGATAGAAAGGCTTTGAAGCTGCTTCTGCAGACGCTGCTGGGTGTTCCTGCTGAAGGCATTTGTGGGGTTTTGTATTTGGGGGGAGGGGAGTTGCACTTTGAGCTTATCAGGTCTCACATGGATGGTGGGCAAAAAAGGTACTTTCGTCTACCTTCCTGGGGTTCTTTCAGCTCTAGCTGGCCTAGTCGGTGGGGCTGCAGCGTTCGACAAACCTCTTGTTTGGGTTAGGAAGATTTCAGGACGAGTTCTCCTTCCGCCATTCACCAGCGGGGACCGGTGGGGGTTGCTGCTGACGGCCAGGCTCCCTGAAGATCGACATGTCTCATCCTTTGTGGGTTCAGGGACACACTTCTATCAACGTACCTTTCTTTCTTCCCTGACTTGGAGAGCAATTCAGGTCTGGAAAGGCAACGCAGAGGAAAACCCAAGGGGCTGTGGTTTCAGCAAAGCAATCCCTCCAGAATCTCGCGTGGCTCCTGCTCTCACTTTCAACGTCACCAATTTGTGTCGGTAGATGTCACCAATTTGTGACGCAGATGAAAATATTGTTAGACAGTTTCACACTCTGAACTCAGGGTGCCTGCCACTTGGAAGTATCAGTTTGGGCAGGTTCATTCATTCACCAGACATTTCCTCAGCACCCCCAGTTCCAGTGAACGGAGCAGACGGGATTCCCTGCCCGGGGAAAGCTTGTACCGTGGAAGGTAGAGACACACAAACAAGTAAGTGAAGTGCCTAGTGTGGCACAAGGCAGGCAGTGTTATGGAGAAAAAGAAGGCAGGAAAGAAGTTATGGAGGGTGGTACAACTACTTAACTCTGTGCCTCAGCGGCTGCATCTGTAGAATGGGGTGAAAACCCCGTCTACATCAACGGGTTGCTGTGAGGATGAAATGGGGTCGTCCTCGGACAGACCTTAGCAACTTCCTGGCTCACGGCTACCGGTGTCCCCATACTTAATGCAGCCTTAACTGACAGCAAGGAGCACAGTGATGCTGTTGAGCTTTTTAGGTAATGGTGCCATAACTCCATTTAAAAAATATACTGTATTTATTTATTTTTAGAGAGAGGGGAAGGGAGGGAGAAAGATAGGGAGAGAAACATCGATATGTGAAAAATACATCAATCAGCTGCCTTTCACATGCCCCCACCTGGGGACCTGGCCTGCAACCCAGGCCTGTGTCCTGACTGGGAATCGAACCGGCGACCTTTCAGTTCGCAGGCCTGTACTCAGTCCACTGAACCACATCAGCCAGGGCGACGTAACTCCAATTTTATGTGGGTGCTGTTGGAGTTGTAACTGGTTTCCTGAATGGGAGTTTGGGGGTGAATTAAATTTGTGTCTCTGTTCTTCGCCTCTTGACCATAGCACTCAGGAACTAAAGCCAGGACTGACAAAAAGGGAAACAAGAAAGGCTCTCTCCAGCCCTGACCTGTGTAGCTCAGTTGGTTGGGCGTCGTCCCACGAAGCGAAAGAACGCGGGTTTGATTCAACCCGTGCCTAGTTGCAGGCCGATTGATATTGTTCTCTCTTTCTCCCTCCCTCCCCCTCTCTCTAAAAATAAAATAAATACACTCTAACAAACAAGAAAGAAGGGCCTCTCTATGAATTTTCTGATTGCAGGAGTCACACGTCCCCAGTACAAAGTGCAGGCGTGCACGTGTGTTGGGTGGACATGTGCAGGTTTCCCCAGATCCAGTGGTTTTCGATCCCTTACGATCCATCAGACCCTGTGCTGAGGACCTCCACCTGCGTTTCTGCCTTGCGTGCTACCAACGACTCCGTGTGCCATCTCACAGATGAGGAAACCAAGGCTTGGGCAGGTCAAGGTCACAGAAGTATGAAACCAGGGTTCAAAGTTAGCTCTGTCCAGTCACTCTCAAATGCATGCCCTTAGCCACATGCTGCCTGGCGACCAGGCATTCTGGTCAGACAGCTATGTGAGGACTGAGGGGACAATCGAACGGAGTGTTTGAAACTAGGAGGGAGGAGCCGCGCCTGTGTTCACATTTGTAATCATCACACTGAGATTAGGGTATGATTGTTACTCAGTAAATATTTACTGAGGGTGTGAATGGCCACCATTTATGAAACTGATTATAGTTTGTGCTCCAGTAGCATGGAATGGGAAACAAGTATTTCTACTCAAAAGAGACCTTTTTGCAGAGTTTAGGAGTTAACGGGAACAGGAATGTGGGGACATGCAGGGAGTGCTGAATTGGCCGAGGGAAGAGACAGCAGCAAGACAGGGGTTGCCAGCCTGTAAGCCCATACGCGCATCGACAAATTGAAGCCATGCCTGGCTGGCCGTCAGTCCACAGTAGAATCGGCCCTCCCATCTCAGAAGTGGGGGCGATCCAGGAATGCAGGACGAAAGGTCCTGGTGAGTGGGGAGAGGACAGCGGCTGGGGTCAGGTGCCAGAATGTCTTCAGGAAGTCTGGGGGAGCTGGCTGCTCTCGGCTTTAATCCCAAACTAACCCGGAAGTTTCTGGATAGTGTGTGGAAAAGTGTGAATGCATGTGGCATTCCATGTTCACCCTGAACTTTTTCTCTTTGGGATCTTGTAATACAAAAGATAGCATCTGCTTTCCATCGGACGGAAGCTAGCCAACTGCCACAGAAAAAGCAAATGACAGCAGGAGTCACCAGGACTGAGGACCACAGCCTCTGCTCGCCCACTTTTGGGGGAAATAACATATTCCAGGCATGTAGATTTCCTAGGTAACAGATCTGTAACTCTTTCATGCATTAAAACTTGAACTAAAATCTTTCTAGAACGTGTCCTGCCTCCTCAAATTGGAGCTACTGAATGTCATTGAACCTTTTATCAGGACCTTGGACAGATAATGACTGTCCATTGTCATGCGGTGGAGGTGGCATGGGACTGTCACTTTGTCAGGACCCTGCCGTCCTGTTCCTAGCTCTGCTGTCCCTGCCCTAACTTCTAAGCCACGCCTCCCACCCCCAAGTTTCTGTTTGCAATGCCTAATCCACGGGGGCCTGAAAAACAAGACAGACACACCGGGCAGCCAAGGATCACGCTATTCTCTGCCTTAGCAATTCTGGTCTTTATACTGCGACCTGCCCCGAGTCCGGAAGGTTCCGGAAGGTTCAGGTGAAAGGGAGCTTGCCGCAGCAGCGCGGTGGGGAGCGGTGCACACTCGTCCCGAGAGTGTTGGTAGGAAATGGCTAAATCGGCTGCGGTCGGTCCGTGTTGAGGAGCACCCGCCCTGCTGCAGGAAGCAGTACTGGGGCGGACCTGCCTGTGGGACTGTGTCCCAGATAAACCGTTATTGAGAAAAGCGGGTTACAAAATAGAAGTCCATGATGCCCACTTGGAATGGACGCCCTGTCCCCCCACTCCTGCCCCTGCCATCTGCCGCTCCCTCCAGGGCACCCTGCACCAGGCACACACCCAGGGCCCCTCTGCTCCGCGCCCCCGCCGTCACAGAGCCCTTCCAGCTGCTGGGTCCCGGTCCAGGGGTCGGAGCCTCGCCCTGCCGTGGGTGTCGGTGTGCTGAGTCTTCCCCGCCCAGGATGTCAGCTCGAGGAGGCAGGACTGTGCTGTTCCACTCAGTGCCTGTGTGCACGCGTGAATCCAACGTTCATGACTCAAAGTGAGAGCTACTAAAATGTACAGAAAATAGAGCATTTTGACGGAAAAGCTGTGTGAGTCTGGCCAGCAGTCCAGCACCCGAGCCCTGAGGGGGCTGGGTGCGGCTCTGCTTCCGGAGGCTGACGAGGAAGTGTGCGCTGGGAGGGCCCCGCCCCCGGCCCAGAGCTAAGCCTGTTGTGTAAGCCAGGCTTTGGGATCCTGGCAGGAGGTTCTGATGCATTTGTTTTGCAGTTTTCCCTTGTGTTTATTCAAGAGAAGTCGCTGGGAAATTCCTCACTGGAAGCAGAACTTAACTCAGAGGCTCAGTTCAGTTCGTGAGAACCTTCCTACCTTGGCCCTGATCCCCAGGAAGGGAAGACCACTGAAGTCTGGCTCTAGGAGAAGGGGAATGGGAACTCCAAACAGAAGGAAGATCCCAGATTCCTGCAAACCCAGGATTATCTTACCCCTTAGGAGGAGGGTGGATCAATGAAAATTCAACAATGGAGACTGACTCAGCAAATTCAGGGCTTTGAAAGGCAGAGCCATGCCAGGGAGTGGCCTTCCCAGGGTTCTCAGGCTACGGTCAGGGGCACAGGGTGGCCCTGCCCTGGGAGGAAGGGGTGAGGACAGTGGGAATTTAGCCAGACTGGCCTGGCTCTCGGGTTCATCCCTCCTAATCTTTGCAAGATACTGAGTAAGCCTTTTTCAGGACAAACTAACTTAGTACGCTGCCGTGCAGGGAGCGATGCAGAAAGAGGTGTGCACGCCAGCCCGGCCCGGCCCGTGCCCCTAGAAACCTCACACCGGAGAGGGCCACGGGGCCTAGAGTGGCGTGAGTGCAGGGCTGAGACCCGCTGTGAGCAGGGCTGGCTCAGGGGCTTCACACCCCCTGCTGCATTCAACCCTCACTCCAGCCCCTGGACCTTTATCCCTGGGGACTGGTGGACCCGAGGTCACAGGGCAGAGCCAGAATTCAACCCAGGACTGTCTTGCCTAGAGGCTGGTGCTGTTTACAGCACCCGGAATAAAAACTCAAAGACAGACCTGCAGCGGGGCAGTGAGTAAACCCCAGGATGGAACGGACATGACCAGCCTGCCTGTCCTCCTCCCGTGCCTCAGGGAAGCGGGTGGGTGTGAGGCTGTGGGACCCGAGCCTGTGCTCCATGTGCAGGGCTCCACCAGGGCATGGCCAAGTGCGGCCTGAACGCAGGTCTACCTGGCTTTGGGCCTGAACTCCGTCTGCCGCCCCCCACTGACCCCCCACCACCGAAACTACCCTGTTCACCCACTTCTCAGCCCTCTTGCTCCTCCTTGTGGAAGAAACACAGGTGTAGTTTTCCTTAAGATTAATGATCAACCAACTAATCTGAAACCACACAAACAGCTCCAACAACGTGACTGATGTTTGCCCACATTCTCCTACCAAATGCCGACAGCCTGTGACTAGGTGCGCGGCTGTGGCTCCACTGACGGTGCGGTAGGGACTGCACGGAAATACCAAATGGGAGCCTCCTGGGAAAGTGACCTTTGGCAGGCCCCTTCCTGCTGGGCTCCTCCTGTCACCACCGTCATTGTCAGAGCACTACACACTCACTCCACAAAGGCTTGACGCAAGCCCTTGGAACCCTCGCGTGCCTTTTATGAGGGGGCGTTAGAGAAGACTCCCAGAGGTGCGGGGAGGTGACGGGCCTCACGCCATGTGACTCAACTAGGAAGAAAAGTGCCGGGTGCATCCGGATTCTAGTCCCCGCCCCTGCTCTTGAGCCCGAGCCGGGCCGCCCTCCTTGGCCCTGCTGGCCCTGCAGTCTTGGGCCCTGGACTGAGCTCAGCCCTTGGCTGTGTGTGGCAGCTCCTTTTTAGCAGCCGGAGCTCGAGTCAAGTGTCTGCCCCTCAGAGGCCCTCCCCAGCCATCCCAGCCATCCCAGCCGAAGTTCTCCGTCCGCTCCGCTCTCTAGTCCCCTCCCTGGATCCTGTTCCGCTCCTCTGCACTCACCATGAGGCTGCCTGCGTGTGTTTGCCTCTCTGGCTTCTGTGCCCCCCAGAACGCCAGCTGTATGTGAGGAACGGTCCTCACTGGGTTCGGTTTCCGCTGTGTCCCCAGCCCTCGAACGGTGCCTGGCACATCGCAGGTGTTCACGAACTATTTGCTGAGTGGACCAAAGACTAAGCTACCTTGGCTCTCGCCACAACTCTGTGCTCTGGCGTGTCAAAGGAAAGATGGCTGCAAATTCTTTGCAGCTCCTCCCAAGGAGAGCTGGAGGCTCTCTCCCCCAGGTCCCGCTCCATGAACCTGGACTGAGCCTGTGACTCAGTGTGACCAAAGGAATTTGGTGTCAGAAATGAGGCCACGTGACTTCTGAAGCTAGATCTTAAGAAGCCTATCAGCTTCTGCCCGGGTCTCTTGGAACATTCTTTCTGTGCAAGCCAGCTGTCACGCGAGGTGTTTGACGAGCCCAAGTCCGCCATGCGGTCAGGAAGCCCAAGCAGCCATGTGGTGGCAGACACGAGTGAAGAAGTCACCTTGCACGTCCAGCCCCCACCTCCCCCTGCCCCCCAGCACCCTCACTTGGCAACCACACGAGCGAGCCCACTCGAGCCCTGCCCAGCTGAGCCCAGTCAGTGGACACAACTGTGAGATGACGACAAGTCAATTTAAGTCACCACATGTCGAAGGGATGTTACCCAGCAGCCCATATAGACAACTGATAAGGAAGATAACTCTTCATTTTTCAGATCAAAGAAACCAAGGCACTGAAAGATGGAAAGACTTACCTGAGGCCAGTTGGTGAAGGGGGTCCTCCAGCTTGGATTACTCTGAAGCTCATTTACATTTGTTCTTTCTGGGTTTTTTTTTTAACATCACACGTAGTCAGTTTTGGGTTGAGAACTGCCTGGTCCTTAAGAACTTCTGCCTTCTCATTGCAGATCTTCATAAACAACGAGTGGCAGGATGCTGTCCGCAAGAAAACATTCCCCACTGTCAATCCTTCCACCGGGGAGGTCATCTGCCAAGTAGCCGAAGGGGACAAGGTGAGAACCGGTGACTTACCTCGGTGAAGGCCTGAGAGGGGTGGGGGCAAGCAAAGATCAGTTAATTTTTCACTTAATTTGTTTTCATATGACTGCAACTGTACCGTGTGTGTATTACTTTCATACCTAAAAAATGCCAATTAAAATTTCTGAGTAAATGAATCAACAGAAACTCTTTGTTGCAGGCAAAAATGCTAGACTGTACCCACATTCACTAATTCATAGTGCCATGGACTGTGCACTTGGAATTGCACTTGAGAACATCTAATCCATTCTCTCCTTTTCAGACCTGGAGGGAGTTGCATGGCTAGATGGAAATCATTTTTTTAAAGATTTTATTCACTTACTTTTTAGAGAGGAGAAGGGAGGGAGAAAGAGAAGGAGAGAACATCAATATGTGGATGCTTCTCACATGACCCCCACTGGGGTCCTGGCCTGTAACCCAGGCATATGCCCTGACTGGGAATCAAACCTGCGACCCTCTGGTTCACAGGCCAGCACTCAACCACTGAGCCACACCAGCCAGGGCAGATGGAAATCTTTTTGAGCAGAATTTGGATCTCCTGAGATCTAGCTCTGGTGTTGGTAGTATGTTTTGTTTGCATTATATATACTTGTAGTAATCAAGTAGTAGTAGTACTTTTAAAACTTAAAATATAGACGTTAATAAAACTATTTCATTTTCTTGAATTGAAAAGGCATTAAAAATAATTCAACAATGCCTCCTGCCCTCTGCTCTAAGACAGTCTTCTACATTCATGATGAAGGCCTTTGCTAAGAGCAGGTGTGAATACTCCGGCTTGCAGGGTCGTCTGGCGTAAACGTGGTTAATGAAAACTGTGCTTCCCCTTCCTGGCACACATCTCCCCGCGTGAAGAATACTAGCTGGGCTGGTCCCACCCACTGCTCCCCCGAGGGGAGGGAAGCCGGGTCCACCTGCATTTGTTGAACCGCTGCCAGCCGTCTGGGGAGGAATGGTTAACTTCACGGGGCTTACTTTCTTAGGAAGGGGGAAGATGCTCAAATTCTAACCACTCCGGAGTGTCTCTCTCTCCAAAACTCATTGGGGGATTCTGAAGTGAAAATACAGGAATGGAAACTGTCGGGGTCCTCGTTCGCCCCGTGACTCCTGGAAAGGGACGCCTGAAGCCCACCAGGGGGTGCCCTTCCGGGCCGGGAAGGACGGTCAGGGGCAGGTTTCTGCCCTGGCAGGGCCTGGCGGGCAGTGGGGTGGGCAGTATTTGGAGGTGGCTATTGCTGAGAAGGCCTGAGCTGCCTTGCTGGGTGTTTTCCAGGAAGACGTGGACCGGGCAGTAAAGGCTGCCCAGGCTGCCTTCCAACTGGGCTCGCCCTGGCGCCGCATGGACGCATCCGAGAGGGGCCGGCTGCTGAACCGCCTGGCCGATCTGATCGAGCGGGACCGGAGCTACCTGGCAGTGAGTTCTCCGCCCCCTGCCCTCTCGCCTCACGAGGCGAATGGGTTCACAGCATCCCACACACAGCCAGGAAGGGGCCACACTGCTGACAAGTAACTGGTCAGATTGGCGTAGGCTGGGCCCCTTGGGGATATGCCCCACACCAACCAGAGGAGTCTCCTAGCATCTCCTTTGATGCAGTGGGTTTGGCTGAGAAAGGAGGACACTGGGGAAGAGAGAGGAGCCATGCTGGGGAGCTTTCCCAGGGGGAAAACCCCAGGATGGATACCTCTCCTGGGCCTTCTCCCTGGCTTCCAGAGGCAGAAAAAAACAATGCCCTTTCCTCTCCCCAATCTATTCCTTAATGCAACCAGAGTGAACCTTCTAGAAGGCAAATTATAGCACCCACCCCTAGGCCTTCCATGGCATCCTGTATCCTTAGGGTAAAGTCCTCTTCCCTCGACATGGCCTGCAAGGTCCCGCCTGGTCTGGCTCCATCTCCCAACTCAGGCTGGACCGTGGTCCCCGCACACAGCTCAGCGCACCTGCCTCCCCTCCACTTCTCCACTACCGAGCTTCTTGGAGCATCAGGGCCTTTGCACAGGCTGTTCCCTCCGCCGGGGGTGCTCTTCTCTTCACCGATGTTTGTGCCTTCCCCCTTTGCCTAGTCACCTCCTACATGTCCTCAGTCGGCGTTTCTCAGACTGCCCTTCTCCTTCCTAGCCCTCCTGGCCCACGTGACTGATGACTCAGGTCTTCCTTCCCTGGCTCTTGACTCGGGAAGCTCCTTGTTTGTCTCTGTATTCCCAGTACCCGGATCTGGCGTAGAGTAGAAACTCAAAAAATGCGTTTGTGAAATGACCGAATGAGAAGTTGGTGAATTGTTCCTCCCATCCCCCTCCCCGCTGCCTTTGGAGGGGGAGAGGCAATGGCCCAGAAATGCCGCAGCACTTCGGTGGCCCCAAGTGGCCACAGGCCCCTCTCAGTCCATGCTGAGCCTCTGCACTGCTTGTCCCTCATTGGCTGTGATTCCTCCCTGCGCCAGCATGCCTGTGCTGATCCCGTTCTCCTCTCCCAGGCCTTGGAGACGCTGGATAATGGCAAGCCCTACATCATCTCCTACCTGGTGGATTTGGACATGGTCCTCAAATGTCTCCGGTAGGGCCTCGGGCTTCCTGGTCTTTGTCCTGGCCGGGCCGAAGGGGCGGGGGTGCAGCTGGGGGGGTAGAAACAGAGTGATGTGAAAGGATCACGAGACTCGGAGGAACGTATTCTATTAGACGCAGTACTGACATTGTAATCTGGGCACAGAAGTTTCTTTTGCGTTTGGAGTCAGTGTTGGTAATTTATGTTTTAGTTCGATTTGTCCATATCATCTAGGTTCCCTAGTTGCTGGTCTCAGTTGTTCGTAGTATGCTCTCAGAGCCCTTTTTATCGCTGTGAGTAACGTCCTCACTTTGTTTTCTGATTCCAGTGATCTGTGTCCCCTCCCTTTCTCCCTAGTCTAGCGGAAGGCCCTAGTCAATTTTGTGAATGTTCTCAAAGAACCAACTTTTGGTTTCATTGATTCTTTCCATTCTCCATTTCAATGGCCTCTGCTCTAATCTTCATTATTTCCTTCCTCTTGCTAGCTTTGAGTTAGTCTGATCATAAACATTTTTGTGATCAAGAAACACAAGATGAGGAAGGAGGGCTTTGTGGGAGCTCTCTGTCGGCAGCAGAGGCTCGGTCCAACTTGGGCAATGCAGAGTCAGGACTCTTAAATCCGGGAGGTCGCTGAGTGTTGCTGCTGCCCACCCCCGCCCCTAGCTTCTTTCCTGACTGCCAGCAACCTCCTTCAAGGCCAGTCTCTGCACACTGGAACCTGGGGTTGCTTCTGGTTTGCATGATTCCAGCCAGACGAAGTGGCAGTCTCTTAGTCCCAAAGCCAGATTCCTGGAGGAGGGACCCTGAGAGGCTGGCCTTGAGTCTGACAAGCTGCAGTGCATGCGGGGGAAGGGACCACTGTGCAAATACCAGCTGTTCCCCTGGACGGAGGTGGAGAAAGAAGCAGCACCAGAAGAGTCGGGGTTGGGCAACATAGCAGATTCTCACCCGGGGCAGTTGTGTCCCCGGGGGGACAGTGGGCGGTGTCCGGAGACATCTTTGGTTGTCACAACTAGGTGGGAAGGGGTGCTACTGAAACCTAATGTGTAGAGGCCAGGGACTCTGCTAAATATCCTGCGATGCACTGGAAAGCCCCACACCACAAAGAATCATCCCCCCGCACATGTCAGTAGGGCCAAGTCAAGCACCTCGCTCTACAAGGATGCCCCAGAGAGAGCAGCCTGGCGCATCTGGGCAGAGGCCCAGGCCTCCCTGAGTTTTAGCAGTATGCCTTCGTGCTGATTAAAGAACTGTTCTGCCCTGGCTGGCGTAGCTCAGTGGATTGAGCACGGGCTGCGAACCAAAGTGTCACAGGTTCGATTCCCAGCCAGGGTACATGCCTGGGTTGCAGGCTATAACCCCCAGCAACCGCACATTGATGTTTCTGTTTCTCTCTCTCTCTCTCTCTCTCTCTCTCTCTCTCTCTCTCCCCCTCCCCCCCTCTCCCTCTCTCCCCCTCCCTCCCTCCCTCCCCTCTCTAAAAATAAATAAATAAAATCTTAAAAAAAAAAAAAGGATAGATATAAGATAAGGAAAAAAAAAGAACTGTTCTGAGGCATGTAAAACACAGGTAATACAGACCTGGGAGGAAGGGAACAGCCATGCCTCGGCATGTGTAGATTGGCAACCCCCAGGCTGTTTTTCTCCCCCACATCACAAACCCGTATTCACACGCAGGCCAACTCCGGCCTCAGGCTAACCTTGCCTGACCCACGCACTTCAGTGACCTTTTTACATTACGTGTTTCATCTCTCGTTTTTCCTACTTCCCTGAAAATGTAACTGCCGCGTGCTGTAAGTGCATGCCCTTCTCCGCAGCTCTAATTTGCTAGGTCGCTTGTGTCCCTGTGTGTCTAGGCCATAAGGCTTACAAGGGTTGGGGCCCGGTCGATGACTTGTCTTTCTGGGGACTGTTCAGATGGGTTTGCACGTTTCCACCAGACCCAGTCCGTGCTTGTCAGGTGCTGACCTGTGACGCTCGGCTGGCACCGCAGTCCCAGTTTAGTAAATCTGAAGGTGTGTGAAAAATGCCGATCCCCAGGCATCCACCCCAGAGAGCCAGACTGCGTAAGTGGGAAGTGGGCTCCTGGAATTTGGCATTTTTTTAGAAGCATCCCAGGTGATTCTGAGACCTAGAGGCTGGCTCCCTGGAGTGGATTATTGTAACCTTAGCAGGTAAGTTGTTCTGGGGACAAGGCAAGAGCGAGGGCCATTCTCAGGATCACTCGGTTGGAAGTTTCTTTCCTTCCTGCCAGAGGCGATAGGGGTCCCTGACAGTCATTGATTAAACTTGGACTTTATTTTTTTAAAGTTACTATGCCGGCTGGGCTGATAAGTACCATGGGAAAGTCATTCCCATCGACGGGGACTTCTTCAGCTACACCCGCCACGAGCCTGTGGGCGTGTGCGGGCAGATCATCCCGGTGAGTGGGAGCCTCTGATAGAGAAAGGCAGGTTTCTCGGGGATGCCTCGGGACGCAGCGATCTCCGGCAGGCTCCTGATGGAGAACAGGGGCTTTGACAAAGCCAACTTGGGTTCAGATCCCAGCCCTGCCACGCATGAACTCTGTGACCTTGGGCAAGTCACTCTCCCCTTAAGCCTGAGTTTCCTTAGCTGCAGAGTGGACGTGAGCATGGAACCTGCCTTAAAGTGAAGGGGTGGGGAGGACTGAATGCAACAGCTCTGCGTGGTGCTTAGCACAGACACAGCGCTCGTGGGCGTGAGTCACTGTTGTTTCACCCACATCTGCCTTGACCACCTGCCTTGAACCTATGATCGAGTTAGGGGGAGAAGTCCCTGTTGTGTCTACTCTTTGGGAAGGCACCTTCTGTGGCTCAGACTTTGGCAGTGGCTTTTGTTTATTGCAGTGGAACTTTCCGCTCTTGATGCAAGCGTGGAAGCTGGGCCCAGCCTTGGCGACCGGAAACGTGGTTGTGATGAAGGTGGCCGAGCAGACTCCACTCACTGCCCTCTACGTGGCCAACTTAGTAAAGGAGGTGCGTGGCTGTCCGTGACCTCTAAATGCTCCCGTACAGGCTTGCTCTAAAGGAGTTCTGAGGAGGGGCCCAGAGTCGGGGAGTGTATAGAGCAGGAGCCAACACTCTCCTATCACCACACTCCAGGCGAAGAGGCCCTCTCTTCAAAGACCCCTTTGAATAGTGAAATGGTTCTAAGTGAAGACCGTGGGGGGTGGGGGGTGGACAACAGCCACAGGGAACTCCACGAATCGTGTTGCTTGCTGCCCCATTTAGAATCCCCGAGCAGCACCCACAGACTGCTGGTGCCCCCATGTCTGGGACACGCTGCCGTAGCCCCTCTGGGAAGGGACGTGTGTCCCCTGCCCGGGCCCTTTGGAGTGGGAGAATGACGCCCAGCGTCTCCTGGCTGTCTGCACACAGGCTGGCTTTCCCCCTGGCGTGGTCAACATTATTCCCGGATTTGGCCCCACGGCTGGGGCTGCCATCGCTTCCCACCCGGATGTGGACAAAGTGGCCTTCACAGGCTCCACCGAGGTGAGGCGTCCCCAGGACCTCAAGCTTGTTGGGTGTTTGGCCGGAGCTCTCACTGTCCTGAAAGGATGGTGCGTTCGAGATTAGCCTCTGGGTGCTGTGTCGGGGGTCCGGCCCAGGACTGCCCCTGAGCAGCTGCAGTGAGTGTGCCAGGAGTGACCGTGCAGGGTCACGCCCTCTGTGGGTTGGTGGACACTCCAGCTGCTGTTGGGGGGGCCGGCATCCCATGCGGGGTCAGTAGGCAAGGCTGTCTAGACTTCGTGAAGCCCAGAGCTGGCTGCCGGCCCCAGGCCCGAGCACTGTGGCCGTCTCAGGCGCCTTGACCGGCATTGCCCTGATGGGTACGGAGCGTGGGCTTCGGGGAGACAGAAGTTCAAATTTGGCCCCGTCATTATGATGCGGGTGACTCACTGAATGTCCTTGGAGCTCTGTTCATCGCCTTTAAAATGAGGGTGGCAGTATCCATGTGGCGCATGTTCATTCAACAAGTACAGAGGCGGCCTTGTGCCAGGTCCTGAGAACGTGGAGGTGAGACGCACCCCACCCCTGCCCTCAGTGTCCCACGTGCAGGGGACTGCACTCCAAACGTCGTGGGAGGGAGACAGGGTTGTGGGTGCGAACTGCTGCTGGACTGAGTGTGAATGCTGGTTGCACGTTAACCGGCTGTGTGGCTTGGAACACGCGGCTCGAGCCGTCTGAGATGCAGCTCCCGTACTTCCAAATCAAGGAAAAGGGCTGCCCGGACTGGTGTGGCTCACTGGGCTGGGGGTCCTCCTGCAAACCAAAAGGTCGCCAGTTTGATCCCCAGTCAGGGCACGTGCCTGGATTGTGGGCCAGGTTCCCTGCTGGGGGTGTGCAAGAGGCAACCGATGGATGTATCTCTCACACATCGATGTTTCTCTCCTTCTCTTTCTGCCTCCCTACCCCTCTCTCTAAACATACATTTTAAACAAATCTCAAAAAATCATAAATCGAGGAACAGGGTCACCCCTACCTGCGAGGCCATCGTGAGGACTGAATTTAATGCACGCGAGGCACTTAGCACCGTGCCTGGTGTGTAGGTGGTGCTCCGTGCACAGAAGCCACACGGCTTGTGTCGGTGCCGTCACTGTCATCCTGAGGGTGCAGAGGGTGGGGCCGTGACGGGGAGTGGGTGCCCAGACTTGGTGAAGCGCTCCAGCTTTCTGTAGTCCAGCCACCCACCCCCTCGCGTGGTGGGGTGCTCCGTTCTGTGTCTGTGCCAGCGTTTGGTCCTCTGTCCCCGCACCGAGAGCTTGTCTCTGTTCCTGCTGCCCCGCAGGTTGGCCGCCTGATCCAGGTTGCTGCAGGGAGCAGTAACCTCAAGAGAGTGACCCTGGAGCTGGGGGGGAAGAGCCCCAACATCATCATGTCAGACGCCGACAGTGAGTGTTCTGGGGGAGCAGGTCTGGCGCCGGGGGCAGCCACTGGCTGTCTGCACTGCGGCCCCTCACTGCGGCCCCTCACTGTCCGTGGGCATCGACGTCCGCCCCAGGGCCTCAGGACGGAGGCCGGGCTCCTCAGCACAGCCCTGCGGCCAGCGTGACCCTGGGAGGGGTGGCTCCGTCCTCTCTGCTCCCTGAAATCAGCTGGGGCGGGGGGCTGCTTAGTTGCCCGGCTGCGCCCATGCTTCCTCTCAAACACCTTTTCTCCTGTCACATCCTTTTTCCTGGTCCTGCCGAGGAGCTCCGGGGTTTGCCCTCCCTGGGGCTGCCTTTCCCACCACCTGGGGCTGCCTGGGCTGGTCCCCCAGCCGCCCTTGGCTCTGTCACCACTGTGCGTTGTGGCCGCTATGAGGGCAGGAGGGAGAGATCAGGGCCCTCTTGTTCTGGCACGTGGCCTGGCCCCAGCAGGCTTGCTGGTGGCGTGAAGGGACTAACGGGGCAGGCAGCCCCCGGGGCCAGGGTCATCCTGCTCTCCTGACGGCTGTCTCTCTGCCTCCCCAGTGGACTGGGCCGTGGAGCAGGCCCACCTTGCCCTGTTCTTCAACCAGGGCCAGTGCTGCTGTGCAGGCTCCCGGACCTTCGTGCAGGAGGATGTTTACAACGAGTTTGTGGAGCGGAGCGTCACCCGGGCCAAGTCTCGGGTGGTGGGGAATCCCTTTGACAGCCGGACTGAGCAGGGGCCGCAGGTGGGTCTGGGGTCTGGGTGCCTGGAACCAGCATGGGGAGGTGGGCAAGGCCTGGCCCTCAGAGCCAGTCAGGCAGGGCTTCGAGTCTCAGCTCTGCCGTGTACGAGCTGTGTGTCCGTGAGAAGCCACGAGCCCTCTCTGAGCTGTCATTCTCTCATCCTTAACACCTGCCCTTATGACTCACAGGGCGCCCTGGCTGTGGAGTGGAGATTAACGATAATTGCATTTACATAAGAAATACTAGCAGTGTCTGTGCAAAGGGGAATGCCTGGTTCCCAGACCTTGGTCACCTCTAAAGTGCATCTACCAGAAGGATACGTGCGGATCTACTGACCACGGTTTCCTCCGGGGAGTGGGGTGGAGGCCTGCGACCCTCGGATGGTCTCCACTCCTGGGCTGTTCTGAGTGGTCCTGCTATGCATCTCGACATCTCTCTTTCTCTCTCGTTTCCTTTATGTAATCATTACGGTAATACAGATTTGCATACAAATTTAACTGAACGGTGTTTAAAATATAAGACCCCCCGGCCCCCGTCCATGTCCTTCCCCATGGGCCATCCCCCTCACACGGAGTGAGGTTGCTGGGTGTCCATTGTAACAAAACAGGGGTACGGAATACATGGTGTGTGTCAGTCGGTCATCATGGGTCTGTCCCTAACGGCAGCACGGCATGCGGCGTGCCGTGCTCACGCTGGCCGGCCCCTCGGCTGACAGGCGCTCAGCGCTGTTTCTGTCTGGGGCTTTTACGAGGTGCTCCCCGGTGAACACCCCCATCCGGGTCCCTTTGTCAAGTGCAGAGTACATTCCTGGGAGGTCAGGGGCTGGACCCAAGGGTGTGAGCTTTACTTTTCGACTGATGTTAGCAAGCTGCTGGCCGGAAGAGCCGCACCAGCTTCCAGTCCTCTTTTTTTTGAAAACTGAGATAATGACATAGAACACATTTATTAGTCCTTCTAACAGGGTACGCACATTACGGTGCATGTAGCATATACCCTTGCCGTCGATGTATTTTCTTACTATTTTAAATGATTAGTCATTTCATAGTTGAGAAACAAAAACAATGGGTTTGCTATGCATTTTCTGAGGGCTAAAGGGGTTGTTGAACTTGTCCTTTTATTTACTGGCCCTTTGTACTTCCTCCCCGAGCCTTGCTTACTCATTGGCCTTGGCCCGTTTCCCAGTTGTCTCCTGGCCAGGGTGGCTCCTGGCCTGAAGCTGGGAGAGGTCTGGCTCTAGCATCCCTGTAGCTCTGGGCTCCTCCTCCCACAGGTGGATGAAACTCAGTTTAAGAAGATCCTCGGCTACATCAAGTCTGGGAAGGAGGAGGGGGCGAAGCTGCTGTGCGGTGGAGGGGCGGCCGCTGACCGTGGCTACTTCATCCAGCCCACTGTGTTTGGAGATGTGCAGGATGGCATGACCATCGCAAAGGAGGAGGTGAGCATGGGGCCAGGAACGGGAATGTCCCTAGAAGCAGACAGTCCAGTCTGGCATCTTGACACTGTGACCCAGCAGCTGGCTTTGGGAGAATCCTGGCTCCCTGCCTAGGACAAGTTATTTACAATTCACTTCTGGCCTCGTCAGACTCCTCTTCAGCCCCTCATGGCGACCCACCCGGTCGGGAAGAACATCTCCATCCCCTGGCACCGCCCACGGGCCCATTGTGTTCTGGTCCCTGCGAGCCATGTCCGAGGAACGAGGTCGCCCAGCCTTCCTTGTGGTCTTCATACGAGCTGGGCACCGGGCTGGCCTGAAGGACTGACCCCCCACGTGGCGAGACGCCCTGTGGTGTTCCCCCCTCGGCGCTCACCATGAACACGGGGCCGCTGCTCTGTCTCATTCATGCATGTCACAAACATTGATTGAGTGCCTACTATGTGCCAGGCTCTCTGTAGACCCTGGAGAGCCAGGGATAGCCCAGACACGTTCTCTGCCTTGACCCCACTTCCCCCGGCTGGATTAAGCCCTGCAGCAGCCCTGTCAGGGAAGGTATTATGGTGTCACCCCCTTTCACGTGTAATTCAAAGTAAAATAATATTGAAATGCAAAGTCAGGGTAAGAAAGTCCGACAGAGTTCTGCCTTCTTTTCCCCCATGATTACTTTGGTGCTTTTTTGGCAAATCTCAAATTTCGATTTTCTGGAAGGGTGGGGGCGCTGTGCCCCCGCTTTGCCAGCGCCCGAGGCGTCCAGGCGGCTCACAGTCCCAGCGGCTCACAGTCCTGGCTCCAGCCACAGGCAGCTCCCGGGGTGTTGTCCTCCCTCTGTCGCGACACTTTCCAGTCCCGAGTCAGCCGTTCCCTCCCGAAGCCCGAGTTTCCTTCTGGGACTTCGTGAGAAGGGGCGCCGGGTGTTCTTGCGGTGTCCTGGAACTCCGGCGCCCTCCTCCCCGGTCCTCGCCCCACTCCGGTTTGGCCAGCTTCTGCTCCTGTGTCACAGCTCAGCTGGCACTCCCGTGGCGGGGCCGTCCCAGATGCCCCTGCTCCCCACCACCCCCTCCGCCCGGCAGGTCCTCCGGGGGCTCTGACGCTCGCCACACGGCTCAGAGTGCTGATGTTCTAACCGCCAGGCTGCATTAGGGTCGCTTTCAGCCCCCCAGTCCTCTCCCCTGAGAGGGCCGAGAGCAGCCACCCCCGGCGGCAACGAGCCCACGCAGCTCCCGCGTCTTGGTCTCTAAACCACCCCGTTCTTCACTGAAGGGAACCAGGATTCCGTGAGGACGTGGCTCACTCCAGGAACGGGGCGGGGGAAGTACAAGAAAAACCTGGAGTGTCTTAAGAGCAGAGACCGTACTTTGCTCCCGGTCGTTTCTTCAGCACGCAGTGTGTGCCTTGCTGAATGGCGGGCTTACGTTTTATGACAGTGAAGCTATGTGTAACATGCCGGTAATGCACACGCTGCAGGGTTGTTCAGAAGTGAGCTACGGTGTGTAAAGCCCATGGCTTTACATGGGAGGTAACCAGTCCCCATTAGCCTCCTTCCTTTCGCGTTCCAACGAGCTTGGGAGCGGTCATCTTCCCCTGGGACCGCCAGGGCATGTCTCGGGACTCGTTACCATGTCTGGAGTTGCCTGCTCAGCACTGCGAGAGCTGGTGGACAGCAGGCGGGCCCCTGTCTGCCACTCCCTCCCACTCTGCTCTCTCACAGATCTTCGGGCCCGTGATGCAGATCCTGAAGTTCAAGACCATAGAGGAGGTCGTTGGGAGAGCCAACAGTTCCAAGTATGGGCTGGCCGCGGCTGTCTTCACAAAGGACTTGGACAAAGCCAATTATCTGTCCCAGGCGCTCCAGGCGGGCACTGTGTGGTAAGAGCCCCCCAGGAGCCCCTCACTCCCAGGCAGGGATCCCTGAAGCCAGGGTCTCCCGGAACCCAGTGCTCACATCCCAGAATTCGGGGTACTGGCCCGGTTGCTCCCGGCTCAGGGTGCGTGTGGCACAGCAGGCAGGTGAGAGCTTCCCTGCCTCCGGGCCTCCAGGGCACGTGCCCGTGCAGCTGCTCCTGGGCACGCACACGGATGAGCAGGGGGCTCCCCGCCGAGATGGGACGAGGGCGGGAGACCGGAGCTAAAGGCCCATCACGCGGTCTTAAAGCTAAGCACCTGCTGTACACTCCTGAGGATGGTGGTCATTTTAAAACCCAGACAATACCAGGTGTTGGTGAGGACATGGAGAAATCTGAACCCTCGCACACTGCTGGTGGGAGTGTAAAATGTTGCAGCCATAGGAGAACAGTCTGGTGATTCCTCGGTAAGTTAGACACAGAATTACCAGAGGACCCAGCAGTTCCACTCCCGGGCGTATACCCAAGAGAAGCAGAAATATACATCCACACAGAAAAGTGTGCCCGCATGTTCATGCTCACAGCGGATTATTCACACCAGTCAAAAGGCGGGAGCCACCTACAAGTCCACCAGCTGAGGAACAGCTAAACATAACGCGGTCTCCGAGCACGGAAATGCTATTTGGCCGCAAACAGGAAAGACGTGCAGACACCTGCTACAACACAGCTGAATCTTGAAAACATGAGAATGAGTGGCAGAAGCCAGGCACCAACGCCCCACACTGTGTGGGTGCACCTGCAGGAAATGGCCAGAACAGGCAGATCCGTAGAGAGCCGGAGAGCAGATTAACAATGGCCGCCAGGGGCTGGGGGAGGGGAGAAGAATGAGGGGTACAGGGTTTCTCTTTGCAGTGATAAAAATATTCCGGAATTACTTACTGGTAATAGTTTGTACAACCTTGTAAATAGGCTATAAAACACTGAATTGTATACCTTAAAATGGTGAGTTTTAAATTCAGTTAAAATTTCATGACTTTTTTTTTAAGAGTTTATTTACTTGGTTTTAGAGAGAGGGGAAGGGAAGGAGAAAGAGAGGGAGAGAATCATCAATGTGTGGTTGCCTCTCACGTGCCCCCTACTGGGGACCTGGCCCGCAACCCAGGCATGTGCTCCAACTGGGAATCAAACAGCAACCCTTTGGTTCGCAGGCCCATGCTCAATCCACTGAGCTACACCAGCCAGGGCTAAATTTCATGACTTTTTAAAAACTGCAAAAAAAAAAAAAAAAGCTTAGCAGCTAATTCGCAAAACGAGTTATTAAAGTGAGGTGCAGCCACGCGGTGCTCCCTGCTACTGACGTCCGCCTGCGACCACGTCGTGAAGGATGAAGGTGACCCCTGGGTTTCCTCTGTGGAGCTGCGTTCAACTCCTGCGTGCTGGTCATTACTGTGGTTCCTCCCATCCATTTTTTCTCTATGAAATTTTGTAGCAACATAGGAATTCCACAGGGTATGACACATCCCCCCCCCCCCAGAGTGACTTCTGAAACCTTGTTTCAAATTATAGGGTCAACTGCTACAATGTGTTCGGGGCTCAGTCACCGTTTGGGGGCTACAAGATGTCTGGGAGCGGCCGGGAGCTGGGAGAGTACGGCCTGCAGGCATACACCGAAGTGAAAACCGTGAGTGCTGTGCCGGCGCCCTCTCCGCCCCTCCCCCATGACAGCCCACCGGTGCTGCTGCTGCTGCTGCTGTCTTGTTTTAGGCCAGAGAAGCTACAAAATAGGGCCAAAACCCACGAGAAAGAACTGGAGACGGGGCTGCCACCCAGCCTACACAGTCTTGCTGGGCTTCATCATACGCCAAGTTCTACAGAACCTGAGCGGAAGGAGAGACCCCAGTGGGCCGAAGCGGCAGGGAAAATCTAATAAGAACAGTTACGAGGCATTAGATCATCAAGGGCCATCAGTGGACCCATACCCATACCCAAACTGATTTTGCAGTTTCAGCGATAGGAATGTATAGCCTGAGAACTTCAGAAAGACAAAGAAAGCCTCATCTCCATAAATATTTATCCCAGCATTCTCTCTCCTAAGAGGGAAACATCGGAGGTAACATAAGTGTTCAGTACATTAGGGAGCATCCCAATCACAGAGTACTAAATAGCCACGAAAATGTTTTTGTAGGATATTACAAAATATCCTTTAAAGTGAAAAAGCAGGATACAAAGTAACATGTGCAGCATACGTCCAATTTAAAAACTGTACGTGCACATACATAGATACCCAGGGGCCTCGTTTATAAATATGAAAAAGACAGGAGAGGCGCACTGAAGTGGAAGATTTTCTCTCTGCAACGAACACAAATCGCAGTGTAGCCAGGAAACGTACTCACGGGTCGTATACGAAGGAAAGAGAAAGGGCCGAGCTGGGCTTCCCCAGGACTGGCAGGGAAGGCTCGGGCGGGCAGAGCGGCGGGGCAGCGAGCAGGGCGAGAGGGGGCAGTGGTCCCCGCGCAGTCCCGCAGTGGCGAGTCTGAGGGTAAAGGACTGGGAAGACACACCTAAGTTCCCAGGAGGCTCGCCGGAACAAACTAAACACACCGGCTTATAGCCGACTTCCCCGTCTTGCAAGACCCTTGCAAGGAAGCAAGACCCAGGTTTGAAGCTGACACTGACATGCCACTGGCCTGCAACTGTTGATCAAACAGCAGTTGTGGACCAGGTTATTTAGGTGTGGAGGGAGGGGCTGGGGAGGAGGAGGCCTGAGCCGAGGAACCGCTGTATCTACAGGTGGACTGGAGGCGGGGGGTGGGGGTGGAGGGAATCTGAAAGGAGGAAGCTTGCGCTGAGGTGCTTCCTGGAGGAATCCTGACCTAACAGCTGTGATGCCGAAGGCCTGGGGAACTGAGGTGGGGAGGAGAGGAGGAAGCTTTCGATGAAAGAAGTGGCCGGGCTCGGTTCCTCAGCCCAGCACCCACACGGCACCAGGCAATGTGCTTAGCGTTCGTGATCAAGATTCCTGTATCTTGAGCTTTGGCACTCAAGGGATGATACTAATAAAAACAGGGATTTTCCAGGAGAGAAGTCAAGTTTGCAAGGGGGACCGATGAGAAACTTGCTTCTTTTAAACTCGTTTTTACTGAGTTTACTGATGTTGTACCAGAGTCTGTGCTAGACTTTGTGACGTTTGCCACCTTGACTAACGCGCACAACAACCTCAAGAGGTAGACACTGTGACTGTCCCATTTCACCGATGAGGAGACTCGGCGGGTAGGGGTGAAGTGCTAGCTCAGGACGGGGGGAAGCTGGGATTCGACCCCAAAGCCATCTGGCCGGGAGTGTTCCCAGTTAGCACAGTGAGACGCCTGCGAGCTCCAGCGTGTTACTACCTCCCCCCTTGATTCTTCTGGAGGAACACACAGACCCGGACTGGGGTCTCTCAGCCTCGGCACTATGGACACATGGGCTGGGATAATTCTTTGTTGTGGGGTCTGTCCTGTGCGGCCTGGGATTGTCGGGCAGCATCCCTGACTCCTGCCCTCCAGGTGCCAGTAGGAATCCCCACCCTGTCCCTAGTCCTGTGACAGTCAAAGCTGACCGGGACCGATGAGGAGGCAGAGTGTGATGTCCCACTGGACGCAGCCCTGGTGGCCCCTGGGTTGGCAGGCGTGAGGAGGGAGGGACGCCCTGTGCTCACACTCGGGCAGCACCGGCTGAGGGGGCCTGCAGGCCAGCACGAGCATTTAGGAACTTCTCTGCACTCCTCTTACAGGTCACAGTCAAAGTTCCTCAGAAGAACTCATAAAGAACCACGCTGGCTTCCTTACCCACCTGGGGATGTCAAGTGCAACAAGATCAACAATGGAACCTTAGAAAAACTGACCCTTGCCCTCTAAACCTCTTGCAAGAGAAATTCTCCCACAAAATCTCTTGGATCAAGAAAGTCCCAGAGTCTGAATTCCTTATGGGCGGGTGTGGGGCGAAGGGCACATGAACGGGAAAGCTTTTGAATCTGCAACAATACTACCAGCTTCAGGGCGTCTTTCTGATACACTTTTGTAACTTACCTTTATGAGGGGAAAAGTCACTGTTTGCCACTGTGCTGGCACTGAGGCCACAGCCAGCATCTTGCTTTGTATTCTTCGCTAAAACTCATTAAAAAACAGTGCTCATCTTCACTTCTTCAGTTCTTCAGTAACTCTTCCTTGTAACTCCTCCTTGGCTCAGGAACCCAAGGAAATGCTGCCACAGAGGTGTGGCATCCCTGTGTTTGTGTGGCAACTGCACCCCTCCCTACTATGAGAAAAGAGCTTTTGTGTCATGTATTTTAATTACCGGAGACCTGTGGCCTGTTCACCTGCGGCACGCTCTGTGCCGGGCGCCTAAGGATGACACCTGCACAAGACTCCCGGCCCTGCCCTCAGACAGAGAGCCCCCGTCCCAGTGGTTCTCTGTGCTTAAGTTGAGACACATACCATCAGGTCAGGTGAGGCAGACTCATGCTGGACCAACTTCACGAGACTCATTTGGAGACCAGACGTCAGTTTACTCATTTTTTAAGTGAGGCCTGCATCTCCAGTAACCAGACCTTTTGAGTCTCCTCCTACCCAGAAGACTGCCTTCCTGTAGTCAAGGGACCTGGCCAATTAGGAATTTGCATTCCTAGTAAACTCGGAGGCAGAGCTTCCTGCGTGAGCACTGGAACTGGAGCAGAAACGGCTGACTCGCGGCAGTTTGTGAAGTCAGTGACCATGTTTGGGTCAGAGAGTTCTGTAAGAGTCTGAGGAAAAGTCTGATCCCCTCTTAAGAAAAACAACACCTTTTGCATAATTTTTGCAGACAGTGTCGGGGAAGTAATGAAGCTCATTGTTTGACCCCTAGCCTTACGTCCCTCCAGCCAAGCCTTATCTGATAAATGACCCCAGTCCACAAAAGAATAATTTCACTTATTTGAATAGCACTTCACACTTTTTGTCATATGTGCATATACCTGTATTATTTACTTTTTTCTTTAAATCAACTCATTCAGATAAAAATTTTAAAAAATACCTTATTGCCATATGTTGAAAAATAGCATGTAACTGTAATAAATAGGAGGCATTATGCAAATGATGAAAGCAAAACAATGTTACTACATTTAAAATAATGAGATGAGGTGAACCTAATCACTTAGATCATAGATTCATATACGAGTAAATCTAGTTATTGTACAAATGTTCATACCTGAAAAAAGTGTGTCTCGGGGAGGAGGAGACTAGGGTTTTATGGACCAGCCGTCAGCATCCACAGGACAGCCCAGCTCGCGTTGCTTCACGAGGGAATCTGGTTTTACTGCCAGTGAAACCAAAACTGCACTTTAGCTGTGATGGTCCCAGTGCAGCAGAGGGCAGAGCTCTGCCCGCCCCTCTCCCAGCCTGCTGGCGGCCCCCTCCCGGGGCTGGGGCGGCACCGGGGACAGGCTGGTCGGCAGAAACGGCCGTCCCTGCCCTCGTGGTACTTGTATTCTGTATTTCAATAATTCTCAAAGGAAAATGCCTCTTTACTCCATCAGGATTTAGGGTGATGCCTCACTACCAAGTTAATCCAACATCTCATGATTTAGGGTGAGATTACTTCTGGGGAGGGCTTTGTGTGTTTCTTGTTTTTTACAAATAATCTGTCACTTAAGAATATAAGAATATTTTAGTTGTATCAGAAAACCCAATTCAAACCAGTGTTTTTTTAGCGGGGGGGAAGGTGGCTCCCATATCCCAAAATGCTGGGACCTTGGCTTTGGCCGTGGCTTGGTCCAGAAGTCCAGAAAGTTTCCATCTGTTGGTTCTACCTCTGTCCCTTGGGCTTTGTTTTCAGGCCGTCCCCACCCATTTGCTTTCTGGCAGGTCTGACTCCTTAGAAGAGCCCACAGCCCTTAGGAGTCCTCGCCTCACACCTGCCAGGCTCAGGTCCACTGGCTTCGAGAGCTTTTTGCTGGCCCAGGCCAAGATCTTGAGGTTCACGCTGATTGATCCAGCTGATGTGACATCCCACCCCTAGCCCCAGCCAATCCCAGTGGACAGAGGGATGAGATGTGGTGATTTACTTAGACCCGAGTCATATTCACCCTTGTAGCCTGGAGAGGCACTCTCCACTGAGAAGCAGGGATGGACCCTCCACCCTTCAGATTGGGTCTTTTGTCTGAAGGAGGGGACGCTGAGACTGGAGAGTCCCCTACTGAGCGAGCCCCTACCAACACTTTAGTACTCTCAACAATGTTGCCAAGAACCCTGTTAGGAGTGAACTGTAAAAACAGATGTAACGTTTCTTGCACCTGAGCCCTGTGAATCAGACTCGCTGTCACTTTAAGAGAACCCACCCTTTAAACCGATGAATACAAAGGAAATTGTTGCTATGAAGGAATGTCTATAATGTTGGTTTGACACGCTAGACACTTAATCATCTTGTGCCTTCAGTGGCAGGAACCAGTTAGAACCTTAAGAAGCTGTCTGAAGCAAAAACAAAGTCCTCAGGTTATGCACAACCTAATCTCTCCAGGTATACGGGTGTGGGTCAGTCACAGGAGTATTGGATCTGAAGCTGCTGTTTCCGCCATTAGCCCTCCGGACTAGCCAAGAGGAAATGCTTCCACTTTAGGCAGAATAAAGGACACAAGGAACCTCACGAAGCCTGGAGAACCTGGCTAATGCGGCGGTTTTCCTAAGTGTAAGCGCCACCACGTGGGCATTAAGTGCAACTACAGCGCCATCCTCTCCAAGAGCTGATAGGATAGACCTACCTGCTGATGCCTTTCAAAAACTGTTACACACAACACAGGCAACGTTTGGCAGGCAATGCAAAGAAGGGATAAAGGGGCCAGAGTCACATACCCCAAATAATTAAAGACCAGGACTCCAACAAAAAGCTGTGCCCGCGTGTTCACAGCAGTACTATTCATAACAGCCAAAAGGTGGAAACATCCCAAATGTCCACCACCAAGTGAATGGGTAAACCAAACGTGGTCTATATCCACATAATGTAACGTATTATTCAAACACAGAAAGAAATGAGGCACTGATGCGTGCTACTCATAGATGGACCTCAAAAACGCTGAGTGAAAGAAGCCAGACGCAGAAGGCCACATGTGTGAGTCCACCACGCACACGAAATGCCCAGAGTGGGGAAAATCCGTAGAGGCAGCGAGTGGGCTGGTGGGTGCCAGGGGTGAGGAAAGGGGGCCTTACTACTTAAGGGATACAGGGCTTCCTTTTGGGGTGATGAACATTGGAACTAGATAAGAGGTGATGGTTGCACGACATTTTAAATGTACTAAGTATAACTTCAACTGTTCGCTTTAAAATGGTCTATTTCGTGTCATGTGAATTTCACCTCAGTTAAAAACACAATAAAGCAGCCAGGGTCTCAGAGCTGTTTGGGGTCACTTGGGTGAGCTGCCTACCCTCTGGGCCTCCATTTCCTCACAATCCCTATAGTTCCTTCAGTTCAACCCCTATAGTTCCTTCCTCACTCAGCTATTTTGTGAAGGATAAAAGGGAGCAACACAAGTAATGTAATCACTGATATTGACATTATTTACCTTTTTTGAAAATGAAATAAACGCACATGTTAAAAAAAAATTACTGAAATATAAGTCGGGCTCCTAATCTTGTGGCCCCAACAATGTTTTTTTTGTGCACCTACTTAGTGCCAGTGATTCTGACGCTGCTGGTCCGAAGGCCACACTGTGAGAACTGCCACCCTAGAAAAAAAACACACAGTAGGTCATTCTTTGATCCCGCCTCATAGAAACCCTCATCTTTGCTTTTTACTTTTTATCTTGAAATTATGTCAAACTTACAGAAGTTTTAAGAACAGTACAAGTTTCTCAAACACTCTATTCGGATTCATCCATTTTTAGCATTTCACCCCATTTGCTCTATAAACTTTCCCCTTCTTACTTCCCATATGTATTTTCTTCTGTTTTTTTTTTCTGGACCATCTATGGGAACGTTGCAGGTATCCTGCCCACTTACCTCTCACTACTTCGTGGTGTCTGAATTTTTACCTTGGATGTTCTCTTACATAACCACAGTTTGGTTACCAAGCTTGGAGATTTAATCTGATACGCATTGACAGCATACTTGTGGGAGCTTCTGACAACACTGGAAACACTGGACGGACAGGATTATCCTGGGGGAGCAGGTGGCATTTCCTGGTCTGTCTCTGCCCCCTTGGAGACCCTCAGACCCTGGCTGTGAACCGGGGCCCTCACACAGCCAGGCTGGCACCCCGATCTCAGACTTCCAGCTCCAGAACTGTGGGAGACTTCTGTTGTCCACACGTCACCCAGCCTGTGGCATTTTGTTACAGCAGCCCCGACAGGCTGAGACGGCATCCGACCTGTGCGCATTCTAACTCCTACCGCCTCCTCTTCTCAATCCCGCTGCCAGAAACGGGGGTCAGAATGTCAGTTCTGTTTGTTAGCTGGTAGTGGTAGTAGTAACAGTAATAACAATAATGACGATACGAGGGAGAAGAGCTGAGCATTTAATGGTTTATTTTGAAAGCTATGTCAAAATGTCATGCGCTGATACATTTGAAGTAATCACTGTTTCTCATTTCTCAGCTGGAAAGTGTGAGTCAGTTGTCGAATGAGATATTGTGATTCTTTGGAAATTTTGCCTTTTCGGAATCCCACTTTCCATGTGGGTTTCAAAAGGCTACCAAGTGAAGTTGTCTAATGGGTATAAAGTTTCAGTTTTGTAAGGTTAAACACTTTTGGAGATTGGTTGCACAATAATGTGAATATATTTAACACTACTGGACTATATAATATATATATATATATATATATATATATATATATACACACACCTTAGAAATGGTTAAAGATGGTCAGTTTTATTATACATTTTTCCCACAGTAAGGAAATAATGTTTGAAAAAGGCCACCAGTGAGACGCCTGAGAAGCAGCCCCAGGGGAGAGAGGGTGTTTCTGTGGCCCCCGAAGGAGAGATCGGAGGAGCCACAGTCGGCAGGAGTCCTCTCGCCTGGGCAGAGGAGGCTGCACGTGGGATGGTTCAGGCCAGTTCAGGGAAGTGTGGGGTGGGGGGGGCCTGAGCAGCCCTGGCAGGGATGCTGTGGGCATGCGGTTGGCCTTGACAAGTGCAAGGGTCCCTCCCTTCCAACTCTGAGAGGCTGAAGGATCTGAGCTGAATCGAGCTCAGCAAATGCTAAAACTTTCTATTCAGGGACTGTCAAATGTACCACGACATATTCTGAGGAACAGAAATGCAGGTAAACAAATAAAACAGGACATGTTTTCACATTACAGGAGAATAAATATAACTTCATGTAGTCTCGGTGCCTTTCTGGTAGAAATCCACTGCCCAAAGTTTATCCAAGAAAACAAACAAGTGGGCAGGTGGGCAAAGCGTGGGAGGAAAGAGCACTTATTTATAATAGCAAAAAACATCAAATGACTTGAATGTTCATTAAAAACAAAACCAGTGACCGCTTGGCTCGGTGGCATTCAGACCGAGGAGACCTCACTCGAAGTGTTAAGTGAAAGGAAGACGGGGTGGGGGGAGATGTGGGGCAGGAAGTGCAGAGAGAGACGGAACACTGCTCCTTTCTGCTGCTCCTCTCCCTGCGGGCTGGCTTTCGCCACTTTAATATTCATGAGGCCAACAAAGGCTGCCTCAGCCTGGTGTAGGGTTCCAGTCCCCACTCCCAGGAGACTCGGATGGGCCAGCTTGGGTCAGATGTCCATTCCTAAGTCAGTCGGTGGCTGCTGCTGCGGCTGGAAGACGGGGGTTGCGTGACACCCACTGGCAGCTGTGCCCACCCCCTAAGCAGGGCTGCTGGGTGCTGGGCACCCTGGAGATGTCGGCGCTTGCTCAGCAACTGGCAGCCCCTGCATCACCAGGGGGCTTCTCGGCAACGCAGGGTCCTAGGTTCCGCCCCACACCTATGGATCACAACCTGCATTTTAACAAGGTCCTCAGGGGTCTGTAAGTGTGTTCAAGTTTCGGGGACTTTATCACAAAAGTCCCTTTCTGGTTTCTCACAAGATCGGTGGACTCTCATTTCCTTCCTTCCTACCCTCTGTCCCTTCTCTTATTAAAACGTCTTCACTGAGATATATCATTCACACACCATTTAAAGTATACAATTTTTTTTTCCCCAGAATTTTGTATTTATCACCACAACTTTTAGGGCATTTCCATTGTCCTAAAAAGAAACCCCATCCTCCTTGGCTGTCGTCCTCTATTTCCAGGACTGTCATGGCCCCAGAAAGAAGTTCTGTGTCCAATAAGGAGTTAATTCCAATTCCCATCTCCCCAAAACCCCCAGCAACCACTGGTCTGCTTTTTCTCTTTATAGATTTGCCTGTTCTGGGCATTCCATATAAATGAAATCATATAGTACGGGAGGGGGCAAAAGTAGGTTTACAGGAGTGAGTACACAAAACAGAGCTTATTCTTGTATTATTAATCATTGTATTATTTTCCACAACTGTAAACCTACTTTTGCCCCACCCTGATTGTGGCCTCTCGTGACCGGCCTCTTTCACTTAGGTTCCCACGCAAGGTTCATCCACGGTGCAGCATAAATCAGTGCTTCATTCCTTTCTATGGTTGAGTAGCATTCCACTGCATGGAAAGGCCAAATTTTGTTTATCCCTTCACCTGTTGATGAACATTTGGGTTGTTTCCACCTTTTGCCTATTGCGAATAGCGCTGCTGTGAACATTAGGATACAACAGGTTTTGTTTGGACACCTGCCTTCCGTTCTTTAGGGTATATATCCAGGACGGAACTGCTGGACCACATCGTGATTCTCCATGTAACTTTTGGAGGAACTGCCAGCTGTTTTCCAGAGTGGCCGTGATCATTTTACACTCCCATCAGTGTCAAAGGTATGAGGACGTACGAGGGTTCCAATCTGTCCACATCCTCGCCAATGCTTACTCTCCTTCACACACACGCGAGCGTGCACACACACACACACACACACAATTACGGCAGCATCACGTGTCTTCTGCCGAGCAGGGCTACTCTTCCGGAACTGCTGACTGAGGACAGTTGTGCCTCAGAGACGACGGCCTTCAGGGGCAGGGGGACCACATCCCTGCACCCCTACATTTCAGTCGCTGAGCTCCTGCCAGCACCGTTGGTCACTTGTTTCTTCCAGTGGGATCCATCTTAGTAAATGCACCACTGTCCACCGGGTTGCTCGTGCCCAGGTTCAACCCGAGAATTACCTGGGCCACTTCCTTTCCCTTCATCCCCCCATATCCAACTCGTCACCACCTCCTGCCGATTCCACCTGCAAAACACATCTCAGATCTGCTCCGTTCTCCCCAGTCCCTGCGGCCGTCATCCTAGACCAAGACACCAGGGCCTCTCACACGCACTCCTTGGTTTTTTCTTAACCATCTGTATTGGTAATCTACTGCTACATAAGAAATTACTACAAACCCAGCAGCTTAGCCCTGACCGGTGTGGCTCAGTGGGTGGGGTGTCACCCCACAAAGAGAAAGGTCACCAGTCAGGGCACATGTCTGGGTTGCAGGTTAGGCCCACAGTCGGGGCACCTACAGAAGGCAACCAAATCAATGTTTCTCACTCACATGGTTTCTCTCCCTCTCTTTCTATTTTTTTTTTTTTAAAAGTAGCACATGTTTGCAGCTAGCTCTCTGCTTCCTGACAGAAGTAGAGCAGTCTAAAGGCCTCTCTTCATTCTATACTGTCTCTCTCTCCTTTAGTCCAGGAGTCCAAATACAACTCATTCAAGACCTTTTTGGGTTTCCTGGGAACCTCCTTGGAGTTCACACCATTAGGCAAGAGCCGCACCCACAACTCTCCCTGAAAGGAGTCCTTCTCTACCTTAGGCTCCTGCTGCAAGGCCGGCAGATCCATGACCTTAAGCTTCCTAGAAACTCTGTTGTTTGGTTGAGAGAATCTGTGAGATGCATCCTGAATCTTTTGAAAGGATCTTTTCCATGAGTGAATAGTCGTTTGAGGTCTTAAAACGCCAGTCACAACTTTTACTTTCGATTTAGGACATGTTATGGATGGAATGTTTGCATACCCTCCAATATATCAAAGTGCTAACCCCTCATGTGATGGTGTTCGGAGTGGGGCCTTTGGGTGTAATTAGGTTTAGATGAGGCCACGAGGGTGGGGCCCCTGTGCTGGGAGCAGTGTCCTCACAAGAAGAGGGAAAGAGAACAAGAGTTTGCTCTCTCTCTACCATGTGAGGATACACCGACAAGGCCACTTGTCTGTGAGCCAAGAAGAAGGCTCTCACCAGGAACTGAGTTTGTCAGCACCTTCATCTTGGACTTCCCAGCCTCCAGACCTAGAACGAATAAATGCCTATTCTTAAGACACCCACTCGACAGTATTTTGTTACAGCAGCTCAAGCTAGAAGAGACGTTGGTACTGAGGAGGGTACTGTTGCAACAAATACCTAAAAAGTGTGGAAGTGGCTTTGGATAATGGATAATGGGTAGAAGCTGGGAGTTTTGAGGTGCATGCCAAAAATACGGATGCTGAGGGCAGTTCTGGTGGGGGCTCAGAAAGAAAAAGGGAGAACTGGAGAAAAACCTATTTCCTTAGAGAGTGCATACATAGTCATGAATGGAATGCTGACAGAAATAAGGATGTTAAGGTCCATCTTGTTAGGCGATCCTTGTTGTAAAGTGGCAAGGAACTTGGCTGAACTGGGTCCCAGTGCTTTTGCAAAGTAGAACTTGGGAGCAAGGAAACTGGATATTCAGCTGAGACTTCTAAGTACAGTGTTTGAAGAACAGTGTGGTTCATCCTGACAGCTGATAATAAAATGGGAAAGGCAAGAGATGAATTGAAGAAGGAGCTGTTACACAAAAGGAATCAGAACTTAAAAGATTAGGAGAATTCTTAGCCTGTCTTTACTGCAGAAAAGGGAGAAAGTATGTTTGCAAAATACCAAAGGGTATGATTGGACTATCACTCGATAAAGAAGTTATTGGATTATACGAGCAGAAACACCCCACATTTGAACAAGAGGACCAAGACAGAAAGCAAAGAAGGCAGGCTTTCAGACTCTTTACTTTCCACAGGACAGGACAATAAAGCTACGTGGCTGTGAAGGTGCTCTATTCTTCAAGAAAAGGGAAAGTGACCCCAAAGGCAAGTCAGAAACCATCAGGGCCACTGCCTGGGTTTCAATAGACCAAAGAGCCTTCCCCTGAAGACAGGGTGGCAGGGCCACCCAGTAGAGCCTTGGGGTAGGAACCCCCCCCCCCCCCCAGCAGAGCTGCAATGCCAGTGGGTCCAGAGGACAGAGCATGGAACCAGTGGCTTATTCTAAAGCCTTAAGAGCTAACAGTAATGGCCTTGCTGGGTTTTGCAAGAGACTTGCTTGGGACCCACCACCCCTTTCTTCCTTCTGATTTCTCCCTTTTAGATTGGGAATGTCTCTTCTATGCCTGTCCCATAATTGCATTTTGGAAGCAAAAGAGAGGGCACCCAAGATGGAAGCCAGTCTTTCTGTAGCCTCCCCAGCTGTAGTGGACGGAACCTCTCCTTCCCCAGGGCTCTGCCTTCTCCATTCACTGACTCCTTCAACAACTATTTATTAACACCTGCAGTGGGCTGAGTGTTAAAAATGTAACCAATCATACAGATTAGAGCCTTTCCCTTGCTGCGATATTTATTCTAGTGGGGAAGGACACTACAGAATAAAGAAAACAAATGAATACATAAATAAAAATTGTGAGAAGTATAAAGAAGTAAGTTACGATAACAGGAATATCCGATTTGGATTGGAGACCAGGGTTAGGCATCGTCTTTCTGATAAAATGGTATTGAGAATGTGGCTTCGGACTGTGTAGGAATTAGGCCGTGTGTGTGCTGGGAGAGGAGAGCAAATTTCTGGGCAGAGGGAGAGCACGTGCAGCGGCCAGGCTTAGAGGGTCCGAGGGCAGGGACCTGGTCTCTGCATCTCTATCATGGAGCACGGTGCCTGGCACACGCAGTAACAAATTCCCACTGAGTCAATGCACGCCTGAATGAATCCAAGGCACCTTCTCTTTCCTGTTACTGATAATGTCAATTCAAGTCATTTAGAAAATCTCTCCCAAAGTTTACTGCTAGATCACTGTTCTTACTGGTATCAGGCAGCACAGGCAAAGCTGCTATAAAAAGAAGACTCAAATACATAAAAACTCAAAAGAGAGGTTTATTTTCTTTCTCATATAACAGTCCTGGGTGGGTGTTTAGGTTGATGGTGCAGATTCTCCTCCACTCAGGAACCTTCCATCTTGAGGCCTTGCCTTCTCCAGAGCCTGGTTATTGTCTTCCAGCCGACAGAGTAAGTAAGAGCACAGGGAGCACCTGCTGACGGATTTTCTGGGCTAAACCTGGAAACTGTGCACATCTCTTCTGCTAACTCTCCATTGTGGAGAGCACACGGCCATTCATGGCCATCCACCTACTTTAAGGGGGGCCGAAGAACGTACTATCGGCATACAGCCAACAGAGAGGATCATTATGCCTGCATCACAATACCCAGTTATGTATTTGCCTTGTCCTCTGGTATATTGCACAGGAGACTCAAATGAACGTAGGTAGAAAAAAATTTTTGGGTTCCCCGCCCTCACCCTCATCAAGTCCTTCATTCACCGAAAGGCACCTTCATCCATGCAGCAGCCTAAGTCACACACCTAGAAGTTACTCTTGATGTGTTTCTTAGCCCCACCTTCCACAGTGAATCCTCTGGGAAGTCCTTCAACTCCACCAAAACATAACTCCATCTACTCTATCCGCACTGCTGCCTCCTTAGTTCAGGTATCATCATACTCTCTCATCTGGATTATTCTAATAGCCTCTTAATAGCTCTCCTTGCCTCCACTCTTGCTTGCCGGTGTTTCATTCTCTATACAGCAGTGATCTTTTAAAACATAAACATGATCACACCACTCTACCTTCGAGTCTTCCAATGGCTTGGAATAAACTCCAAAGTTCTTATCCTGACCCTTAAGGGTGTATATGACACTGCCCCTGGCCACCTCTCCAACCTCATCCTTTGTCGCTCTGCTGTGCAATCTGCTCCAGCTACAACCGCCTTCTTGCTGCTCCCTGAACACATTTAGCTTAATTTCACCTTAAAACTTTTGTGCTTGCTGTTCCAACTGCCCAGACGTCTCTTGGAGTTCCAATAGGCAGCGCCTTCCAATTCTCAGGTCTCAGCTTCACTGTTACCTCCTGGAGGACCTTCCCTGACCATCTAATGGGGCGGGGTGGGGGGGGAATCCTCACATCCAGTTCTTCTTTTATCTCAGCACTCTGTTCACTTTCCTCTTGGCATCTACAAACTCTGCGTTTTTCCCGGTTTATTTCCTGCTTCCCTTCCCTGCGAAGGAGCAGCTGCCGCGTCTCGTTCTTAGTGTTTCCCCACGGTCCACACGGGAAGCCTGGCACACGGCGGTGCTCAGTAAATGAGTGAATGAATGAAGAACCATCAAGCGGGGATCGGCCAAAAGGCCCTGCAAGGTCCTTTCATAGGTTGATGGTTTAATAAGAAGCACAAACCTGGACCACTTCTCAGCTGTGCGCGAGCTCGGCTCTCTGGGCCTCAGTTACCTAAACTGTAAACGGGGATAAAGGACTTAAGCGTACTTACCTCAGAGGAATAAATGCCTATATTGTAAAGGAAAAGGGAACTAACGGAGGAAAAGAGTTTCCGTAAAATTCCCGCTCCGTAGGTAGAACTAGTATAGCCATTGTGCGCACTTCTGTTCTCTTACCGCAGAACCCGTCCAGGGCCTCAGCGTCCTGCCCTGTCCTCCACCGGGAGTCGACGTCCCGGAGTCGACTCCAGCGGGGAGGAAAGAGGGGTGCGAACGCCCACGGGGCTACCTGAGTCCGGTCCAGCTCCGCTGGCCCGCCCGGTCGGGCCCGGCCCAATGCGTCATCAGCCGGGCGCCCGCGCGGCAGAGGGCCCCGGGGCCTGTCTTGGCCGTGGCGCACCGGGGAGACCCTGGCGGGCGCCTGCAAACCACCCGCGCGGTTTGGGGGCGCTCGGGAATCCCGGCGGGCGGCGGCGAGGGGCGCGTGGAGCTGCTGGGGCACGGAGCCGGGCGGCGGGCGGGGCTGCCCGGAGCTCGGGCGGGGCACAGCGCCGGCGGGCGGGCGGCGGGCGGGGCTGCCCGGCGTCGGTGTCCCGGCGATGTGTGGCGCTGAAGCGGCCTCGGGAGCAGCAACAGCGGCGGCGACGGGCTCGGCCTCGGCATCGCGGCGGTGTCGGCGGCGGAGGCGGAGGCGCAGGCTCCTCCTTAGGACCTGGCGAGCCCGGGCCTAAGCGGCGGCCCCGCGAGGCCCTTGCACGGCGCCCCGAATCGGGGCGCTTTCCGGTTCGCCCTGCCGCGGGAGCCCGAGTCCCCGGCCGGGGATGAGGCCGGGAAGCAGCCTGGCAGGGCCCAGCACAAAGGCTTGTCCCCAGGGGCCGCCGCCGCTGCCGCCGCCGCCAGCCTAGAGCCGCCTGCCGAAGCCGAGCCGGCGCCGGGGCCCACATCCCCACCAGCCCCTGGGGGCGGCTGCCGCCGGTCCCCCCAAGGCGCAGGGGCCCGAGCGCCCAGCCCTGTGCTCCCTCGGCTACGGTGGGACCGAGCGGCTGCACAGCCTCCGTCGCTCCCGGCCGTGGGGGCCCTGCGGAGCATGTCGGAGGAGAGCGCCATGGAGAGAGCCATCAAGGTAAGGGGGAGATGCCGCCTTCCTGCCCGCTTTGTCCCTGCGGCGCTCCTGTCGGCTGCGGCCTCCAAGCGGAGAGAACTCGGAGTGAGAGGTTCCAGCGACGCCCCGGTTTCGGTCTGTCCGGGATTCCGCGGCCTGCCTTTTACAGCCCCGGGACGAAGGATTCGTGCGTGTGTCGGGAGGGAGGTCGGACTAACCTGGTCGAAGCGGGAATGTGATTTTTGCCCAGCTAGTACGGGAGGTGGGTGGCATGGAGATGCCAGATGTGAATGGTACGGAGGGGCCCTCCTGCTCTCCTTGCGATCACTCCCCGTGTCCCCGCATTTGCTGCGGGGTGATCTGCTCGGAGACCTGGACCGTCACCCATCCCTCCGGGCTGGTTTGAAACGAGCCTCCTGGAAACCTGCAGTTTCCCAAGGAGGTGGTTCGCCTTCTTACATGCCCCGTCCTTTGGCGAATAGATTGTTCTCACTTTCCCGTGTGTTCCCCTCCCCTTTCCCTCTCCCCTCTCCTCCTGGGGAGCACCGAGTTTATTTAGGAAGAGCTAAAGGTGTCCCGTGACTCACTGCTCTGTTAACCAAAAGAAAAGCAACTATGTGTTCTAAAATGACCCAAATAAAATGACAAGTTTTCTAAAACCAGTTTTACTCTTTTTTGTGTGTGTGTGACTCTTTGAGGCACAAAGGCACTAAGACCAAGTTACCTAGTTGTGACTAGGAAATGAGTCCTGTGTATGAACATGAAGCTTAAAGTTTAATAGGTATTATTTACTTATTTTACAGTGTTAAGTCAACTCAGTACTTTCAAGAATTGCATTTTCTTTTGAGGGACAGGCATTCATTGGCAATTTAGGGTTATTTTCACTTTCAAGACACAATCACTATTACCAATAACTAGTTAAAAACATAAACTGATAAGGGTTTTTTGGGTGGTAAAGCTTAGAGAAATCATCAGCCTTTCCAAAGAAACTTCACCTTTTAAAAGATACATCAAGCCCTGGCTGGTGTGGCTCAGTGGATTGAGCGCTGGCTCTGCGACTCAAAGGGTTGCTGGTTCAATTCCCAATCAGGGCACTTGTCTGGGTTGTGAGCCAGGTCCCCAGTAGGGGGTGCGTTAAAGGCAACCACACGCTGATGTTTCTCTCCCTCTCTTCCTCCCTTCTCCCCTCTCTAAAAATAAACAAATAAAATCTTTAAAAAAATAAAAGATACATCAAAATATAATGTACACATTAAGGAAGACCAAAACCTTCACCGGAGGATACGTTTCCATTGATTTTAGAGAGGGGGAAGGGGTAGAGATAGAGAAACATAGATTGGTGGTTTCTTGTATGCACCCTGACTGGGGTTTGAACCCACAACACAGGCTTGTGTCCCGATGGGCATGGGCACAGAATGACTCTCCAGCCAACTGAGCCACGAGACCAGGGCAGGAAAGTCAAGTGTTTAATAATAGAAATAAAGGCTCTAAAAGACCACTTGGATGGGTCGGTACCTCCGAAGAGATAAACACGTTTTAACTGTTTTAGAAAAACTTTTCACTCCGCTCATTAATGAAGGGGAAACCAGGAGGACTCACCCTGCGAAGAGGCCGAAGGCACTTGTCGCTGGAACGTGGAGCCAGCCGGGCACCGGCCTGTAGGCTGCAGCGCTGTGCGGCCGGTTGGGCGACAGAGCAGAATACTTGTTGGCGCCCAGCACCCAGGAGGGAGCGCGATGGGATGCGCTCAGCTGCAGAGGAATCAAGGTCATCGTAAACCGTTACATGCCTCGTCGTTACTGCACGATTTCGGTTCAAGCTCAGCATACACAACTACATTAAAATTCAGAAGACCCTGTAGAGGCAGACCCTGTACATGTGAAAGGAGGTTTAAAACCAACGCTCCAGCTAATACTAGAATTTACTCTCTGGATACTGTCTCATATATACCTGTAAAATAAATAAACAGGGTTTTTTGTCATTAAATAAGAGTGCCTTAATGTATCCATTTTTTCTTTTAGTTTAGATCTTATTGATACAGGGTCACGACTTACTGCCTAAAGTTACATGACCGGCTTGTGAATTAACGCACATGTGGCAGGTTTTTAAACCCAACAGGCATGTTGTGCCAGCTGCTCTCTTAGGCACTAGTGGTGCAAAGCCAGCCCCCTGGATGGCCCTGCTCTCACGGAGCTTATACTCTAGATGGCGGAATTAGGTAATACACGTGGCTAGGTGGTTATAAGTGGGAAGTATAAAGAGGTGGGGAGTACTACCGGAGGAAGATTGGTCAGGAAGGGCCTCTCTGAGGAGGTGACGTTTCCTAAAGCTCTGAGGGGAACCGAGGAACAAAGCTCCACTGTCTTGGGGAAGAATGTTCCCGGCAGTGGGAGCGGCAGGTACACAAGGACTGGTCGGTGCAGGTCCCCGTGTGGTCCAGAACAGCCTGGCGGCTGCCGTGCCTGGGTCTGTCTGTGAAGACTGTTAGAAATAACGGGAAGCCGGAGAACATGGGGCCTTGCAGACCACTGTAGGGACTTTGGCTTTGATCCTAAGTAGAATGGGAAGTCTGGGAGAGTTTTGAGCAGAAGAGGGACACGGTTCTAGTGGGCAGATAGAAATGGGCAGGCGTTGCTACTTAGGGGTTACGGCAGTTTCTGAAGGTAGACTCATGGGTTTAAATCTCAGCCTTGCCATTGGTTAGCTGTGTCCTTGAGTCAGTCACGTCTACTTCACTTCCTTGTCCCTTAGTTTCCTCATCCATAGGAAGGAGATAAAAACACTCTCCAGCTCATAGGGTATATTTGAGGATTTAATCAGCAATCATATCTAAAGGTGCTTATAACAATAGCTAACATGTAGTAAGAGCTTGGAGAATACTGGCGTATAGCAATTTAAGAGTGGTTTAGAAAGACTTGCTGTTTTCTTCACTTGGTCGGGATTGTCCAATCTAATTTTCTAGAGGTTGTTTTGTTTTGTTTTTTAGCCTTCACATACTTGACAGGTCATTGGTGATTCTTCCTACTGATTTGGGTGTGCCCAACCCATACAGTTCGGTGGAGCTGAAAATACCTGAACTGACAGCCACTTCAGTACTAGAATGGACTAGTACTAGAATGACTAGAATGTACTCCCCTGGAAGCAAGCCAGCATCACATCCAGTACAACTTTTGGACTGTGGCATTGTGTTGTATTCATGGTTTTGTGTTTTTTAGGCTGTCTCTCAAATGGTGGGAACTGAGACCTCTGAAGTTCAGCTGGAAAAGCTGTTTTCCTGGGAAGTAACCATAGCGCCTAAACTTAGGCTGGGTGATAACCAAGAACAGGCTGATTGGGCTTTTTGGCAGGGATTCCATTGAATCTCTTGGTCAGTTTGGGGACAGTTATGATCTTAATACTGTCCTGTAATCCATGATTAAAAATTCTCTGAGACTTGTGATCTAGCATACCTTTTATCCGTGTGCACTTGGGAAGACGCTGTATTCCTCTGTCATTGGATGGAGTGCCCTGTGGATGTCAGTTAGGTCGGGGTGGTTGATATAGTATTGTCTTCTAGATCCTTGCTGGTTTTCAGTCTAGCTTTTCTGTCCATTACTGAGAGTGGGAAGTACTGAAATCTCCAGCTGTTATTTTTGAATTATCTGTTTTCCCCTTAAATTCTGTCAGTTTTTGCTTCGTGTATTTTTGAACTCTATTAGGTGCATGTATATATGCTTATAGTTGTTATACCTTCCTGCTGAATTGACCTTTTTATCATTATAAAAAGTGCCTTCCCTTCTCTGTTAACATCTTTTATTTTAAAGTCTATTTTGTCTGTTGTCAGTTTAGCTACTCCAGCTAGTCAAATACATACAATGAAATTTACCATCTTAACCATTCTCCGGTGTCCAGTTCAGTGGTATCAAATACATTCACAATTTTGTACAACCATCACCACCGTCCATCTTCAGACTCGACATCTTTTAAAACTCAAGTTCTGTACTCATTGGTTTGGACCATTTTGAGTATTACATATAAGCGGAATCATCCAGTATTTGTCTTTTTGCGACTGGCTAATTTCAGTTATTTCACATTATGATGTTCTCAAGATTTATCTGTGTTGTGGTACATTGCAGAATGTCCTTTCTTTCTATGGCTGGATAATATTCCATTGTACGTATCAGCCACGTTTTGCTCATCCATTTTTCAGCAGACACTTAGGTTGCTTACACATGTTAGCTATTGTGAATAATGCTGCTGTGAACATAGACATACAAATCTCTCTTCAAGACCCTGCGTTCAATTCTTTTGGCCAGGTACTCAGAAGTGGAATGGCTGGATTATATGGTAATTCCATTTTAAATTTTTTGAGGAACTGTCGTTTTCCATAACAGCTGTGCTGTTGTGTATTCCCACCAACGGTGCACGGAGTTCCAGTTTCTCTGTGTCCTCGTCAGCACTGGTTATTTTCTGCCCTTAGCAGCCACCTAATGGGTGTGAGTTTTGCTTTTATCTCACTGGAGTTTTGCTTTTCATTTTTTTCATGATCAGTAATGCTGAGCATCTTTTCATGTGCTTATTGACCATTTGTGTATCTTTGAAGGAATGTTATTTTAGTCATTTGCCCATTTTTTGATTAGGTTTTAGGAGTCTTTTTTATATATTCTGGATATCAGTCCCTTATCAGATATATGATTTGCAGATATTTTCTACCATTCTGTGGGTTGCCTTTTTTACTGTTAATAGTGTTTTTTGATGCACAAAAATTTTAAATTTCATTAAGTCCATTTTGTTTATTTTTCTTTTATTACCTGTTCCAGATCCAATGTTGTGAAACTCTTGTCTTATGTTTTCTTCTAAGAGTTTTATTGTTTTAGGTCTTATGTTTAGGTTTTTGATCCATTTTGGGTTAATTTTTGTATATAGTGTTAAGGGTTCAACTTCATTCTTTTGCATGTGGATATCCAGTTTTCCCAGCACCATTTGTTAAAATTCTTTTATTTTTAACCTAGTTCCATCTTTGAATCTAAAGTGTCTCTCTCATAGACAGCACTTACAGTTGAATCTTTTCTTTTAATCCAGTAAATATTCAATATCGATTTTTATTGTATTATTTTATTTTTGTTTGTTACATAAAAATATATTTAATTAATTTATTACTTTGTGGATATTATTATTTACAAAAACAAGCAATGGATAGATTTGCCTGTGGGTCGCAATTTCTTGACACTAGGTCTAGAAGGATTCTCAAGAATTACATCATTCCATGTATTTCTACCCTTAATTTAAGGCAATGTATGTATTTCTTTAGTAGAACCCAATCAGTGTGTTTGTCACTGATGGCTCTGAAGTATTCCATAATTTCCTTCAGTAAAGGGTATGAATTGACTCATGCCTTCCCATCTCCTTTGTCATTAAAATATGTGAGAAAATATGCCATCAACACATAGAAGAGTTGACAGCTGTGAGAGTGTTACTTCTTTTTTAAAATTTTATTCTATTGATTTTGAGAGAAAGAGGGAGAGAGATCCATTTGTTTTTCCACATATTTATGTATTCATTGTATGTGCCCTGACTGGGGATTGAACCCTCAACCTTGGCATAACAAGACAGTGCTCCAACCAACTGGGCTACCTGGCCAGGGCTGGAGAGTCTTATTTCTCTGGCCCAGCTGGGCTTAGTGAATCCTTAGCACTGGTGAGTGTTTACAGCACCATTGACAAAGGTGCAAGAATTAAACCTGGGACCCTGACTGGTGTGCTTCAGTTGACTGGGCGTTGTTCTACAAAGCAAAAGGGTGCTGGTTCAATTCCCGGTCAAGGCACATGGCTGGGTTGCAGGTTCGGTCCTTGGTCGGGGCGTGTATGAGAGGAACCAATGTTTCCCTCTCTTTTTCCCTCCTTTCCCCTCTCTCTAGAAGTCAATAAATAAAATCTAAAAAAAGAGGTAAACCTAGGCAAGAGGAAAAGAGGTATAAGAAAAACAGGGTTCGGAAGTCAGGACAGTAAAGAAGCCTGGCAGTGCTCTCTTACCTTCTGCAAAGCCGGCTGTCAGAACTCCAGTTGGAGCCTCTGCAAGTTGAACTGCCCTGGCTGCCCATTGGGTAGAGTGCCATCTTAATAAGCACTAGTGTGGTGATGAGTGGGTCTTAATAAGCATTAGCACAGTGATGCATTTTGGCTCTAATGCCCAGAAGTGGGCATGTGAACCATCCTTTGCTCTGATTATAACAAATAATTCCATAGAACAAATCTTTATTATTCACTGAGCCCCTTTAAATGCATGTTTTCATTCGAGTTGAGGAGAGGTTTGGCAGTGAACTTGACCATGAAGTTTAGACTATGCTCCAACTCCCTTCTTCCCAGGACTGGATTTATTCTCCCCCTTCTCTGACACTTCTAAATCCAACGGGCCATGCAGTGGAAACATGCAAGGAGGTAGACAAGTTATGTGGGTAGGTTTAACTTCTGTTTAGGAGGTGGTGAGTGGAGACAGAACCTGGAACCTCTCTCTCCCTGACTGGGTAAGATTTGTCCCTATTCTTCATGCCAAGGCCTGAGCATTTAACCTTGATAGCCGAATGAATGGTGCTGGGAAGGAGGCCAAAGCTATGGATTCTAACCTTGTTAGTGCCTGTAACTTACTCTGTGGCGTTCCCAAGCTCCCTAACCTGGTGTACGGTTTTTCAGAAGGGAGTTTATGTAATGACTCTGCGGGTGCCTTCCAGATCAGCAGCTCTCCGTCATCTGACTTCGGCTCACCTTTCTAGTCATTCATTCCACAATTGTCGAGCATTCCTATATGATGAGAACCTTTATCAAGACTGGGCAGCAGAAGGGTGTGGCGATGAAGGCTATTCTAAGCTTTTTTTTTTTTTTTTTTTTAAGATTGTCTTTCTTTATTTTGAGAGGGGAAGGGAGGGAGAAAGGGAGGCAGAGAAACCTTGATGTGTGAGAAACATTGGTTGCCTCTCCTGTGCGTTGGTTGCCTCTCCCTGACCCAGGGCTCTGTGAGAGAAACATCAATCTGCTGCCTCTCGCATGCCCCCACCTGGGGACCTGGCCCGCTATACAAGTATGTGCCCTGACCGGGAATTGAACCAGCAACCTTTTGGTTTGTAGGCTGGTGCTCAGTCCACTGAGGCACACCAGCTGGGGCTCTAAGCTTGTTTTATACACTTGCACATTCACTGGGCAGAAGCTCTGTTTTCTTCTCTGAATCTAGCCTGGTGTGTGGCACATAATAGCGGCACAAATGAGTGTGTTACATGGACAGATAACCTGGTTCTCATACACTGGGAATCAAGATTCTAGTGGTAAATATTATCTTTCAGGTTTTCATTGTTACAAAACAATTTGAAACTCTTTAGTTTTGGCCTAATTCCCCAAGGTCTGCAGTTGGTTTCCTATTCTACCTGTGGAACCCTGAAAAACGAATTCCAGCCTACCACGGTTTAAACGTAGAGCTCTCCTGCCTGAAAGTGGAAGGCAGCAGAAACTCAGCAAACAGTGACTAAACAGGAATCCCATGAAAACTTTCACTAACCTGTGGAGATGTAGCTGAAACTATTGAAAACTATTTGAAAATATATTGAAAAGTATAAAAAAATATTGTTATACAGTGACTATGACAGAATATCTTTGTACTGAAAATGGTGCTGTTGAAAACTATATAAATTTACTGTGACATTTACTGCTGTTTTATGTGGGCTTTTAAATCTTGAGTTATTCAGTTATTCCAACAATGTGATCAGCTCGTTCAAGGACATAGGCCTATATATCATAGCAGGAAGTATCAGACCAGTCTTTCTGGAATCTCAGAAAATACTTGCCTGTTTTAGTGAGTAAGTATTTAGTAATGAAGCATTTTGAAAGAATATCTTACCCCTACACTCCAGAGAAAAAAACAAGACCTTGAGTGTCTGCTCAAATGGGCCTTGTAGATGAGCTGAAGAATTTTTTGTCCTCAAGTTTTTGCTTTTGCTCTTGTTGGAAAACGATGCCTAAACGAGTCATTTAGACAAAATGTCTACAGAGCCCTCCAGAACATGAAACTTTGCTTATCAGATTCTCACAGAAAATGAGGTGTTGAGTGATAAGGTCATCTGTTGTCCTCCCTCTGTTTAGTCGTTCAGCTTTTTAATTGGAGAATTCTTCTCTGCCCCCTACCTTCTTATTTTCATAGGAAACCTCCATTTTAGAGGAATATAATATCAACTGGACTCAGAAACTGGGAGCTGGAATTAGCGGTCCAGTTAGGTAAGAGACCCATGTGCAAACTGTGACAAAATTGTTCTGCAAAGGGCCATTCGAAACCCATCTTAAGTTAGAAGCATCAGGGTGCCAGATTTTTGAAATAGCCTTAATTTAACAAGTAGAGGTATTTATGTTAGGCTGTTTTTCATCTGTTTAGAAGTGTATTTGATCCAATCACATGGTCTGGAACATGGAATTACTTAGGATGTTGATCCTGTGGAGCCCCTGTGCAAGTCTCCTGTAGCCACCAGAGGCCACTCTCTCTTTCTCAGCCAGCCTTGAGTGGACTTCACGTGGCTTAGGAGCTGAGGCTGGTGAAGGGTGGGTGAGGTGCTTCTCTGCTTTCCCACCTGCCGGCCCTGGGGGCAGGTGTGTTCTGAGGCACCTGGGTATATTCTTGATTAGAAGTCCAGTTCTCAAAGAACAAACTTATTAAGTTAGTTTTCACTGTAACATAGATGATTTCTGTTTGAATTTTTTTCTACAAATCTAGAGTCTGTGTGAAGAATTCCACCCAAGAACGGTTTGCACTGAAAATTCTTTTTGATCGTCCAAAAGCTAGAAATGAGGTATGATCTGGAATTGCCTTGACTTGCCTAAATACAGCGTCCAGCAGAAGAAATGCCTGCTTGAGTGTGGCTGGTAGGGCAATGATATGGGTGTAGTAATTTATAGTTTTAATTCGAACATTTCACCTAAAATGTCACATGGTGTGCTCAAGTAGGACATTGTTATGTTACAGAATTACATGCTTATGATTTTATAATAAGATTTTGTAATAAAAAAGGGCATTATTTGTATTGCCTAAGAATTATTCTTTTTACAAGTAAGGCAGCTCCCTGGAGAGAATACACATAGGCATGAAGTTGGTTTTTTTTTTAAGTTCATACTTACTCCTTTTTGCTATTCATGTTATTATTATAAAAGTCCTATATCTATCAGTACCAAAGGCTGTTGGTGGAGTATTTTTCCTTTCAACCACTTCTTGATCTTTTTCAATTAATGTGATTCTTATACATGGAAGTATTCAGGTTTACTTCTGCTTTTACTTAATTGAAAAAGTCCTTGAAGAGTGGAGATAAAATACTACAAGGAAGGGTCTGATGAAAAGTGTCTTAAAAGTGGGCTGCAGGAGGGCCCTGAGGGTGTGTTTCTAGTTTTTAAAAATAGACATTTGTTTTAGATTATCTGGATGTGGTGATGACAGGTTAATAATGTGCGGTGAAGTACTTATTCTTTTGCTTTTAGATATATGATTAACACCTGAAATAAAGTGAATTATTTGCCAATTTACTTGCTAATAGATAGGACAAGAGAAAGTAATCTGTTGTTGAGGTTTTAATTCGTGGAAGAGCACTAAGGAGATAACCTAGGTAACACCCTCCCCCCCGCCTTTTTTTTTTTACATCATTCTAGGTGATAAGGCTTTTTACTGTAATAGGCCTAGCCCCTTGTGCCTGGTGTGGTCAGTTTTTTAGGGGGGGAGAAAAGGCTGGCATCCTCTATGTACAGAAACATTTCCTCTGTTCTCTTTAAGGTACGTCTGCACATGATGTGTGCCACACACCCAAATATAGTGCAAATTATTGAAGTGTTTGCTAACAGTGTACAGTTTCCTCATGAGTCCAGCCCCAGGTAAGACTGCATGGGGTCATCATCCCATGCCCACTGCTCCATACATAGGCCAAGGTGTAGTGGGGTCTTCCTCTGTTTTGTGCCCGCCCCCCCCTTCCCCTTTCTCTTTTTCCCTCTCTTCCTCTCTGCCTCCCTCTGATCCTCTTTCTCTCTCTCCTCTACTTTTTGTTTTGGGAAATTTCAAACACTTGTGAAAGCAGACAGAATTATGTAATGGATTCCCAGGTGCCCATCACCAGCCTCCTTGCCAGGCTTGTGTCATCTGTGCCCCACCTACTCCCCTGGCCCCCTGATTATCGCAGTTACTTTCTCTTTTTTAAAAAGGCATGTATGTAATGTGGTATTAAAACATTCTATTTCAAATTAGTGAAAGGGGACCAAATATTATTCTAGGTAATGTCTTAGAGGTTGATACAGCAAAAAGCCCTTATTGCTTAGTCTGGCATTCCTTTTAAAGGAAGAAATCAACATTATTCTTTTAGCTTCCAAATGTTTGGCAAGTGCATTGGGTGGCATTCTAAGTCTCTTCTGGGGAATTCAAAATTAAATAAGGTATGTTCTCTGTTGGGGGGAATGAGATAAATCTGTCATCATAGCAGTGTGATAGGCAGCAAGGAGAGGCATCCATAAAATACTTTGAGCTTATAATGGAGAGCTGCTAGCTGTAGGTTGGGGAGGTGAGTGGTCTCACAGAACAGTAATGTGGCAGCTACGATTTGAGGGGGGTAAGTAGCAGTTTTCCAGGTAGAAAAAGAAGATAGACTTGCAAAGACAAATGAGAAATGAAGTGATTATTTCTTACAACTGTGCTCTGTTGGTGAAAGCATTTGGATGCAGGCTGGAAGCATTTATATCAGAGGATGGTAATCAAAATTCAGAAAAGTTTTTTGACAACAGGAGGATTTTTGTTTTTATGCAGTAGCTGTATAGCCCTTTCCAGTTATCCTGCTGGGTGTGCTGTGGATCACGTGGAAGACTAGTGGGCTGGGTGCGGGGAGTAGATACACGCCCCGCCCCCCAACACACAGTGAGAGTAAAAAACCAGGACAGCCCAGGACTCAGCCAAAGGACTTGAAATTCGTGTCCTGCACATAGTCAGACTCTGTTTTCAGTCTTAGCTGTCCTAAAGTACATACACAAAACCTGTCACCGAAAAGATCGTCGCCTCTTTAACGTAACTAGTCATAACAGGTTAAGTATCACAAGGATCATTGTCTTCAAAACTAATTTTTGTACTCCCATTTTACCTTCTTAGAAAGGGTTAGGTCAGGGATGTTCCTTATGCACAGTGTTCGGTTGGCAGCGACAAGGAGGCCAACTCAAAGGGGCTTGGTAGGACTAGACTCAGGAAGTAGTTACACACCGTAGATGAGGTATTTCTTTAGGTTAGCTACTTAATGTTTCAGTTTTTTTTTTTAACTTAACAAAATCAAATGCTTTCAAACAGGGCCCGACTCTTAATTGTAATGGAGATGATGGAAGGGGGAGAGCTATTTCACAGAATCAGCCAGCACCGGCACTTTACAGAGAAGCAAGCCAGCCAAGTAACAAAGCAGGCAAGTTAACCCCGGGTACCAATCAAACTGCCAACAATGTTGGTTAACAAGCACAATTTCATTGGGGGGGGATAAAAGAAAACTTGCAGAAAAGCTCTATTTGATCTCTCATTGCCTGCTTTGTTATGTAATCAGAAAAGATGCCTTGACAGGAGAAATGTGACCCCTTTATGCCTGGGGAGGGGGCTGTGTTCTTACGTGGTTGTCAATTGTCTGTCTATTATAAGGGTTATAAACAAACTCTGGAAGGAAAGTAATCTTAACTAGTTCATAGACTGCTGGTATCCGTAGACACATGGCTTCCAAGCACTGTTGCTGGACTGAGATAAAATGTTGCTGGTACCACCTGAAAGATTGCTTGGTGTAAACATATGTTCTGGCAATTGTATACAAGATACTTTTTGCTTATGAGTCACCTTTTTCTCATCACATTTTAGTACTCTTCTAAGGTCTTTGTAATTCTGGGTTATTGCTGGTTACAGTTGCTCTATTTTGACATCACATTTTATTGCTGGAGGAATGGTTTATATCACAAATAATACATAACCTCTTGAGGAGGTGAAATTAAACCCTTAAAGCTTATTTTCAGGCCAAACAAGCAAGACAGAGAAAAGCAGGAAGTGTAGCCCACTTGGTTCTGAATAAAAAAAAATCCTTCCACATTTTTCATGAGCTTGTTTGACACCTCCTTTCTGGGAGGGAGGAACTAGTGTGTGGAATGGTAAGACAATTCCATAGTAAGAGTTGAAGAACAGGTAAAATTTGCTCTTTCTATTTAACTTTAAAAATCATACCTTGTATTTTTCAAATATTAGGACTAAAGGGTGAGCTGTGATCATCTTCTGTAAAACAAAACCCCTTCACATCCACCTACACAGGCAACATTTCCACAGGTGGGATGAGCACATGGGAGCATCAGGTGGAAAAATCCAGTTAGCTGCTTTTCGTTTTTCGTGAAGCAGAACTTGACAGTTGAGCCCCCTGGAGAGCGCAGCTCTCTTCTGAGCCTCCCGTTAGTGCCGCTGCCCTGCTGGGGGAGACCCCGGCCTGGCCCGCTGAAGACTCTGCAGTGCTTGTCACATCCCAGATGAATGGAAGTGGAAACATTTCATTTTCCTCGTTTTGTACAGGATCTGACCATCCGTTTATTCTGACAAAGATCGTTTTACTGTTGTGTTTTTCTTTTTCTTTAACGAAATACAGGTGGCAGGTAAACTAAGCTTATTTCAGTTCTTCTTCTTGGTACCAAAAGTTTTACTTAGTTTCTGCTTTAAAGTTGAAAACTGACTATAGTCTTAATTGACTTAATTAAGGATCATTTTTTAACATCCTGAGTTCTCTAAACCAGGGGCATTAAAGAGCTGATTTTTTCTAAGATGTGGTTGCTCCGTTATGTCCTTTTCCAGATAGCTTTGGCTCTACAGCACTGTCACTTGTTAAACATCGCACACAGAGACCTCAAGCCTGAGAATCTGCTCTTCAAGGATAACTCTTTGGTGAGAAGCCTTGCTTTTCTGCATTTTAGTGCTGCCACTCGCAGTGCAGCTCAGCAGTGGGCGTGCAGGGGGGTGTGTGTCTGGAGTGCTCTGAGTCCACTGGGGCGAGGCTTTGGCCACGGTGCTTTAAGCAGCTTATTTTTCCCACTTGTTCCCTTGCTAGAGGCCCAGAGACATAGCCCTGGTGTTGATAATTTTGGATGATCCTGATATGTATTTGTAGGACTTAAGATTTTGGATATTATTTGGGGGCACATTGGGAAGGGGCAGGAATCGATATGCTACTATATGTTACCTTGAAACTTAACAGTTATATTTGTTGTTAACCCTGAAAAGGTGTGTTTTCCTCTCCAGTCCTACCCGCTTCCCACGTCCCGTCAAATAAGTTGCTCTGGCAAGTAAGTTGTCATGGAGCTGATGTTACGAATGAAGTGGCACCCTGGATTGATGAGAAATAATGCACTTTAATCTGTAGAGTCAGGGGGCATTTGACTAAGATTTTGATTTTAGTGCTGCCTTTGTAAGTTAGAAAGTAAGGTTACCTGTGATGGGTAGAAATTGCTTACTTCTCTGTTACTAAGAATAGGTCCCCAATATGAATCATTGTCTCCAGACCTGAGGATGCGCTACTCAGTACACTCAGGTCTCAGCCGGAAACCTGTGAGAACTTGCCGTATCGTGTTTTTGCACCTGGAGTTTCCTTTAGTGTCTGCGGAGAACCCTGGAGCAGTTACTCCCTTTTATTTTGTTTCAGGACGCCCCAGTGAAGTTGTGTGATTTTGGATTTGCCAAAATCGACCAAGGTGACTTGATGACACCCCAGTTCACCCCTTACTATGTAGCACCTCAGGTAAGCGCGTGCCGTTTCTGCCGCGGGGCATCACTGAGCTGCCTGTGGACT